>NC_083314.1:58319245-58662709 GCF_963455315.2 Globicephala melas | reverse complement strand
TTTAAAGGAGGCCATGTGGCTGGAGCATTGAGAAGAGGGTAGAGAGAAGACCAGGGGTGGTTGGGAAAGCCATCAGAAGCCACGTTATGTAGGACAATAGGCCATGATGAAGAGTTAAAATTTTATTCTAGATGCAATAAGAAGATTTTGAACAGTATGGCTACAAAAGACTCGTTCTGCTTTCTTCACTTCAACTCAGTAGTCCATTCCCCTAAGTTTGCATTTGGCAGTTGGATAGCTACGTTAAGGACATCCACTCCCAATCTTTGGCCAACACTGAATTGAACTCTAAGTATATAGAATTGAACTAAAAGTATATAGGATTGCAAATCATTCACTAATGACTCTTTATATTAAGCTTTTTATGGCAGGAATCAGTTCTCTCATTTGGCATATCCAACCTCATAGCTCCTCATAATTTACCATCCTACTTTGGCAGAAAATAGACATTGATTTAAGTGAATGACTTCTGAAGGTAGATTTTTACCTTTGTTGACTATCCATGATGGGAAGACCATGAAGGATGTCTTGATGAGAAAGGGGCAGGTGATCTCTCTCCTGGTCTACAGTTAAATCCAAATAAACACTTTTATGTAAAAGAAACAAATTGAGATTACAACCCAAACTTTCCCGTATTAATGAACAACTTTGTGGTATGTAAGGCAAGGGACCTGCAGCTGAATACTGAGTAAAATCAGAGACTCAAGACTGGAACTTGTTTTCCCCAAAACATACATTGAACAGTTTCCGGTACACAATTTCACCAGAGTATCAGTAATCTGACATTTCCTAGGCATCTGGGTTCATGAATATTCAGATAGATAGAGTGCTGAATACTTTATTGAATGATGACATCTGGCACTCCTAGATTAAGTGATGCTTTCAGTCCTAGCAGAAATAAAATAAGTTACTTCTAAGAATACTGGCATTTATACAGGATTCACTTATTAATGAAAAAATTCAATCTGAGGCCAAGTTTTTTCTAGGTTATAACCTTGTGCAAGACGTTGTGTTAAGGTCTAGAGAAATATGAAGTTTCATATTTACAACATTATACATGACATTTACCAGTTTTTTAGAGACGTTTTCTTTGTTTTTAAGCCCCAGGTGCTATTCAAATATTAAGTCTGCTTTTGTCTCTGAGAAACTGGATGATCTCATTTGATAAGCTGCGAAAAGCATACTTAAAAAAAATCTGTAACTCTAGGATCTAAGTGTTAAATTGACCCTAAGGAAATTTCTGGAAATGTACAGGACCACAGTGAACCAATTACATCCTAGCTCAGGACTGTTTGGCCAAGGACCCTTAGGGGTTATTAATGTGTGTGAAAATCTTGTATATTTCTTGTCTTTCCATTTCTAAGGCACAAAAATTACAAGTGTAGATTGTAGGTAAAGCATATTTACATTTCCTAAGCCCTTGTTTTTCAGTCCAAACTATGCATTAATGACAGGTTGTTGATGCCATAAGGAATCCTTAGACTTTGACATTCCATGCTTTAAAGTGTAGGTTATTGTATATTTCCCTGATATTCGTGCCTTACTGCTCCTTTAAGAATACAAATTCTCTGCACTGATGCTTCATTTCTTCACTGGCAACCCTCACCTTCATCCTGAATACATGAGCCACATCAGTTCAGGTCTTAATGATCATGGTACCTACTATACATAAGTCTTTTCTCTAAAAATATCAAATTGTCCAGAACAGATAGCTTTCATGGAAAGTTCATTACTTTGTTACTTCTGGCAGGCACATGTGTTTTTCTTTGGCTGGCCAGGCTAGTGGTGTTTCCAGCAGCATGGATAACTGGAGATCCTGCATAGTTCCTTCTCTTAGGCCTGTCAAAGTCTTGTCTGACACAGGTAAACTGGACATGACTATATAAACATACCAGGCTTTCAGTGCTGCCTTGAAATGGTCACACCCTGCCAGAAAGTCTCCCTAGCATGTCAATGGCTGGTTAGAGCCTTCTAGGCCCAGCACAGTGCTTCCCCACAAGATAAGATTTCTGCAAGCAGAACTTTGTCTTCAAGGTTTACGTTTTGCTTAAAACTTAAGCTCCAAAGGTTTCAGGTCAAATTCCATTGCCATTTATTTCCCCTCTCCATTTAGGATTGGACAATCCCCCAGGGTTCCTTTGTGGAACCCTGGGTCCACGACTTTCCAGTTTTGTTTCTGCCCCTTTCGCTTCTCAGCCATAAGTGTGTTTATATTGATCCATAGTACTGGCTTTTTCTTCCAGAACACTTTTGAATAAAATTGTAAATAGGGGTCCAAGCTGCCTTTTCATTTCACATTCCATGGTATGAGTGAGAGGGAGAGGGACTACCCTACTGCCAGAACACCCTCCATACTCTTGCGTGGAACTGCCCTCAGAGGAGCACTCATTTTCTTTGCACAGTCTGCTGAAGCTGATTGACAAAGCATGGGAAATTCAGAAATCTGCCCTGTAAAATGCTCCTGTAGTATGTGTTGCACACACTTCTAATTTCTAACATGTTAAGTAACCAGTTTAAAATTTGCTTTGGGGGCTTCCCTGGTGGCACAGTGGTTGGGGGGGGTCCGCCTGCCGATGCAGGGGACGCGGGTTCGTGCCCCGGTCCGGGAGGATCCCAAACGCCGCGGAGCGGCTGGGCCCGTGAGCCATGGCCGCTGAGCCTGCGCGTCCGGAGCCTGTGCTCCGCAGCGGGAGAGGCCACAGCAGTGAGAGGCCCGCTTACCGCAAAAAAAAAAAAAAAAAAAAGCCTTTTTTCCCTCTAGACTAAAACTCTCTTAAAGTAATGGTGACCACAGTTTTCACTCAGCACTGTGCCTCTTGCACTTAGTAGACTCTCAATGAGTATTTGATGAGCTGACTATAAAACCATCTTCATAAACTTGTTAGATTTAATTTGGCCTTTTAACATACCCTGATGAATTGATGGTCCTTCTCCTTAAAGTTCTATTTTAGGGTAGTACTCTTTGAATTTTTCAAGCGTGAAACTTTTAAAAATAGGAGGTTGAAGGATTCCATCCACAGCCAAAGTGGCTGAGGTATTTTCAGTCCAAGGTAAAAATCTATATGGCCTCATCTGTAGCCTAAGTATAGATTTATGCTTGACTCTTTAGGATAAATTTGTCTTCCAAAAGCTCACCTAGGTTAACGGAGAAAAGCTTCCATCTATCCTCACTAAAAATAAAGCCTTTGGGTTTAATGGAACACAAGATGTCTCCCTTGCACGAGATATAATGCAGCTGGGATAGAATTCTCTGACGGGTTTTTATCGAAAAATGCCCTTGTCTCTTTCTCATTCCCTAAAGCACTGGGTGGCTGCCAATATATTCAGAATGTGTAGGCATCTGGTAAAGCTCGGGTTTGATTGCCTTGGTCAGGTTGGATAGAAGTAGACCCAGGCATTGCTCTTCTAAGCACGGGTTCACTATTACTACCTTGAAGTTTATCCACTCTGTAAGTTCAATCACCTTAAAAATTACCCTCTAGTTTTCCATCGCTCACGTTACCTTAGGTAGTCAGTTTCTTAGCTACTTGGATTTTGTGTGGAATATTTACTAAATTAAATCACACCAGTGGGCCCTGGGATCCATGAACTGTAAATATATTTATAGTTAATCATCTGACTAAATTCCTTCCTGAGAGGAAAACAAAATAGTCAAAAGCCTATCTTGTTGTTTCCAGATTGCAAAAAGGCAGAACTTGCCAGCATTCCATGATTTTCATTTAATAGGGCTCTGTCTGGCCTTGAAAGGGATGAAGAGCTTTAGAGAAAAGTGTTAGTCCCTGGTTATTGAAAAGTGAAGGGTGACTTCAGTAAATTTTGGGGGTTTTGTCAAGACTAAGCATAAACAGAGGTAATTGTGGAGTTAATCAGATTTCAAATCATACAGAATTTTTTTTTTTTTTTTTTTTTTTTTTGTGGTATGCGGGCCTCTCACTGTCGTGGCCTCTCCCATTGCGGAGCACAGGCTCCGGACGCGCAGGCTCAGCGGCCATGGGTCACGGGCCCAGCCGCTCCGCGGCATGTGGGATCCTCCCGGACCGGGGCACGAACCCGTGTCCCCTGCATCGGCAGGCGGACTCACAACCACTGCGCCACCAGGGAAGCCCCATACAGAATTTTTAAGTCGACGTTTGTACATACCATGACAATGCTTTGTTAATAAGAGGTTCTTGATCATATCATTTGTTAGTGGAAGTTTCTTCATAGATAAATGGACTGCCCTGTCAGAAAAAGATTTATTTGAACCAGTTTGTTTTTTCACAATAATAGAAAGGTTTAATGTTTTGATATCTTTTATTTGTGGACAACTTTCAAACACTTAAAATGGTCTGTAAACATGTCTAACACGACACCTTTCAACTTAAAAACTCAAAAAATATCTGAGAACTTACTAATGGTAAAAAAGCCCAAGTGAGGGTTTTAAAATAGGTAAATGAGGCATAGAATTATAAAATTGTACAAATATTTTACAAGCAGATCTATCATTACCTAAATACCATCCATCTACAAATGCTTCTTTTTTTAACCAGTTTTTAATTGAATTATAATTAATTTACAATGTTGTATTAGTTTCAGGTGCACAGAAAAGTGATTCAGATATTATATATATTATATATATAATATATATATTATTTTACATTACAGACTATTACAAGATACTGAATATAGTTTCCTGTGCTATATAGTAGGTCCTTGTTTATTTTATATATAGTAGGGTGTATATGTTAATCCCAAACTCCTAATTTGTTCCTCCCCTCCCCTGCTAACCCCTTTTTGTAACCATAATTTTGTTTTCTATGTCTGTGAGTCTATTTCTGTTCTGTAAATAAGTTCATTTGTATCATATTTTTTTTAGTTTCTACACATAAGTGATATCATATGATATTTGTCTTTGTCTAACTTAATTCACTTAATATGATAATCTCTAGGCCCATCTATGTTGATGCAAATGGCATTATTTTATTCTTTTTTATGACTGAGTAATATTTTGTTGTATATGTGTACCACATTTTCATTATCCATTCATCTGTCGATGGACACCTACGTTGTTTCCATGTCCTGGCTATTGTAAATAGTGCTGATATGAACATCAGGGTGCATGTATCTTTTCGAGTTAGAGTTTTCTCCAGATATATGCCCAGGAGTGGAGTTGCTGGATCATATGGTGACTCTGTTTCTGATTTTTAAGAAGTCTCCAGACTGTTCTCCATAGTGGCTGAATCAATTTACATTCCCACCAACAGTGTAGGAGGGTTTCTTTTTCTCCACACCCTCTCCAGCCTGTATTATTTGTAAATATTTTAATGATGGCCATTCTGACTGGTGTGAGGTGATACCTCACTGTAGTTTTGATTTGCATTTCTCTAGTAATTAGTGTTATGAGCATCTTTTCATGTGCCTTTTGGCCATCTGTATGTCTTCTTTGGAGAAAGGTCTATTTAGGTCTTCTGCTTTTAGATTGGGCTGTTTGTTTTTTTGATATTAAGCTGTATAAGCTGTTTGATATTTGGAAGCTCCTGAAAGCTTTTGAAAAAAAATAGGACAAGATTTATGCTGTGGGAACACAAGAGACAAAGTGGGTGATGGTGGTACAGGATGTCAGGTGGAGGTCTGAAAGGTGTATGAGCCTCAGAACTTTCTTTAAACAGAGGCTTTCAGAACAACGGAAACTTATACAGCTTCCTATATCGTCAGTGGCTCCCAGTGAATTCTCACTTTCACAATTGCCTAATACTGATCACGCAGAGCTTGAGAGATGATATAATAGAAGTGATATAATAGAAGGACAAAGGTATCTATCTATCTATCTATTAGCAGTATGTTACATTCTGTCTTTTTAAAATTGCATGGTGTGTTATTCCTGTGTTACTGTGGTCTCATTAATTAAAATATGTAGCTTGTGGGGAGGGATGACATATAATACACTTTTTTTTTTTTTGCGGTACGTGGGCCTCTCACCGCTGTGGCCTCTCCCGCTGCCGAGCAACAGGCTCCGGACGCGCAGGCCCAGCGGCCATGGCCCACGGGCGCAGCCGCTCCGCAGCATGCGGGACCCTCCCGGACCAGGGCACGAACCCGCGCCCCCTGCATCGGCAGGCGGACTCCCAACCACTGCGCCACCAGGGAAGCCCCATATAATACACTTTTAAAGGCAAAAAAAGTGAAATATATTATCTCATGTAACAAGATGCTGAAGCAAGGGATTTGAATTCTATCAGTCTGTCTCCCCTCCACCTTTTATTCTCTCCTTCTCTCTCTTTGTTTCTTTCTCTGCATGCTGGTCCCATTCTTTTGGGCGAACTATAAGCATGGCTGCTGCTGCAGCCCTCAGGCTCATATCTCAGCTTTGGCACCAGAACAGAACAGAATCAAATAGTAATGTTTGTATTTGTATGAAAAATGTAACACCATGCTCAATTGTCCCCCTAAGAGTGATTTTATCTTGAAAGGCTTTCATCCATAGATGAAATGTCAAATGGAAATCTTGAGTATTTTAAAATATATAAGAGATTTTCTCAGGTAACATTCAAATAAAACATGAATTTAAGGAATAATATAGTAATGAGGCAAATGAAAATCTCATATACCTCAGGTGGGAATGTAAAGTGGCATAACCACTTTGGATAACAGATTTGCAGTTTCCTAAAAAGTTAAACAAACATGTACCATATAATCCAACTTTTCCATTCTTGGGTATTTATCCAAGAGAAATGAAAGCATGTATCCATAGAAGTAGATGTACAACAATACTCATAGAAATGTTATATATAATAGCTGTAAAGTGGGAACCACTACAACTGGTGACAACCTGAAAGTCCATCAACATGTGAATGGATAAACAAATTGTGGTATATCCATAAAATGGAATACTACTAAGCAATAAAAAGAATAAACTGTTGAAACATAATATAACATAGATGAATCTCAAAATAATTATACTCAGTGAAGGAAGTCAGATAGAAAAGAGTACATATTATATGATTCTACTTATTTAAAGGTATAAAAAGCAGACTAATCTACAGTAACTGAAAGCAGATCAATGTTGCCAGGAGGAACCGGAGTGAAGTGAGGAAGAATAAGAGGGAGATTACCAAGAGATTGTTTATAATAATAAATTACTTGGTACCACAGAAATACTTGGTAGTGTTTGATACATTCATTGTCTTGAGTGTAATGATGGCTTCAGAAAATATTTCAAATGATATCTTTTAAATATATACATTTTAATGTAGGTCAATTTAACCAAATAAAACTGTTAAAATTTTTGTGGAATTCAACTAAATTAATGCTTAAGGAAGAAATTATAGTAATAAATATTTACATTAGAAATGAACAAAGGTCTCAAATCAATAGTCAATGCTTCCATCATAAGAAACTAGAAACAAGCCTGAATTACTTAAGGATAAATTTAACAAAACATGTGTAAGACCTGTACATTGGAAACTACAACATGTGAAGATAAGGTTAAAAGAACCCAAATAAATGGAGAGATATACCATTTTCATGGATCATAGGACTCAATATTAAGTTGTCAATTCTTCCCCAATTGATCTATTGATTCAAATGCAAACCCAGTTAAAATAGGTTTTTTTGTTTTGTTTTGTGGTACGCGGGCCTCTCACTGCTGTGGCCTCTCCCGTTGCGGAGCACAGGCTCCGGACGCGCAGGCTCAGTGGCCATGGCTCATGGGCCCAGCCGCTCCGCGGAATGTGGGATATTCCCGGACCGGGGCACGAACCCGTGTCCCCTGCATCGGCAGGAGGACTCTCAACAACTGCGCCACCAGGGAAGCCCCAAAATAGGTTTCTTTTTGTAGAAATTGAAAAGTGAGTTCTAAAATTTGTATGGAAATTCAAAGGACCTAAAATAGTCACCCTGAAAAAGTTGAAAGTGAAAAATCAAGTTGTAGGACTTTATACTACCTGTTTTTAAGCCTGTAGAGTTACAGCAGTCAAGATAGTATGATAGTATGGTGTTGGCAAAAGGATAGACATATAGATCAATGGGATAGATTTGAGAGTCCAGAAATAAACAATCACATATTTGCTCAATGTTTTATGACAAAGGTGCCAAGGTATTTCAATGGAGAAAGGATATTTTTATCAACAAATAATGCTGGAACAGTAAGATACAATTAAAAAGATAAATCTTGACTCTTACTTTCACCATACAGAAAAATTAACTCAAAATAGATTGTAGACTTAAGTTTAAGTGCTAAAACTAAAACCCCTCTGGAAGAACATATGAGAAAATCTTTGTGAACTTCAGCTAAACAAAGATATTCTAGATTGAACCAAAAAAATCTGCAAATGAGAAAAAATAATTGATACATTGGATTCCAACAAAATTTAAAGGCTTAGCTCATTAAAAAAACAATATAAGAAAATGAAAAGGCAAACGACAGACTAGGTGAGAATATTGCCAAAAGATGTATCTGACAAGAATCTATATAAATTACACAAAGAACCTCTACATCTCAATAATGAAAAGACAACATCAAAAAAAAGGCAAAATGTGGGCTTCCCTGGTGGCGCAGTGGTTGAGAGTCCGCCTGCCGATGCAGGGGACGCGGGTTCGTGCCCCGGTCTGGGAGGATCCCACATGCCGCGGAGTGGCTGGGCCCGTGAGCCATGGCCACTGAACCTGCGCGTCCGGAGCCTGTGCTCCGCAACGGGAAAGACCACAAGAGTGAGCGGCCCGCGTACCGCAAAAAAAAAAAAAAAAACCAAAAAAAACCCAGGCAAAATGTTTTTATAGACATGTAACCAAAGTAGATATATACATGATAAATAAGCACAGAAAAAGATGCTCAAGGTGATTAGTCATTAGGTTAATGAAGATAAAGCCACAATAAGTTAGCAATACATATATACATGCATACACATATACACACATAGAATGGCAAAAAAAATTTAAACCAGCCATACCAAATGTTAACAAGGATATGGCAAGTGGAGCTCATATACAATGCAGGTGGGGATGCAAAATTGTACAATCACTTTTATATGATTAACCATACAAGTAAAGTATGTAGTGAAATACATATACTTACTAGATATCCCACCAATTCTACTCTTTTCCTTTAGTCAAGAGAAATAAAAACATAAATTCAACCAAAGATTTGTACTCAAATGTTTATAGCTGATTCATTTATAATAGCCCCAAACTGGAAACAACCCAGTTTCCATCAACTAGAAATATTTTTAATCAGACCTAATTTTGAAAAACAAACAAACATGTTCCGACCTGATTGGAAAGCCTAAAATCACAAGTTTTTCTGAGTTTATAGTCATAGCCAAATGTCTTAATTATCAATTAAAAGGTTTTAGTTTTTACTAAAATTTAGAAGACACTCCTCTAGGACCCATTAGTACCACTCTCAGAAAGGGGAGGATAATGCGGCTGCCACCTTGGGTTTTACTCTCCTCAGCAACTACCATACACATAGCGTAATGCTAAAAGCAATTTTAAGAAGAGCTTCAAAACAAATGCAATCTCCATTTAGTTTTTATAACCAGGCCTTCCTGTGTTTCTCTCCACATGTCTTGATAGAAGAGAATCTTTTCAAGTGGACAGTCACTCCCTGGGCTCTGCAGAGAAACCCCACCGGATTTGACAAGGTTGAGTCATCAGTACCCCATGTCCTTGTTTGTGCACCACAGTTCAGCAGCCTTTTCTGAATCATCTTGATAAGAAGCCAACTAGAAGAAAACATGAGAACCAGTTGAGAAACAGGCTTTTCCTTTGATGTGTGTTTGTAGGAAAATCCAGTATCCGTCATGGGGAAATCTCCATCTTCTAACACACACACACACACACACACACACACACAAACTGCCTTTATTACAGAGTTGTCACTTGAGTAAAAACTTTTATCTTTAGCTGATTCACTGACGGGAAGCTGTTTGGCACAGACTTAATAAAACCTTCATATAAAAACAGCAGAGTAACTGCCAGAGCTTCCATATAGAGTGTAACTGGAGGAGTTATCCTGATCCTTGAAGAGCCGGCCAGCTTTCCAGAAGGAGGCCAGTTAAATGTGGGGAGGGGGAAGGCTAAATTGGAAACGCTGAAGGGGAAGCTTGTACTTCTAAATATTCCTTCAAATTTTATTTCAGATTTCAATCTTCACGTCCGCTCAAGATTGGGCGGCTCAGTGTCAGAGCGACTTCTCGAGATGTCCAGAACTCCTGCTTTTTTTGGAAGTGGTTATATTAGGACTACAAGAGGGTGAAAACTGGTAATGCGTGAAAAAGTGATAGAGCATATTAACGTAATAATTTGTATTAGCTAAATCTAATGGAAGCGTGGATGATTCAAATCCTACGATAATTCAAATTTTTCATTTCATCAGTTAAATTCCTACTATTTTACATGTAGTCTTTTTGAGGATATTGTTGTACATGTTTTCTCCTAAGTTCATAAGTGTCCAACAAAAGGGAGAAAGAAAAAAATAAATTTCGGGGACAATTGACACATATGGAAATTTGCTTTTGAACAATTGAGAATTTGATCCATGTCTGTGAAAATGGTGCAAAAATATCAACTAATTCACTGTGGGTTAGTAGGCTTAAAATTTTCTCTAGACAGCAACATACAGCTCTTGCCTTTCTCTTTGTGCCCTACATCCAGTCCCAAAGAACTTTGGGAAAATCTCTTTGCATTCCAGGCAATGCTTGTTCAAACTTCCCTTTTAAAAAGGAAAAGCACCGTCAACTGAAGAAATCCTTGTTATAATGTCACCCCAAAGGACAGGTGGTCTCCTAATAGACTGTAGACCAGCAGGGTTTGCTCCAGCCAATACCTCAATCTTCAAAGATGGGGAGCTATTAGAGAGAAGGCAACTGAGAAATCAGATCTTGTGTGCTGTTGTAGGAGATAGCCGAAGACTGAGTACATTACAGGGTGCCAAGGAAATAAGGCAAAGGATAAACTTGGTTGAAGGAGAAATTTGATTTTCAATTACCTAGTGAGAAATAACTAATTAAACTGAAATAAAGAGGAAGGGTTCTTAAATTACACATGTATTGTTCTTATCTACCAGGGAGAGTCAACTGCCACAAAGGTCTAATAGATAAAGATGGACAACTGAGATGTGTGTTACTCAGAAACAAACTGAAATGCCTATGTCAGGCTTGTTGAAGCAAAGGTGAGAAATGTCTTCTTGTTCTTGTTTCTACAGATACTTCCCAAATCTCATCATCAGGTGTTGACATTATTTTGTTTCTAGCAAAAGCATAATTTGTGAATTTCCCTTACCTCTTTGGATCGTGAAACTCTAGCTAGCTAGACATGGGAGCACAAGAAAAATACATCTTTAAAAATGTGTGTTTTGTAAGAATTTAAATATGCTCAGGGAAATAACACTAATTCATCTAGGTAGGAAAACTTCTTTGAATAAATGAAATTATCTGAATTAACTTTTTAAAGTGGGACTTTATAACTTTTCTATGCTTAAAATAATTGGAGTTAGGCTAACAATATGTTGCTTGTATGAGTGACACTCAGGGGATCTATTTAGTGAATACAGAAAATGATTTTAATTATACATACCAAATATTTATATTTAGATTGCAGCTGTAAATTGTTTGGGAAAGTTTTTCACCTAAATTGCTTTAAAATTCTATTTACAATCTTTTCAAAAGCCAAGAATTTATTTAACAAGCTCTTTCTCCTCACCCCATGGAACTTAAACTATGAAAGTTCCCATCCAAGAATCATTAATTATAAATTAAGGTATGATAAATTTTCCTTAAATAGCAACTACTGTGATTGTGCTCCATGTACTTTATTTAAGTCTTATATTTTGACTGTATAAGACTGGAATCTACATTAAGTATTATCTTCTCTGTTACTTCATTTAAAATTTTAAAACCTCCTTATCCTCAATACTCCTACTCTTCCTTCTCAGTGTTACTTTTTTAAAAAAATATTTATCATTACGTAGTATACTGTATATGTATGTTGCCGTGAGGGCAAGATTCTTTGCATGTTCGTTGGTACATCCCTGTCATCTGGAATAGTGCCAGGAACATAATATTTGCTCAATAAATAATTGAATAAATGAATGAATGGGATGTATCTGAGTTTTGACATCTTTTCATATAGCACACAGACATTTGAGGAATAAAATTATACCTGGTTTACTACCCACTACATTCCACTGAAACAGAAGAGAGGATTAAATGATGAACAAGTCAGGTCTCTTCCTTTACTGAGGACGTTGCCTATGTAGGTATACAAAAATGATGACCATTACAGAAGAGGAAAAATGGCTGACTACTCTTGAAGGTGGGAAATAGTCGAGGAATGTTTCCATGGAAACCTAAATTTCAGTTAAATCTTGAAGGAAAAATATGGCAACATTCCATGTAGAGTCAGGTCCAAATTAAAACATATCTTACTCTCAGAAGATGCTACCAGAAATAATTGGGGGTTGTGTAGCTTTTCAGATTTTATTCAACCAAATGCCCCAATACAAGCCCCAAATTTGGTCAACCCTGCCCTTAGTCTAATCCCATAATCTAGTCAACTTTACTTTATTGTTTCTTCCTCAGAACAATCCCTCATAATTCAATCACCTTCTCTAGTTAATGTGAGCACGAGTGTGTACACACACACACACACACACACACGCATGAGCGCACACAGACACACACATGCAGAATCTAAAAACTTGCATAAATCCTTTGGAGAGTTTAATAAATAAATAAAAATAGCAGATAAACTTCTCTCTGCGAATCTGAAATTCTGATTTTTAAAAAACCTTTTTTTATTATTTTTGTGAAGCTGATAACCTTCCCCTTCCTCTTTGGTTTCCAATGTGATAAAACGTTACTAAACTAAAAAGCTACAGTGTTTTAGTTTTATAAGAAGAAACCAGAAAGACAATAGGCAGATTACTTACTCCAATCTGAATTGTCTAGGAAAAACAAAGATGCTACAAGCAGCCTCAAAATTAACCTATGCATGGATCCTTTTCTGCTAGCCATGATAATAGGTCCCAACCTATAGTGAGGAATTTTGTCCAGTCTATAAAAATGAAAGCCACGTATTCTGTGTGCCTTATGCAAGTGTTAAGTGGTGTGACCATATTTCATAAGAACTTTTAAAAGGGAATTTTCGTGGTAACCAGAAAGCAGCCATTTATTTTCTAAAAATAAGAACAGAGCATAATTTCTATGTCCAGATCGAGTTTCACTGGCCCAGATTCTCTCCATAGATATCTGGAACGACTCCAATTCTATCTTTTCTTGATTGTGAGAACTGAGAGAAGCTTTCTGCTATGGGTGACCCAATACAAGAACAGGGAGGAAAATATTTGAGGTTCATAATTCATAAGAGTTAAAACTTCTTCCAATGTTTGCTTAAAGTGTGGAACTGATTAAATAATTCTATTATCCCTGTCCTACACGAAACAAAACAAAACAAAACCCTGCACAGGCTCACAATTTGAGCCAATAATCTAGGACTTTTACAAGTGTATATCAGAGTAGAAAAAAATGACAGCAGCTGTTTCCCCTGATTAAAATAATGGAAGAATTAGTCCTGGCTGAAGATAACACAAACTCTAAAATGGACCATCTCAGGCAAATCTCTGTGTTCTGTGAGATTCCCTGAAGTCATCGAGAGCATTCCCAGGAAACCACTGAGTGGTCAATCAATGCCAATTCCACACCCTCTGACCTTTCTCAACAAAAGGGAGCAGCAATGTTGTTCTAAATCATTTTGTGTGCCCTGGGTCTGGATAAGTTTGGACTTAAGAGAGAATAATATTTATGGATCTAATATATCTCAAAGACGTGAGTTGCTCTCTGTTGTTGTTTGATTGTTTTGTTTTGTTTTTAAACTCTGTGTATGCACAACACACACACATACACCCAAAATCCGAAAGAGTTTTCATTACCTCCTTGTTATTTTCCCCTCGACTAGGTTGAAATGTCTGATGGCTTACATGAACAAGTGGCTATTATGAAAGTTCATGGTACAGATGTCTATTTCTTCAAACCCTACAGCTTGCCTAACACATAGTGAGAAGCTGTTTAGCATGTGATAAGATGCTTTGAGATGGTCATATAGGACTGGGTTATATCCAAATATTCTATCAGATATAAAAGTGTCACACACACACACAAAAAAAAAAAAAAAAAAAAGAAGAAGAAGAAAGGGCTTCCCTGGTGGCACAGTGGTTGAGAGTCCGCCTGCCGATGCAGGGGACGTGGGTTCGTGCCCCGGTCCGGGAATATCCCACGTGTCGCAGAGTGTCTGGGCCCGTGAGCCATGGCCGCTGAGTCTGTGCTCCGCAACGGGAGAGGCCACAACAGTGAGAGGCCCGCGTACCGCAAAAAGAAAAAAAAAAAGTGTGACAGTTGCAGGGTAGCCCAATTTAGATAACTATTTCATTGTTGCCTGAAGCCACTTGAGAAGGAGTCGCTCCATCAAATACCTTGCTTTTGCACCTCAATCTATTCAAACTTTTTTGTTCACATAATTTTCACATGCACTGAGTCTTTCACTAGGACTTGAGAGGAAGGTGCAGGGGGGAATTTTTGTTGTTTTTCTAGCATAAACCTGGGCCCAACTGGGCTTAGAACTACTTTCCATCTTGCCAACTCATGGAACCTAAGAATGAAGCCACAACTTAAAATGTTGAACTGAAAGACAGAGCAATGAAGGTCTATTGGCACCTGTTGAATCCTTCTTTATAGCTGCATCTAAAACTTGTTCCTCCCTTACTCTGTTTGGTTGGGAGAACCAAAAAATTCACTCCTCCACTCCCTCCCTCCACCTTTTTTTTGGCTTAAGCCAAACTTAGTTAGGTTTTCCATCATTGCACAAGAAGGAGCTGATACAGATGGAGAACCACTGAATCGTCAAGATCTATTCCAAAATTAAAGTTGCCAATGTTCTGAGGATAATTCCATTATAAATTGGGTGTGGTGTGTTTCACAAGCAAAACTGAAATCTGAGATAAAAATAATATAAAACATAAATTAAGTTGGAAGATAAATTCTTTAGAGCCTACAGTGTTCCATCGTTGGAACTATTTTGTAAGATAGATGGATGGATAGACAGATAGAGGTTTACTTGGAAGTGTTGGGTGATGCCGATGTTGCTGAGGTATTTGTAGCCCTTGGAGAGATGGCCTTATAAGGTATAAACTTTTCTTTCCTTGCACAAAACATAGAGTATTGTCTTGAAGCCGTTGGAATTGAGGGTACTGTGAATGCTCTCATTCTCGTGATGTCTAAATCACATATTTTTCCTTTCTAGATTATAGTGGCATACCATAACAATACAATCTTACAAGAGGTGCTAAGTATCACTTTAGCTGTTAGCATTTCTGGATACAGTGAAATTTAAAACTACACAGAGAAAAATCTATAGTGGGTGGTGACCTTTCGGGGATGGTGTTGAAATCTGGTTCATGATTAAAACAGGGTGTGGTTAAGAGGGGCAGGGATGGAAAATTCTCTTTTGGCAACTTGGTAGAGACGTGGGGTTAAACTGTCGAAACAACCACAAAAATCTCTTGCAAGAAGAAAAAAATAAAAACTCTTAACAGCAGCTTTAAGCTGTGCCAGGCACTGTGTTAAGTGCTTTATGCATGATCTCATTCAATTCTAGAAGTGATGTTGATTTCATTTCTATGCACATGTTACAGATGAGAAAGTGAAAACAGAGAGGTTAAATAATTTGTCCAAAGTTTCACAGATAACCAGTGGTGAAGGCTGGGTTTGAACCCAGGTCTACCAAATTCCTAATCTCATATTCTTAGCAGCTAAGTGATAGCTCATCCCTGTTGCCTTTCTCTAATCTAAAGCAGATTCATAAACACTTATTTGCTTCCTTTCATACACAGGGCGTTTTTTTCCCCTTTGATGATTCCCATATCAATATCTCTTTTGTTTGAAAATCAATATGCATGAAATACTCACAACCGTGGAAAAGTGTTTTATTTTTCCTGGAAATTTCTCAATCTGGATTATCACAAGGAAAAAAAAATATTCTTCTTCACTGCCTTTGAAGTCAAGAAAAAAAACTACCATTTAATTTTTTAAGGCATGAAATCTCAATGTTCTTCCCTAACTCTGTCAAGGAAGCTTTTTACAGCAGTGAATATTTTCAAAGCCTCTAAAATTTCAAGAAGTTAGAAATAGGACCTGCCCTGGCTTAGCATGCATCTTTAGATGTGTTTTGGAAATCACTGGTCTGTTGCTCAGTCTCCTGATACCATCACTGTTTAAGAGGAGTAGCTTTCTAGAAGAAGAAATCCACTCTCATAGCTTCTGTGTGAGGGGTTAAGTGCTACTTGACCCTTGCTGAGGAGGCAAATGTGCATGTTTGTGAGAGTCTCATACAGAACACTTGGGGTCTATTTTGCTTCGAACAGGAGCACATTCTTAGCTTATTGAGGTGTCTAGAGAGCAGTGAGCACCTTGGCCAGTTAGAATCAGTTTCACCAAGATTTCATGTTGGTTAAGGTAGACTGATTTTTCCTTTTATTTGTCAAATTTTAAAAGCACCTTTAAACACTGGGTATTTTCACATTAAAATATAAGGGCATGGAAGTTTACCATTTCTCAGAATCAAAAAGAAAGTTAACATATATTTTAAGTTTGAAAGAGATATAGGCTTACTATTGCCGACCACTCACTTATCACACATAAATTACTTTTATTTCCATTCATATTTCCCAGTTTAGGCCAAGAAGTAAGCATTTTCCTAAAACTAGTGTGTAATCTGAACATAAGACTTTTGGAAACAAACTTCTCTCAAACATCTGAATAGCCTGGAAGGAAAGTAAGAGGCAGTTTCTAAAAACTTGAAAATGAAAGTGATTAGAAGAAACTTCAAGGAAGGGTAGCTCTGGTGTTGGGAAAAGTAGAATCCAGTTTCACTCTGTCCAGCAGAAGCCTCTGTGAGGAGAGAATAGAGAGGGCCCTGCACGTGGTGCAGAGGGCCCAGCCAGGTGCCCTGAAGACAGAACACGGGATTGGAAAGCATCTTTCTGGTGACAGCAACCAGCCCACCTCTGAGAATATATGACCAGAGAACATTCCTTCTCCTCACTGGCCACAGTTTATCCCAGTGGTAAGCAAGAGTACTTAATTTATCATTCAACTGTGGTCACATTACATAAAGCAATAACTACCCAGAGAGCTATCACCATGCCCTGCCTTAAGACAAGGGAAAATCTGGCATGGTTGCCATGGTAACCATCCTGGCAGAACAATAGGAATCCTGTCACTATTTTTAAATCGTGCTGGAGTCTGGGTGGTCTCTATCCATAGGAGTTATTTTCTTGTTTCCTTATAAATGTTCCACTAAAACTTTTTAAAAGAAGTATTAGATTTAAGAAGGGAAATTAGCATGAGATTCATATTTTGACACACTTAACACAAAATTCTGTCTTTAGAAGTATATGGCATAGAAAAGTCAAACCCAACCTGAAAATTTTAAGTGAAGATAAAAAGTGAAGGTTGTCAGGGTCATCCCTCCATTTCTCTTAAAAAATTAAAAGAGAGAGAAGTGGATAGGGAAATGTAATCCACTTTAACTCATCTGCCAAAAAATGACCAGCTTTACAATGACAGATTCTTCTACTCTAGGCAGCCTTCTCAGATACTGAGAACAGTATCTGACCCTTGGGAGGTATGCAAATGATTGCCCATTAATCTGAAGTGAATCATTCAGCATTCCTTCAACAAGTAGATATTTCGATATCGTTTATTGATGGATAATGAATTACAGTTCAAATAGGATTTTCAAATGAAAATTCTGGACATAAGTCATGAATAGAAGCTCTCTTTAAGGAAATCAATGATGAAAAAAAAGAGAAATAAGAAGTCCCATTAGATGTCCTTAAACATACGGATACGTGTTCCAGCCATTGCATTTAAGGAGAAAAGAAAAGAAGAGAAAATTCTGCTCTAGAATTCTGTCCTTTACATTCCAGGACTTTTCAGGAGCCACTCAGGAGCTTCATCTTATCCAGACTTGGTGCAAATCAGCACCAGTTCAACATCAAATCAATGGACTGAATTGCTCCTCTTTGGTGTGTACAGTTCTCAAGGGCTTGGGAGAGTCTGAGCATGAGGGTATGTGATATGCCAAGGGGCAGTTAGCTGAGCTGAATCCTTTGTAAATACATATTTTGCTATGCAAAATTTCTGTTGAAGACACAGGGCTATTTGAAATAAAGAAGAAGTTTAGCTGGGCCTCCACCTCAAACTCAAAACAAAACCTCTTTTAAACTCTAAAAATATTTGGCTAAACATGCTCTTAATGACTCTGGTTTTTGAGATTTGGGTCTGCCCCAAAGCAATGACAGTGATTAAGTACCCACTGGGTACAATGTACTAGTGAGTTCAGGGGTCTATGGGGAGTTACAAAGAAAGCAATGAATTCGTCCCTGTCCCCTGAGAGCTTATGGCTCAATAGAAAAAGGACTACCACATAATTTCTTACAAGAAATGCTAGACTAGAGCAGGCTTTCAGCCAAATTGCTAAAAAAGAAAAAGAAAAAAAAATTCCCGAACTTTGTAATCAGTATGCTTGTTGGCAGAATCTTTCCATTCAAAGATCCCTCTCTGCCTGCTTTGTGTCTTACACCAAGTCTCATGTGGCACACGCAGGAGCCCTGTACTCTAGGAGGCCGCCCACAGGACACGCCCGTGCCCTCACAGAGAAGGGCCAGAAGCTGATGTGTTCCTTACTTGATATTTATGTTATCTTCCAGGCTGATAGAAGTTATTATTGCATTACCATTGTAAGGATTTTCTGGCTGAAGAAAGTCAAATAAAGTTGCTATTAACTTCTGAGCCTAGAAACCAGTGCAGCATTGCTGATGATTGCTCTTTCTAATTATTTGCAGATGACCACACTCATGTCCATGTGCAGATGAAATGGCAGATTTTCAGCACTAGTTTTTTTTCTTTATTTCTTTTTAACACCCAATTTGTTTACTGGTTACTTTAGTTCAGCTAACTTGAACTAAGGAGAATGAAGATGGCAGTGACTGCAAGAAGGAAACTTGTGACTTACATAACAAGTATCAGAATCATAAACTTGAGTGGGACATACTAATAATGTGAACCATCTTCTTACCTTCAAGTGGGGCTGTCCTTAGACAATTGAGACTTTTCATATATATATATGAATATATATATGAAATATATATATACATATATATGTAATATAGGTATATATATTTTAAAAAACCAATTAAATTTTTTATGGGCTTATATATATACCTTTATATGTATATATTTTTATATGCATATATCATATATATATATATATATATATATCTCCCCATGAAGCATACCTCCCCACTCTGGTTTTCGTGCCCTTGTGTAGACCATACCCGCATTGACTCTGGGCTCATTGAGATATAATCAAGCATGATGTCAAGGCTTAATAAGCACTTTCACATTGGGGCTTGTCATCTTGTAATATTTGCTCTTGGGGCCCTGAGCCACAATGTAAAGTGGTCTCCTCTGCCAGAGAGACCCCCATAGAGAGAAAGGTAGCTAGTGAGCCCTAGATGTAACAGTCATCTCTCTGAGGAGCCCCACATGTGACTGGAGAGACAATCTTAAAAAGTTCAGCCCTTGTCCAGCCAAGGTGGTCAACCCACAGGATCATAAGAACAATAAAATACTGTTATTGTAAGCTACTAAGTTTGGGTAAGTGGTGTGTTACACAGTAATAGGTAACTGAAAAAAACATGCATGGATAGCATATTTATGAGTAAAACAAAGTAAATAAACTTTATATGTACATTTTAATATAATTAACAAATAATTGTAAAGCAAACACCTATGTAAGCACTACCCAGGTCAAGAAATAGAACATTACTAGCACTCGAATACATTCTTTTTCTTTTTTTTCAAACACATTCTGTATGCTCTTGCCTCTCATAACACCCCCCACCCATAGGTAACCATTGTTATGATTTTTGTGACTTTAATTGCTTAACATTTCCTTACAGTTCTACCACTAATGTATACATTCTTAAATATTATGGTTCATTTTACCTGTTTTGAACTTTCTGTGAATGGAGTCACTCTGTATGTAATCTTCTATGACTTGCTCCATTTGCTGACCTTGTATTTGTGATACTCACCCATATTGACACACATAGCTGTAGTTAGCTCATTTCCACTGTTGCATAGCAGTCCATCGTGTGAAAATAAGTGTTTTTTTTTTTTATTCATCCTACTCTAAATGGACATTTGGGTTGTTTTGATGAGCATTCTGGACATGCCGCTATGAACATCTTCATCTCACATCCTGGCGCATGAGTTTCTCTCTGGCAACAGTTCTCAAAGGGTGATCCAGAGACTGCCGGGGTTCCCAGAACAATCTCAGGGCGTCCATGAGGGCAAAACAATTTCCGTGATAATACTGAGATATTATTTTTATTTTCCACCCTCAGTCTCTCATGAATGTAGAGTGGAATTTTCCAGAGGCTACATGACATGTGATACTGCACCAAGTCAAAAGCAGAAACAAATATGAGAATCCAGCTGTCTTCTAGTCACCCAGACATTAAAGAGATTTGCTGAATGTAAAACCATGCCATTCTTCTCCCTAATTTTTTTGGGGGGGGTTGGAAATTATAGTTATTTTGATTAAAAATATGTTAATTTTTATTTTAAATATTATTTTAACAACATTGTTTTCTAATGAATTAATGCATATTTTAATTTTTTCTTAGTTTTGATTTCAAATACAGTAAATACCTACAGATTTGACTCACATAAACAAAGTTCTTTATAATTTTTAAGAGTATAAAGGTGTCCTGAGAGCAAAAGATTTGAGAATCACTACTCTGGGTCATGAGGTATATACATTTTAAAATTTCATACATAGTGCCAATCTGTTTTCTAAAGATATTATATGTTTTTTCTCTCCCATCAGCAGCATATGAGTTTCCACTGCTTCATATACTCATCAACACTTTGTTTTGTCAGATTTCTGTTTTCAAATCTGGTGGAGTATAAATGTTTCTCCTTGTAGTTTGGTTTTGCATTTCGCTGATTATTAATAAGATTATATCTCTTTTCAAAGGTATATTGGCCATTTAGACTTCTTTTATGAGCTACGTATTTAAGCTTTTTGTCCATTTTTTCTATTCCATTTCCTTTTTCTTATTGATATATAAAACTCTCATACATTCTGAATACACTCTCTTTGCCAATTATACATGTTGAAAGTATATGTTAAAAGCACACTACATGTTGTCTTAGTCTCTATGATTTTCTTTTTTTTTAATAAATTTATTTATTTATTTGACTGCATTGGGTCTTCATTGCTGCATGGGGGCTTTCTCTGCTTGCAGCGAATGGGGGCTACTCTTTGTTGCAGTGCGTGGGTTTTTCACTGCAGTGGCTTGTCTTGTTGCAGAGCACAGGCTCTAGGTGTGCAGGCTCAGTAGTTGCAGCTCGCGAGTTCTAGAGCACAGGCTCAGTTGTTGTGGTGCACAGGCTTAGTTTCTCCACGGCATGTGGGATCTTCCCGGACCAGGGCACGAATCCATGTCCCCTGCTTTGGCAGGCGGATTCTTAACCACTGCGCCATGAGGGAAGTCCTCTCTATGATTTTCTGATGAACAAAAGTATTTAATTTAACATAGTCAAACTTATCAATCTTTTAGTCTGTGGTTATTCAAATAAATCCTTTCCTGTCCTGAGGTTATTTTTGTTTACTTGAAGTTATTCTTGTTTATGTTCATAAAATCTTCATAGCTTTTACTTTCAGATTTCAGCTTTAACCCTACCTGGAATTTATTTTAATGTATGGCCTAATATAAGACCCCACTTTCATTTATTTCCCACCTGGATATCTAATTGTTCTTGTATCAGTTCTTGAAAATTTCTTTTCCCCACTAATCTCTCATGCCACCTTTGTTGCCTATCAGGTGCCAGTCTTCTAGTGGGCCTGTTTCTGGGTCTCTTTAATCTGTTTCACTGGTTTATTTGTTTGTCCCTGTGCAAAACCACAAGTTCCTCCCACATCCTTGTTCTTCAAAAGTGTCTTGTCTCCTTGGCCCCATCTCGTATTTTAATCTTCCTCCAACTAGCAGTCATGTGAGGTATGGGGAGTGGTGCATTAGACACAACAGTAGGTAACCATCTGTAGGTAGCCGATGAGTGCAGAAGAGAGCAATTAGGACCCACAAGGATTTTGTTGATTTTTAGTCTACTAAATAAATGTCAATGGCTTATCTTAAGAGTAAATTTTACCTATTAATAATAACAAGGAATTGGGGTGAGAAATTCCTTTTCTGTTAGTCTTACTTGATTTACTGGGCTGGATCTGATAAGCTAATGAAATTCAAGCAAAGGAGGAGACAAGCATGGCTTTCATTTTTCTAAATCTGTGGTTAGAGCCTTTATTTATACACAACCTACAGAGCTGGAACACAGTAAGTACCTAATAAATAGGGATTGCATGAATGAACGACCTCATCATTATCATGAGTCAGAACCCTGCAACTTAAAAAGAATCTTTAAATATGCTTCTAAAAAATTTAATCATTAAGATAAGAGAAAATATTCAGTCCTCTCTGTTTTAAAACAAATGGCTTCCCTCACTTTCCTTTTTCACCCACACCAAGTTGCTATCTTCTTTTACAAATACTGAATTAAGAATCTACTTTCTCGCAAACTCTTCGTTCTCAATCCTGTGAAATTTGGCTTTCCCCCTTCTACTTCTTCAGCCACTGCTGTCTCAAAGGTTAATGTTCTCCAAGTTGTCAGATTCAAAGCTTTTTCTCTGATGATAAATAGGGTCCTTTATCAAGGATGATAACTACTTATAACTCAATTGTCAACCCCTTTTTATGAATATTTTGTCCTTGCTGAGAAAGGATTGTTAATAATCACTGGGCATAGTTCAAATGCCAACATCTATATGGGACCTTCCCTGATCACCCTCTCTGGGAATGATCTCACCTTCCTTAAAATGCCTGTGTATTTGCCTGAACTATAATTTTCCAAACTGTGATACATATTACACCAGTGTCCAGATACACTCTATTAGTCAGCTGTGAATATCTCCAGCACCAAGTAAGTCCAGAAAACTCTATACTAAAACCCCTCATGCACAGTGATAATACATGTTAGCGTGTTAAATCTTCAGGTAAGTCCTATAATAAAGAAAGCTTAGTTCAGCATATCTTGGGTGTTTTGGGCATGAAATCCTTTTTACTTGTAACACCTGCTAACATCTCAAGTGGACATGAACCATGTGGGTCAAACATGATTTAAAAAATGATACCCAACTATTCATTTGACTCTTCTGGGGCATCAAATTTTAGGTACTTGCATACCCACTTTTCTCCTTCTCTAGAATAGAAGTGACCTCAAAGCTGGGACCTTGTCCTATAAACTTTGGTGTCCCCATGAAACCATCTTCTTTTCCGAGAGTTTCTAAAACAAATATTCAGACACAGACAAAGTTATCAGCCTATAGTCCTGGACACTATGGAGATATTACAATTCTGAATCTGGGGGATTTCATTTGTAATCCAGTAAGAGTTACTAGTTTACGGTCGTAGCGAAAAGTTTAACTATCCTACATGAGTTGAAACTGAGAATAACCATGAGAGCCCAAACATGGTATTAAGATATGATGAGATAGTTTAAGAAAAGAAAACATGGCATAGTCAAGTCACATTCCTGGGTGTATAGCATGTGGCTATACAGTAATCTGTCCAGATGAGTGTGTTGTAGAAAATGGCCTGTTGATCGTGTGCATGAGAGGCCCTTGGGAGAGCTTGTTAAAACCCAGATGCCTGAGCCCTACTACAGATCCACTGGATTAAATGGGACTTGGACCCCGGGGTATCTGCGAATTTATTTTAATAAGATTCTTAAATTATGTGATGCACATTGAAGTTTGAGAACAACTGCTTTATATGTATAAGGTTTGGCATGTTCAAAGGAAATACTTCTCACTTTACATTTTAAGAAAGCAGTTGCCTTTGGAAACAACATATTTATTCCAATGATGTTGCTGTTTCTCAGTCCAAACATCTTTTGTGACTACGCCTTTTGTGTTGCCATAACGGCCTCTAAAACATTCTTTGGTATCTACTCAGTGCTGCAAATCTGTACTTTTAAAGAATGGATTTGAATGTTAGCAACAGTCATGACCATTTTGAAGCATGTGAATAAGGTAAATGACCAAGCCATGTAATATGGACCTAAATAGGGTGTGATTATGAGCAAATTAAAACCAAGGTTTTCTCGGGTGGCTCTCATAAAATACGAAGATGAGTAAGTTTAACAAAACCTATGCATACTTTCACAATCACTATATTTATTTTTAATGAAAATTGTTAAAATATTACATTTGGCTTGTAGAAACAAATATTCAAAATGTTCTGTTTCTAAACGTTCTTGAAAATACATTTATACATTTTTGTTGTACCAGAAACACATACATGCAGATATTAATTCAACATGATGCCTCAAATTTAAACCATGTTGATGACTTTTTAGCACAGATATTTTCAGGTTTTCAGAGTATGAAAACAAGAGAGTTAGAATACAGGCTGGAAGGGACCCATAAGGACAGCATTCCCAAATTCTGAATTACACTTTCACTCATCTTGATGATGTAAATTCATTGTTTTATTATTTTAATTAATTTTTATTGGAGTATAGTTGATTTACAATGCTGTGCTAGTTTCAGGTGGACAGCAAAGTGAATCAGTTAAAAATGTACATCTATCCACTCTTTTTTAGATTCTATTCCCATATAGGCCATTACAGAACATTGAGGAGAGTTCCCTGTGCTATACAGTGGGTTCTTATTAGTTATCTATTTTATATACTGGTGTGTAGATGTCCATCCCAATCTCCCAATTTATCCCTCCCCCACCCCCATCTTTCCCCCTTGGCAACTATATGTTTGTTTTCTACATCTGTGACTCTATTTCTGTCTTGTTAATAGGTTCATTTATACGTCAAATTTTTTTGTCCTGATTTCTGTTTTGACTGCAGGTTCTGCCCTAGGTTCTTGGTTTCTGAATCCTGCTGCCTCCACTGAGCTCAGTTATTTGAGCAGCTCACCACAGATTCACATTTTCCTGGCACCGAGGAGAGAATAGCAATGGCCAGTCATCAACAAATCAGTAGAGATGGTCCCTGACTTATGATGGTTCAACTTGTGATTTTTCGACTTTATGATAGTGCAAAAGGGATACACATTCAGTAGAAACCTTACTTCAAATTGTGACTTTTTATATCTTCCCAGGTTAGCGATATGTGATATGACCCTCTCTCATGAGGCTGGGCGGCAGCAGCCACAGCTCCTAGTCAACCGCACAGTCATGAGGGTAAACAACTGATACTCTTACAACCATTCTGTACCAGACAATTATTCTTTCACTTTCAGTACAGTATTCACTAAATTACATGAGATATTCAACACTTTATTATAAAATAGACTTTGTGTTAGACGATTTTCCTCAGCTATAGGCTAATGTAAGTGTTCTGAGCACATTTAAGGTAGGCTAGGCTAACCTGGGATGTTCGGTAGGTTAGGTGTATTAAATGCATTTTCAACTTACAATATTTTCAACTAACAATGGGTTTATTGGGACTAACCCCATCATAAGTCAAGGAAGATCTATATATGATTTGTTAGATTTATGGATTAAATGCCATTGTAATTTTCAAGGCCTTTTGCAGTCTAAACAAGTTTATAAAAACACTCTCAACACTATAGAAACAATAAAAAAAATTCTCAAAACAGTGTTCTCTTAGCTAAATTTCCTTTTAAGAATATCTTACTGAGAGTCACTTTGAATTTAAAACTTAAGCCTTAGTTTTGTCATCTGTAAAATATATGTAATAGTGAGATGACTTCAAGTTCTTGAAAGAATTACATGAAATAATTCAAGTAAAAAAATAATTTAGGGCTTCCCTGGTGGCACACTGGTTGAGAGTCTGCCTGCCGATGCAGGGGACGCGGGTTCGTGCCCCGGTCCGGGAAGATCCCACATGCCGCGGAGCGGCTGGGCCCGTGAGCCATGGCCGCTGAGCCTGCGCGTCCGGAGCCTGTGCTCCGCAACAGGAGAGGCCACAACAGTGAGAGGCCTGCGTACCGCAAAAAAAAAAAAAAAAAAAAAAAAAAAATTCAAGTGTGTCACACTGTGCTATTAGCTATTGTTACTATTATCATGTAAATGTTAGCTATTATTACTATTATGTAAAGCAACCAGTACAGCACTTGACATATGTGGTTGAATAAAACAAAGGTAGCTATTCATATTGTTATTATTATTTTTTTAATTACTGATGAAATAGGCAGGAATATACTTTAATCAAAAATTTAATTGACTCAGTGATTATACACACCAGAGTAGACACACTGTCAAATTCTTAGTTTTTGGACACTGCCTAAAGTATTTTTTATTCTAAATAAATATTATTAAAAGCATGGATTCCTTTGTTGAGTCTGACTTTCTGATTGGAATTAGAGCATATGTAAAAAATGTCACTAAATGCCGAGATTTCCTAAGACTTTAGTCTAGTACTTTCCCACTAGGGAAAAGACAATCAAGAAATTAAACTGAGGCCTTATGCATTTAAATAAATGTTTACAAAGGCTAAAGAATGATCAGTTTATTCACAACTAGTAAAAATAACCTAGGGTGAAGAAAGATGACCCAGGCATCCTATATTCCAAGCCAGATCCACTTTTTAAATTCTAACTTGATGGTCAAAAATAGTTTAGCAAACTCACTTCTACTTTTTCCCTTTTTCTCAAAATACTGTGCCCTTCTGTACTTCTTGGCTCTTACCAGAGCAGAGGGAACAAAACTGCCAAAATATCATAAGATGGGTCGCTCTCAAGGGTACTTCTTGTCAAGCAAGAAGTACCAGAAATCTTGTCGAATGGCCAATACAAATTTTCTTTTGCAGACTCTAGAGGTTTGCATCTGCATACACATCTGCATTTTCTGAGTGCTGGGCCAAACTGAAACGTTCAGTTTATCCATTGCTAATAAACATGTCAGCAGTTTCTTTGCTCTCACATCTGTTGTGAAAAATGTTATCTTTCCTGAAGTGTATTTATTTTGTCTTTAATACCAGCTTTCATGGATTACAAAATAGAGATATGCTTTCACTTAACCAATTCAATAGCATGTGTTGGAAGGTGCCCCACAAGAGTGATGAGATAAATTAAATATGTGTATTATATCTTGGGTCCTGAAAAGGAAATCAAATGTAAAGGATAACAGCGACTCTCAGGAAGGCCATGCCAATGGAAACAACTTGCCTCTTAAGTTCATCTCAAAATCTATTCAAGACACTCTATGCATCACAGGAATTCAACAAAAAGTTAAAAAAAAATCTATTATCAGTTTTTTCATTATAAAGCCTGTCTTCAGTCAAGCTGATGACTTTCTTTCCCAAGGAAACAATTCCCAAGCACTTGCCTCTCATTCTATATTCATCAGAATACCTGCCCTGCCAACTTTACTAAGATTAGGGTTGTTAGAAGATCAAATGAGGTTTGGTTTATTAAGATGCTTTAAAAAGAAAATTTTCAACTATTATATAGATCGTAAATAATTGCCAACATTTTCTCCCCTTTCTATGCTTTCATTTTATTTCACAGTCTTTTTATTTCCATTTTCCAAGGGTACATTCTATCTTCAGCAACTCTCCTTGCCTTTCGCCACCAATATCCCAAAAAGGTTATGTCTCTCACACAGGTAAAGAATAGCATATCTGGAAATTTACCAGTATATAGTTTAAGGAAGCAAGTAGGAAAATCCTGATAACAGGTGTGTGGTGAATGTGATTAGGGCTATCAGAGATGTAACTGTGTCCACTTCAGACTCTTCCTCTGAGGTTATGGATATTCCTAGTACCACACACCACTCTCTGAGATCCAAAGCACTTCTGGTAAAGTCAAGAAGGGAATGGGGTGGAATTCCCCCACCCCACCACTCTGTCCCTTCAGCCCTGTAACATAAACCAGCAAATGGTGTACTCATATATGAAGTTCTTTGCTAAAGAATTAGGTCAATATCAGAAAGAAATGTGCCATTAAATGGACAGTGATTCGTTAATAATAGAAAAAACCAAAAGATTTAAATAGAGAGGATCAAAAAAAGCCAAAAAATTGTTTTAAAAAATGCTCAATTTTGTTAGTAACTAGGGAAATGCATATTTCATAACACCATAAATGAGATATAATTTCACACACACACACATACACACAAATTACCAAAATAAACAAAAAAGGCCCTGTTTCTATAGTGTAGTGGTTATTACGTTCGCCTCACACAACTTGGCCAATCCAAATGTTGTTGAGAATGTAGAGTAAATAGAAATATAAGTTGCAACAACCATTTTAGGAAATAACTCAGTATTATCTAGTTATGTTGAAAGTACTTGTAGCCTATGACCTAGGAAATTTCCTCTTAATTTTACAACCTACTAAAACTATTTAATAAATAAACCAGGATATATGCATATATATATCCATAACAGCTATTTTTATAATAACAAATAACTGAAAATAACCCATATATCTGTCAAGCAAAAGTAGAAGGAATTAGTAAATTGTGGTATAGTTA
This sequence comes from Globicephala melas, assembly GCF_963455315.2. Taxonomy (NCBI): domain Eukaryota; kingdom Metazoa; phylum Chordata; class Mammalia; order Artiodactyla; family Delphinidae; genus Globicephala; species Globicephala melas. Next base: position 58,634,097 of record NC_083314.1, on the reverse strand, counting down.
CATAACAGAATTTCTTGCATTAATGAAAATTAATTAAGCACCATGTATTGAAAAGCATTCATTTAAAAAATAGTAAGAAAGAAAAGCAAGTCACAGAGGCTATATACATCTGATGCTATATTTGTAACCCTCAACAAAAGCAAAACTAAGCATCTCTTAGGGATGTATGCATAAATGGTCAAATCATTAAAAAATGGAACAACAAAAACATTTTGAAGGGATAGGAACGCATGTGCAATCAGGAGGAGCCTAAAAGGGCTTCAACAATATTAACAGTATTCTATTCCTTAAGCTTGATAGTGTACACATATGTTAATATTATCATTATTTTTTAAAACTGCACACAATGAGTATATTCAAGAGTTATAGAAATGAACTAAGTTGATTGACATATGTAATTTCATATCCATATATTTCAAATGTAATAAATATAGAAAGTAAGGAAAGCAAAAATGGGTCAAGAATTTAGGATGTATTCATAGAAAGAAGACATGATGCTCAGGGGAACTTAGCAGAGTACCGTGCGCAAGGACTAGATAAACAAACATGTCAATAAAGACCGAGGGCAGTAAGGAGGTGACAATGAAAGTGTCAGATTATTTAGGCTTCTTGAAGAGCAATTTTGATCTGGAGTCAAAAAGTGTTGAATATGGAGCCAAGACAGAAATATCTAGAGAGCTAAAGAGGATAAGTGGATTTAGACCAAAATGGGGGGGAAGGCAGTGAGTAAGGGTGAGGTAAGCAAAGCCTAAATTCTAGGAGAAATGGGCACCATTAAAGGGAATTTTGGAACTTTTCCAGTGGCAAAGCTGCATCAAAACTCTGTTGCCCTTTAAGAATCTACCATAAACACTTCTGTTCACATGGGATCAAATTTTCCATTTATATGAACCTGGAGTGTATAAAACATGTTCTCAAGATGGCTTTTTATAGAGATGAAGTAAATGGACTAAGGGGTGATACGTGAGCTTCTTCCTCCAGAAGTAGTAAGGCAACCCTTTGTAAGGTTTCAAAGGACAGAAGAGGGGCACTTGTTAGGTCACCAAAGATGAAAAACTATATCACAATCAGAATATCTACATTTATTGTAAATCAACTATACTCCAATAAAATTAAAATTAAAAATATATACAAAACAAAAAATATTATAATAGTAACATCAAAGATCACTGATCACAGGGGCTTCCCTGGTGGCGCGGTGGTTGAGAGTCCGCCTGCCGATGCAGGGGACACGGGTTCGTGCCCTGGTCCGGGAAGATCCCACATGCCGCGGAGCGGCTGGGCCTGTGAGCCATGGCCGCTGAGCCTGCGCCTCCAGAGCCTGTGCTCCACAACGGGAGAGGCCATGGCAATGAGAGTCCCGCGTACCGCAAAAAAAAAGAAAAACAAACAAAGATCACTGATCACAGATCACCATGACAAATATAATAATAATGGAAAAGTTTGAAATATTGCAAGAATTACCAAAATGTGAAAATGGACACAGAGACACAAAGTGAGCAATCGCTGTTGGAAAAATGGCACCAATAGACTTGCTCAGTATGGGGTTGCCACAAACCTTCCATTTGTAAAAAACGCAGTATCTGCAAAGCACAATAAATCAAGGTATGCCTATCCTCTCTTAACAACAACAACAACAAAAGAATATCTATGTTTAGTGTTTATTTTCAAACAGACCTAGGAGCTTGGGAAGTCACACCTTTTTTCTGTGCTCCAATTCTTTCATCCGTAAGATAGAAAGGTGGGCCTCTGCTTTCTTCAACATTTTCTAGACCTAACATGTGACGATGTTAGGATTCATAAATTTAATGATTCAATTCTAACTGAGGTTTCTATGTTCAAGCAATTTTCTAAAAATTAAAGAGAAAAATGTCCACAAAGACTTTTACTTCCCCCAGTTTTTCTTCTTCCATTTTGGCTTAGCAAGCCCTGCTTTCTCTAGGAAAGCCATGTACTCTTGGCTCACTGGGCAATCACCTTTTCTTGCTTTGAAGTCCTACCCACCGCTACACCATCATTGGACATTGGACACTTTATTCTTGAAATAGTTTTGTAAAATTGGCACACTAAGTGGCTCAGCCTGGAGTGCCCCTTCATCTAGAAAGTGCTTTGCAAAGTTAAAGGCAATAGAGGCTTTTTGGTTTCAGTAAAGGATGCTTGAAGGTGAGGATATCACATTTTTTCCCTTCTTTTACCTCATGAAATTTGTTTTTATGGCCTTCAAAAATGAAACAATTTTTATCTTAAAAGAAAATTTTCTCCTGCTCTTAAAACGCCAGCATTTGAAAATCAATATATAGTGGCAAATAACGTGGGAAATAGACATGCAGAACACTTAATAATGATTGAATACATAAAGCATTTTTCTTCTGTTGTTATGTGACAGCCTGATGAGTTTCAACTTCCTGCTCACTGCACAGGCTCTAAACTTCCAATTCTGGGATTTTTCCTTTTCTTTTTCTTCCCTGCCTCCCCATCCCCTTCTTGCCTCCTCCTTCTCTTTGGGAATACACAAATGGTTTTGATTACATACTAGCTGCAAACTTTATATCTCCCACTTCAATAGTTACACATCATAAACAGAAGAGCGAACTTCAGACTCCATTAAGACAAAGGTTGGTCTGGATTGTTGGGAGGCCTTTCATGTTAGCACAGTTTAAAAAAAAAAAGAAGTTTCTATAGGAAAAAGGAATGTACTGGGCCTGGCTAGAGATAATGCTCTGACTACCAACCACTCAGTCTAAAGAGTGATAAGATCTCATTCTAGTCAAGGCAAGAGTCAAGGCAAGAGCCCAGGACCAATGCAGCCCCAGCAGGACTTGTTCAACCCAGTGAGAGCTTTAATATGTGAGGACCAATAAATATCTAAATCTTAAGCAAGGATGGCCAGAGCCTGTATGAAAACACTGTGCAATGTGCTTGAACCTACTGATTCTGATTCTCCCTTCTCTACTCTGACGTTTTCTCTTGAATTTTCTTCTATAAATGAGGTTCTATTATTGTCATAGTGCTCAGGTAACCAAATTGGAAACAGAAGGAGCAAGACAGTGCTTTTTATTCATTATACCTTACTTCTGAGTACATTTAATTCATTATAATATAATAATTTTTATTGAGCCCCTACTAGTAACAGGTACTGTTTTAGGTGCCAGAGATACATCTTTAAGAAGGTAGGCAGGATCTCTGTGCTTTTGGAGTCACTATTCTAAATAGGTGGGGCAAATACATAAAAGAGCAAGATGTTTTCAGATAGTGGTGAAGGTTATGCAGAAATAAATAGGGTAACAGGGTGGTGGAGAAACAGATCTCAGATAGGATGTTCAGGGCCAGAATCTCTGACTTTGATCTGAGAGCTCAATGAGAAGTTTATGGTGGACAGGTGAAAGTTTTTCTCAGCATGAGGAAGAGGAAGTCCAAAATCTCTAAGAGAGGTTGATGCCACTGACCTTTTCTAGGAACAGAATGAAGGCCGTAGGTCTAGAGCAAGAAGAGGAGTGGCAGGAGATGATATCAGAAAAGTAGACATTGTTGTGAACTGAACTGTGTCCCCTAAGAAGATGTTGAAGTCCTAACTTCCAGTACCCGTTTGTGGATCTTATTTGGAAATAGGGTTTTTGCTTGTTAAGATGAAGTCACTAGGATGGGCTCTCAACCAATATGACTGTGTCCTTTGTAAGACAGGAAAAGAGGAAATTTGTATATGGAAATAGACATGCACAAGGAGACTACCATGTGATGAATGCAGGGGTTGGGATAATGCATCTACAAGGCAAGGAGCACCAAAGATTGCCAGCAACCCACCAGAAGTTAGGAGAAATGCATAGAACAGATTGTCCCTAGCACCTGTCAGAAGGAACTAACACTGCTGACATCTTAATTTCAGATTTCTAGTCTCCAGAACTGTGAGGCAATGAGTTTCTGCTGTTTAAGGCACCCAGTTTGTGGCACTTTGCTATATCTGCCCTAGGAAACTAATATAGGCAGGAACAAATGCCCTGGACATTTATGTTTTAGTCTAAGTGCAATGAGAAGATACTGAAAAGCTTTAAGTATGATCTGATGGATACCTTTAGAAAGATTATATTGATGTTGCTATCTGGTCCCGGCAGTACAACCATGGAGAGCTTGATGATTTCCCCAAAAGAAGCTCAATAGAACTTTACAGAGTCATTAGAGAGCAACCATCATATCTAGGATAGTTGTCGCAATTCTTAAGCATTAACATTTACCATTCTCAATCTTTAAAAGCAACTTTTTGGATAGAAGTTTCAAAAACAAACATAACCTATAAAATTTTGAAAATTTAATTCAATTATGTGGTATTTAATTTAACCCTTTTTATGATTCAGAAATATCCATTTTGGTTTACAAACCATTTATTGTTTGGAATGTGAGGTGATGTGCAAGGCATTAAGGTATAAAAATGAACAAGATTGTGCTCTTGAGTTTATAGACTGATGGAGAAGACATATACCTAAAGAGGTATTGAATAATATCAATCGTTGAGAGTAAATAATAAGGAAAGGTGTTTATAGGGTTCTACAGGAGCACAATGAAGTATTCAGTGATGTTTTCTTGGAGATGATGTTGAAGCCAAGTACTGAAAGTAAATAACAATTGGCCACATGAAATAAGGAGGGGGATGTGTTCCAGGAAAAGAGAAGCGTCCAGCAAATCCATATGGTTTCCAGCTAACTTTCAGCAGACTAGCGATCCTAGAAATAAGACTGGTGACAAAAATGTGAGGGTGAGAGAGGTTCCTGGTTATGGAGGCCCTTGTATGGGCAGCCAAGATCCTTCTTCTGCTCTGTAGGCAATGGGGATCCCATGGGGAGATGTAAATAAGAGATCAGATGAGCATTTGAGCAAATGTATCAGTCAGAGTAGTGGGTTGTAAGCAACTGAAATTGACCCCAACTAAAAAGAAACTTTTTTGGCAAAACTTTAGAGGCTGGAGGAAAAGCTGAAGAAATAGTTCTTGGGAAAAATAACCCCAGAGCCACAGGACAGATGTGGCAGAATAGTAGTGGGCATCCTCCTCAGGGGTGAACCATTTACAACTGTGTACTTTGGGAAAAAAATTATTTTATCAAATAAAACCTTTCCATATGTACAAAATGCCAAACAGTATTGCAGAAATGATACAAGAAGAAAGAAATCATCCCCAAACTGATTTCCACTCCAAAGAGCTTCTTTCAACCATTTTAGCCGTTCTTTCTTTCTAAAATTTATGTCTTTATTTCTAAGTTTTAGAATGCTTATACTGCTAACCAAAAATAAACAAAAAAAGATTATACTGTCTGCCATGTGGAGAATGAGTTGAGGGCAGTGGTGGAAATGGAAACAAGGATATGTGTTGGGAAGCTATTATCTTAGTACAGAAATGATTTGTCTTATTTCTATGGATCTGAATAACTTAAATGTATGCATTAATTGTCAAAAATGTACATTATTTACTCTTAATATAAACATAGCATGGCTAGGATGGGACAAAATATTTACTTATCATAAATCAGGGAAATTAGGGCTGTATCCAAACATTTTTGTAATGCAAGCAAAGTATGAATATATATTTAGGGTTAAAAGAAATCTCTTTTGCAGAAAAAGATGTTTGGAATGTATGGGTTTGCTTAAGTTTCTATTTTGTTTACTAGCAGAAATGTAGGCTCAGTCAAAGCTTTCATTTATTGACTGAGTAAACTTCATAAGAAAAATGAAAACAAGCTTTTAAATCATATATTTAAACATGTTTATAAACACATCTAGATATGTACATATGACATACAAATATATATGGATATACATGTGCATATATGTATCCATCTACAGTGTACACGTATATTATTTCTACACTCTACACTTTTGTCTGGATACATTCCTGACTTTTGGAACTGCAAACAATGTTAACCATTTAGGCCTTGTAAGTCAGCACCAATTTCGATGACCGTTGAAATAGATAAACCATCTGCTACAAAAGGAGGTTCTTAGTAATGAAAACTTAGGGGGAAAAGTGCTCTTAAGTTAGCTATTTCCTTAATCTGTTCTGATTGACTTTTTCTTCTGAAGGTTTGATTACTTTATTTATACGTTATAAACTTTTTGAATAAAATCCAGAATATGGAAAATTCACAGAACAAAACACCAAGTTTCTTCAAGAAATAAATAGCAGGTGAAGTGGCCAAGTTGGCAGAATAGGAAGATCCTGAGATCACCTCCTCCCATGGACACAACAGAACTACAACTATTTACAAAGACACTAGTGATGAGAAAAGCTTGAAAACTAGCAGAAAAGATATTCTACAACTAAAATATAAAGAAGGACCACAAGGAGAAGGGTGGGAAGGGCAAAGTCATGTATATATTTTTGCATAACTATACATAATACACTATACATACCATAAAAGATGTTCAACACTTTTTAAAAATAAGTAAATGAGTGAGAATCCATAGAGAAAATGTGAGCATTTTTAATAAGCAGCAAAGCCACGTGCAAATGAAGTAAATAGTATATAAACTGGGGCAAGCAGCAAGTAGTACAACCAGCTCTGCTTTTGGGAAGGATTGGAATTGATTTTGTGAGACATTTAGGAAGAGTTCAAAGAATGAGGTTGTGTGGGGAATAGCTAGTATAATACGTAGAGATATATATGGAGCCAGTATACTCCTGAGTACCCCTGCCGTTTCTCCAAATACCAGATAGGCTGAATAATGGCTCCTCAAGATGTCATGTCCTAATCCCTGGAATATGTAAATGTTACTTTATGTTGCAAAAGGAACTGTGCAGGTGTGGTTAAATTAAGTATCTCAAGATGGAGAGATTATCCTAGATTATCCAAGTGCGCCTGATGTAATCAAGGGGTCCTTACAAGAGAGAAGCACGAGATCAGGGAGATAGAAGGCAATGTAATGATGGAAGATAAAAAGGTAGACAGAAAGATTTGAAGATACTATGCTGCTGGCTCTGAAGACATGAAAAGGCAGCTATGAGTTCAGGATATAGATGGCCTCTGGAAGGTGGAGAAGGCAAGGAGACAGATTCTTCCACAGAGCCTCCAGAAAGAACCAGTCTTGCTGGTGCTTTGACTTTAGTCCAATAAAGTTGATTACAAACTTCTGACCTTCAGAAATGTAAGATAATAAACTTGTTTTTGTGATAATTTGTTACAGTGGCAACAAGGACCTAACAGCCATGTTTGTAATCAGTATTTTTTTAAAAAAGGATTTATAAAAATTAAATTTAAAATAAAGATATATATATATGACATTCTTGCCAAAGTACTATAAATACCAGTTGGTTTTAGAAATGCAGTAATTTGGCTGAGGATAATTTTAAAGGAAAAGCACTTTGGATAGGTAATAACAATTATTCTTCACAGTTGAGGGTATAGGAATCATGATTAGGTAAGAGATAAAACTGGCTAAACCACCCACAAATGGAAGATCTCCTGCCTTTTTTCCACTACCTCCTCATGGGGAATTTTGCATAATTCACTTTGGGACAACCATTTTTCTTTATCCCTCATGAATTTTCTTATTCCCTGATAGGCTGAAACAAAACCGTTTAGATGGCAAGAACACTAATGATCATTTTGGTATACAAGTTATATTTTTGTAAGTAGATAGAACTTTTTTGACTTTAGCATCCTAATCAGGTTCTAGTCCTCTCTAATTCAGTTCCCCATGGCTGGCCTGTGTCACATTTATCCTGTCCCTCCATGCTGGGTACCAGGCAAATCCTTCGGTTGGTAGCAGCGTCCAGGAGGAAGACATTGTGAACCAACCCAAGCTGAGGGAAGTGGTCAAACTAAAGAGCAGGTGTTCTAAGCCTAAAGTGTCAAGGTCCTCTCTATGGGGCTGCAAAGAAAGCTACAGCCCCAAGTGAAAGAATGTGGTTAAAATTTGCTGCTGTTCAAAATAACCAAGCTAGTCTCTAGAGCTTTGCTAATGACTTTTGTCATGTGGTGAGACAGAGAACTTCAAAGGTTTTATATATATATATATAGATATATGTATATATATCTATCTATATCTATCTATCTATCTATCTATCTATCTATCTATCTATCTCTCTCTCTATATATATATGGCAAGACTTTCATATCTACATGCAAAGCATTTGGCCATAGCAAACATTGGCAAACTTTTCCTGCAGGAATAGCTTACCTAAAGACCAAATAGAATAGTAAGATCCCTTAGTAATTGCCTTTCAGATAGAAATCCAGCTCCTAAGATATGCCCAGTGGGGAATAATTAGTCCTAGATCAAATACTCTGGTCCCATCTAACAAATCTTAAAGGAGGTACCCCAAAAGATCAACCTGTTTCTAAGTAACCACATCTCAGAAGAAAGCTCAAGAAGATTTATAGGAATACAAAAATATCCAGGACCCCAAAGTATAAAATTTAAAATGTCTGGCCCCCAGTCAAAAATTACCAGGCATTCAAAGAAGCAGGAAAATACAATCCATAATGAGGTGAGAAGACAATCTATTGAAATTGACACAGAACTGACACAATGTTTGAATTAGCAGACAAGGGTATAAAAATGGTTATTTTAACTGTATTCCATATGTTCAAAAGTTATGTAGAAGCATAAAAGAAATTTTAAAAAAACAAATCAAACTTCTAGTGATGAAAACAAAAAGTCCAAGATGAAAAATACACTGGGTGGATTAACAGCAGATAGGATCTTACAGAAGGAAAAATAAGTGAACTTGAAAATGAAGCAATGGTGGGAGGGAGATGCAAGAGGGAGGAGATATGGGAATATATGTATACATATAGCTGATTCACTTTGTTATACAGCAGAAACTAACACAACATTGTAAAGAAATTATACTCCAATAAAGATGTTAAAAAAAAGAAAGAAAGAAAATAAAGCAATAAAAGCTGTCCAAGATAACGCACAGAGAGAAAAAAAGAATTAATATGTAAAATGGCATCAGTGAGCTATGGGACAACTTTAATCAGCCTAACATAGGTGTATCTGAAAGAGATGTGGGGAGAGGCAGTAAAAGTACCTGAAGGAATAATGGCCACTTTAAAAAACTTTGATGAAAACTATAAACTTAAAGATCCAAAAAGCTTAATTAATTCCAAGCACAAGAAATATGAAGAAAACTATCCACCAAGTCCAATCATAATCTTTATGGGAAAAATTTAACTACAAATGCAATGTCTTTATTAGATTTAGGGCTATTCACATTATCTATTTCTCTTTGAGTGAGCTTGGGCAGTTTGTGTCTTTCAAGGAATTGGTCCATTTCATCTCAGTTGTTAATTTGGTGAACTCCACCAAATATTAAAGGAAGAAATAATACCGATTTTACACAAACACTTTCAAAAAACTGAAGAGAATACTTTCCAAATTATCATTTTGTTCCAGTACTACTCAAATACCAAACCGGAAAAAGACATAAGAGCAAAGATAGTGATAGACAAATATCATTTATGAACAAAGATACAAAAATTCTAAACAATATTTTATGAAAGCAAATGAAACTATACAAAAAATGATAACATATCATTGACAAATGGAGTTTCTTCCATGAGTGCAAGGTTGGTTTAACATACAAAATAAATTAATGTAATTCACCATATTAAACTATAAAGAGAAAAACTATATGATAATCTCAATAAATGTATGAAAAGCACTTGACAAAATCAACATCCATTCCTGGTCAAAACTCTCAGTAAGCTAGTAATAGAAGGAAAATTTTTCAAATTGATGAAGTTCATCTCTGAAAGACCTAACATCATCTTTAATGGTAAAAGACTAAATGTTTTCCCCCTAAGTACAAGAATAAGACAGAAATACCTACCCTACCACTCCTATTAATCATTAAATTGGAAGGTCTAGTCAGTAAAATATGGTAAGAAAAATAAATGAAAGGCATCCAGATTGGAAAGGAAGAAATGAAATTGTATTCACAGACATGTTCTCTATGTAGACAATCCAATGGAATCTATGAAAAAGCTACTAGAACCAATCAGTGAGTTAGCAAGATTACAGGATATAAGATCAATAAACAAAATCAATTTTATTTCTATGTACTAGAAATAAAAAAGTTTTTAATATATAATTCATAGTAGCATAAGAAAATATGAACTTCTTAGGGGCAAAACTGACAAAAGACTTACAAAATCTGTAAGCTAAAAACTGCAAAACATTGCTGAGAGAAATGAAGGAAGACCCAAATAAACAAAGAGGTATATTGTGTTTGGGGATAGAGATATTCAACATAGTTAAGATGTCAGTTTGCCCCAAATTGGTCTTAGATTCAACAGATTCAGAAGACTTCTTTTTTAAAGAAATTATCAAGTTAGTTGTAAAATTCACATGAAATTCAAAGAACATAAAATAGCCAACACATATTTAGAGGAGAAGAATAAAATCTTTAAAGCAAAGACTTATACTAAGTAAGTCAGACAGAGAAAGACAAATATATGATATCACTTACATGTGAAATAAAAAAAAATGGTACAAATGAACTTATTTACAAAACAGAAATAGACTTACAGACATAGGAAACAAATTTATGGTTATCAAAGGGGATAGCGGGGTGGTGGGGAAATAAATTAGGAGTTTGGGATTAATATATACATGCTACTATATATGAAATAGGTAAACAAGGACCTACTCTATAGCACAGGGACTATACTCCATGTCTTGTAATAACTTATAATGGAAAAGAATCTGAAAAAGAGTATATGTATATGTATGTATAATGGATTCACTTTACTGTACACTTGAAACTAACACACAATTGTAAATTAACTATACTTCAATTAAAGAAATCTTTTTAAAGTTATTTCTCCTAGTCATCTACAGGTCCTTCTCTGGTTCACTGGTTTAGTTAAAAAAAAAAAAAAAAGTGCATTTGTAAATTACATATTCAGACACACACACACACACACACACACACACAATTTTTTGGAAAGCCTTTGTAATATTCTTTTTAGTCCTGTCACTTCATTCCCAGGCCTGTTTTAATTCATTTTAGACTCTGTAGTTTCAAGGTTGTTCTAGCTTCAAACCCTCTCCTGTGAGGTGAGGTGAGGAGCCCAAGGATGTAGAGTTAGCAAATGTCAATAATATACTTCAAAGGGATTGGGATATATAAATTGAAAGTTGTTATTCTTCCTGTAATAGAAGAAATGGTTGAAATGTTGAATTTCCTTTAATGAAAGGTTTTGATACCTTTCATTGGTAAAATGGGTTACTGCCAAAGAAATCTAAATAACTAGTGATTTGGTGTATGGTAAGAATTTCTACAATAACACCTGAACAGCAGGAGGTGCAGGTATTTTTCAAAGTAAAAGAGGACTGGAAGCAAAGGGGTCATGCACCTTGCAGTAAGGTGAGACATCAGTTATGCCCCATGGGCTGTTCAAAGGGGCAGAACAGATGTAAAGAAGGGGAAGCTGGAATGGAGCCATATAACACATGCCTTTATTTCATCCATGGAGCAGACAGAGCACAGAGCAGATGGTCCCTTACTTTGATGAATGATCAGAAAGGAAGCCCACGGATGTCACAGAGTAGGAGAGTACAAAATGCTTTTAGGGACCATGTGTCAAGGAGAGCTCCAGATGGGGTGATTGGCTCCCGTTTCTCACCCTCAGAATCAAAATCCATCAAGAAGTTGACATTGGAAAGGATGGTCGGTAAAGAGACAAACAGGATCAAATGGTTAACGGTATGGGAGTAAATGTCCTCTTCCTCATCAAGCTTCCATTCCAGGCACACAGATCTACATGCTTTCTTTTCAGAGTCTTTGCCCCCACCATTTCTTCTTTCTGAAAATCCCTTTGCATTATCATACTGATTTCATGTCTACTGGAGAAAGTATAAAAGTAAATCCAAAGCAGTCTCATTTTTCTTTGTTCTCACTCCCTGAAGGATTTTTTTTTGCCACCGTCACATTAAAAGATGGCAAAAATTCTAGAGAAAGTACAAATTGCTTCAAAATATTAAGATAGTTCAACTATTTGTAAAATTTATTTTCACAAAGATAAAGACCGTTCCAAACAGATTGAAGACCATTGTTGAGAATATTAAAACACTTATGAGGCATCCTTGTAATTTATATCTGAAAAATAAGCATTTGACCATGCTAGTTTCTAAGCATATGCAAATGTCACTGAAGAGGCAATTAAGAAGTTCCATTGGAGGCATTCCATTGCATTCCATTGGAGGCTTATACTCTGCTTTGTAGAAGTACCCTAGCTCTAGTGTATACGCCCTCCATTGTCTGTTACTCTGTTTCTTGGCTTCTCAGGTAGAAACTCTAGCTCAAGCTAAATCATTCCATCTTTAACCATGCGATAAACCTGGGCCCAACCTGGGCCACCACTTCTACAAGTGTGCCAGACCCTGGGGTCCTCCCACTGACCTTTTCTCCCACTGCAACTTCCTCCTCTGGAGTAGGCCTAGCTGATCCAACCCAGGCCGAGGATGTCTGGCATAGTCAACCCTGTCCATGATCTGAAGCCACCTCCCTCCTCCTCCCCCAAGTCCTCCTTTTTCTCCTTCACATCCCCTTCCTCCTCCATCTTCTCAAGGACACTTCCGTTTCTTCCTTCTTTTCCTCTTCAAGGCCTCTCTTCCTCTCTCTTCTTCCTGCCTAGCTCCTCCTCATTGGTGAGGTTCTTGTGCCTAAATACTGTGACCCAGTCCCCACTCCACTTCCCACCTTCCTGTCAGAAGTGCATAGGAACCAGTTGCCCCAGGAAGTTGTGATTTTAAACCCCTTCCTTCCTTGCTAGGAAATGTATCTATGCCTAAATCGAGTCCATGTCCTTTTTTTTTTTTTTTTTTTTTTTGCCGTACGCGGGCCTCTCACTGCCATGGCCTCTCCCGTTGTGGAGCACAGGCTCCGGACGCGCAGGCTCAGCGGCCATGGCTCACGGGCCCAGCCGCGCCGCGGCATGTGGGATCTTCCCGGACTGGGGCACGAACCCACGTCCCCTGCATCGGCAGGCGGACTCTCAACCACTGCGCCACCAGGGAAGCCCCATGCCCTTTTTTAAAGTGCAAAACAAAACAAAACCCCAGAACGAAAACCAGAAAACCCACTCAGCTGAGACATCTTGCTAGCTTTTATATACATTCAAAGCAAAAAAGTAGAAAAATGGTCTCTTATGGACTCACTCATATCTGAATGTGTCTCCTAGGAACAGATTACTTTAGCCTTCAGCCTTCTCCCCTTTGGGGTCTCCTTCCACAGGCTTATTTCCCTGACCCTCTACATTCTTACAGTAACCCAGAGTTTCCCAAAGTTTCTAATCAGAGTTTTCAACTTCATCAGTTTGTAAGAAAGTATCATGTCTACCCACCACCTGCATCTTTTCCCTTTGGATCTGTGCATGATGAAACAGATGCAGTGTTAAATAACTACCCCATTTATCAAACAATGACCCATCCTTGGGACTCTCTGGTGATCTAAATCACAGTCTACAATGGGCCACATGTAAATGGCCACATTTTTCTTCATTAGTTAAGATTAATGAAAGGAATGTGTCATTTAAGAAACGTATTCATGCCTAACAGCTTCAGAAATCAGAGATCATGATTGAATACTAATTTTAGAAAGATTAAAAAGGGTTATAATCTTTAGGTTTTGATTTTTTTTTGATCCCAAAATTCCGTGGAGTATACTCCAAATTATTAAAAATCCCTTTTAAGGAAGCAAAACTCAAACGAGCTATTTCTGTACTCCTTTCTCATTTCTTCACTGAAAAAAAAAATTTTTTTCCCATAATGTGAATAAAACTCCCTCTGGAGTATTTTTCCCCTCCCTTTGTTGATGTATACATGAATCATCATTGTACTATTTAATGAATATTCTCAGAGTAAACGTTCTCATGTAATAGGGAGACAGATCAAGAAAAAGAAGTCATCACAACCCCTAGAAGCCCCTCGTGCTTCTTTCCAGTTACTATACACACACCCCAGGTAACTAAGATCTGACTTCTAACATCATATGTACTTTTGGCCTGTTTTTGAAATTTACATCCCTGTCCAATATATACTCTTTTGTGTCTTGCTTCTTTCACTCAGCATAATGTTAGCGAGATTCACCCATGTTGATGCATGTAACTCAGTTTGATTATTGTCATTGCTACTTAGTACTTCAGTATATACATAGAACACAATTTATTCATCCATTCTTTTATTGATGGACATTTGGCTTATTTTCAGTTTTCACTTGAATAATGTTACTATAAACATTTTCATACATGTCTTTTGATCATCAAATGTATGTACTTCTATAAACCTAAGGGCAGAATTGTTAGGTCATCGGATATACATATGTTCATCTTTAATATATAGTATCAAACTGTTTTCTAACTTTGTTATGCCAATTTACACTCCCACCAGCACTGTATGAGAGTTCCATTTGCTTAACATCTTTGCCAATCTATTCTGGTATCTGTGTAGTGGGCTCATACTGAGGTTTTAATTTAGATTTCCCTGAAGAACTATTGATTTTGAGCACATTTTGATGCACTTACTGGCTACTTGAAGCTCCTCTTTTTCAAAGTGCTTCTTCAAGCCTTTTGACCTTTTAAAATTAAGTTGTCTTTTTCTTATCGATTTGTAGGTATTCTTCATATATTCTGGGTATGAATCCTTTGACAGATACGTGTATTGCAAATACAATTTCCCACTCTATGGCTTGTCTTTTCACTCTCTTTTTGATAACTCTTAGTGGGAAGAATTCTTAATTTTAACCATCGTCATTGGTTCTTAATGCTGTTATAAGCTCTAGTTTCTACTTATAATGGTTAAAATAATAATGAAAGATGTGTGGTATATGTTCAAAACTGTATCTGAGTCTAAATCCAAAAGCTTCTTGAGGTACACAAAATGACAAAAATCTTCATGCCACAAGTCTCTCCCAGACCTGAAAGCAGCTCAGGCTCTCACAAAGTACAAAGCAAGTTCAGAGTCAGAGATTTACATCTCAAAGCACTAGAGTCACTTAATGTTACCTCAGGTCCAACGAATGCATATCTCCTCTAAGAATTCACAAAACATATAGAAATTCTCCAACTTTGCCACAGTCAAGTTTCTTGGACAGAAAAAAGAGAGGGGAATAGGATGATACCCAACCATGTTTTGCTTAGAGGCAAAATCATCAAACCAAAGTTCTAAATAAAAGAGAACCTCTATCTTCTCTCAAGATCAGTGATGTTCCCAGAATACCCCTGCCCATTCTACAATCCTGAATTTTAGTTATTTTTTTCCTTGAATTCTTTGAGTCAATCTTACATTCCATAATAGTCCCCATTTTTAAATCTAAGTTGAATAGTTTTCCTTCATCTAAACACATGTAGCTAACATAATTTAGACAAAAACAAAACCATGAGTGTTCCTGAACATCCCGTAATGCCCCCTGGAAAACTGTGGGAAATTTTGCCACTCAGGTACCTGGGAGGTGGGTTTATGGCAATGAATCACAGTGCCTCTCTCAATAAAGTTAAGTCCCTTTTCATATCCTGGAAAACTATAAAGATGGAAGTTAGTGAACAAGACTGTTAAAAATTTCCTAAGAAGTGGTGACTAAGACAGAGATTTGTGTGCAGGATATTCATTAGGAAACACTCTTGGAATTAACACTTGTGACAAAAGAACAGAAGAACTTGTGACAGGGAGCATAACAGAAGATAGAGATGTCAGGCTGCAGTGCTGTCACAACAAAGGATTCATCTGAACTCAGTAGCAACTCTGAAACTGGAATGTTCTTTCAAAGTTGTCCAACTTGGGGTCAGGGCAGGACCTTTATAGTCTCCAGTCATTGGACAAAGGCAGCCCTGGAAAGAGAGTGTGATCATTGGTGAGGGGATTCCAAGGGAGAGCAGCCATATAAAGGCGTTCAGCTAGCAGCACTCTCGTCAGCTATGGAAATGAGTCTTCCCCACCTAAAAGGGGAGATGAAGAGGTGAAGGCTGGAGCACACAGCACAGCATCCACTACAAATCCTTTCCATACACATGCAAAATGTTTTCCAACATAATTCTTAAGTCAATATCCCAAATTATGAGGTCATATTTTCCCATCATGCAATGGGGAAAACAAATTGTCAAGGGGACAACTAAGAACCTCACAGAAACAAATGTCTTATTGTAACCCAACGATCCTAGGTAGAAATAAAATAACCAACATTTAAAAACTCAAATTTTCAAGAACCTGTGTCTTTCAGCTCCAGGGTACCTTAAGCCCCACAATTTCTCCAAGTTATCTCTGCAAGCCTCCGAGGGAGGCTTTTACAAGTGGAAGGAACAAGTGGGCTCTTATATCTCTCTGACAGCCTCGGTATCAAGGGATTCGGCAGTGGCCTGTCTCGCCAGTGCCCTGCCCTACTAGGCAAAGCACTCTAAGCTGATGGACATTTTGAGCCTCAGAGTACTAGACCTACAGTGTAAGGCAAGAGACAGAAAGATTCTTCTTTCCTATTCTGGGTTGCATTTTGTTACTTGTCCCAACAGCAGCTGTGCTTGTGCCCAGAGTTCCTTCACATCTTTCTGCAAAAGAGACCCTGAAGCTTTGGTCTATAAGATCTCTCTACAAAAAGGTTAAAAATCTGTTCATGAGGCCAGATGAAAAGGCAGACATAATGCCATTCTCTTGGCCATTCTTGTCCATCCTTACTTTTACTCTTTCACATAACTCCTTCCTCTGCCTCCTAAGCAAAAGCCTTTTGCTCATGTTAATTCATACAAACAGATACGTGCAGAAATCACATATCTATCACCTCCATAAACTACGTTCGTTACGACAGCCCTAACAAACTAATACATTCATTTTAGGTCAAAGCATTAAATTTCATTCATTTTACAATCTTTTGATAGAAGGCCAAGACCTTTATTTTGAATGCACTGACTGAAATTTCAAATTTTCTCTCTCGTATTGATATTAACCACACTCACAAATCACACAAAATCTTGTCTATGATTTTCACTTCTGATTTCTTTAAGTAGAGAAAGAAGTCAAAGACACATGTAAAGCGACTTACATGATATATATCTTTGGACGTTTTTACTTTCAATCTTTTATGTATTTAAAGTGTATCTATTATAAGTAGCATACAGTTGTATGTGTGTGTTTTTAATACAAGTCTGATGATTTTAGTCTTCAAGATGGAGTATTTAGTCCATTTATTTTTAATGTAATTACTAATACACTTGAATTTAAACCTATCATTTTACTATTTGTTTTCTTTTGTTGTTGTTGTTGGTTGTAAATGTTTCCACTATTTTTAGTGGCTACTCTAGATATTATGACATGCACCCTTGACTTACAAAAGGCTTATGTAAATTGATACTTTCAACATTTTCTACACATGCAATTACCTTAGGACATTAACTCCTTTACTCCTATCCATATTTTTGTGCTTCTCAAGTCATGTGCTTTGATTTATATGTATCTCTTAACGCCACAAGATATCATCACCATCATCATCATTGTTATTATTATTTATTTATTTAAATAGCTACCCTTTTCATTTCTCTGTATTTCACTTTAACTTCTCTTTAGTTCTTCCTGTATTCCCATGCTTCCATCTAGGATCATTTTTCTTCTGCATGAAGAACTCCCATTATAATCACCTTCAGTGATGTTCTTCTGATGAAGGATCTTAGTATTTGATTGCTTGGAAATTTCTTTATTTTACCTTAATATTGAAAGATAATTTTACCAGGTACAGAATTTGGGGTAAGAAATTCTTTTCTTCCAGCTATTTGAATATGATTTCCATTATTTACTGGCTTCCATTATTTTGATTGAAAAGTCAGTTATTATTCTCATTGTTTCTTCTTTGAAATCAAAATATTTTTTATCTAGCTGCTTTTAAGATTTTTCTCCTCCTCTTTGGTTTTCAGTAGATTTATTATGGTTTTCCTTGGTGTCATTTTCTTCATATTTTCTTATTGGGCATTCATAGCATTCCTCAAATCTATGCCTTGATGTTTTCCAGCAGTTTTGGAAAATTGTCAGCCATTATGTCTTCAAATATCACTTCTACCCCATTCTCTATCTCTTTCTTCTTCTAGAATTGCAATTAAACATTTATCATTCTTTCCATTTCTATATGTCTCTTATCCTCTGAACTTTTTTTGTCTTTCTATATTTTATTCTGGATTTTTTTAAACTGATTACCTTAGAATTCACTAATTCTGTCTTGGTTATATCTAATCTGTTCTTAAAACCATCTATTGTTTTAAAAATTCAGTTATTGTACATTTTAATTTTAGAATTCCAATTCAATTATTTGTATAGATTCTGGTTCTCTGCTAAAACTTTTCACCTTGTCTTATATTTTCTTGAAAATATTAGTCATATTTATTTAAAAGCTCATGTCTCATAACTCTAATAAATGTTTTTCCTTATAGGTCTTTTTAATTTTTCTTTTCCCTGAGTGTTTTTTCTCTCTACTTTTGATCATTTGATCTCACTTACTGGAATGTCTGGCATTTTATTCAATGCCAGCATTGTGTATGGAATATTTTAAAGATCGTTGGAGATTTTGATGATGTTATCTTCCTGCACAGAGCACTTACTTTGCTTTTGGTGGACCATTGGCCTGCACAGGTCACTTTATTTTAAACTGGGATTAAACTGATTTTAGAGCTTGTTCCAGTCTCTGTTAGAGCTAATTCTGTTCATTCTTACTCTCAGTTTGTAGTCCTTGAGGGGTCCCACAGGAAAGCCTGATTATTTACCAGATACAACACCTTCACAGACTGCAATATCTAATTTTTGTCCCTTCGATCCCATAAAACTGCTAAAAGTTTCCCTCAGTATATTAATTTCTTGGCTGCTTTTAAACTGGGAAATCCTTGATGGGAAAAGCAGCACCAAATGTTAGGCTCATCTCTTTGTTTTTCTATTATTTTGAAGATCTTGAACCCTCTATTTCTAGCTGTTTTATAGTTTTCCAGTGTTATCAAAAATGTTTTTTGAATTTATCCAGCTTTTCAAGTTGTTATTGTTGGAGTGTTGGTCAGATACAAACTATTCTGTCATCACTAGAAGTGAAAGTTAACCACTGCTCTAGAAATTATCATCTTAATGTTTATCATATCTAAATTGAAGTGAGCATTTTTTAATATAGTGTTTAGCTCATTAACACTAAAGGATGACAATATTCAAATTAATACTTAGGACTAATATTTAAGAACAATCTTTTAAAAGTGACACTAAATATATGAGATTTCCTTTTCAGAATGCTAAAGGGCTTTTTCATTTAAATTTAAACTCTTTACATTGTTCACTGTTTTAAATAATGCAGTGATAAACATCATTGGATATATACTTTTGTGTCATAATTTCCTGATTATTTCCTGAGTAGGCTTCTAAAGGCATAATTTCTTGATCAAAGTTATAAACATTTTTAAAGTTCTGCTACATTTTTGCCCTTTTGTCTCCAGAAGGGTTTGGCTATTTACATTCTAATACTTAAGCTTAATTTTATGTACATATCTATAACTTTGTACTTTTGTTAATTCAAGAAGAAATAAGAAAATATTTTGATCCTGGAAAATATTTTTCCCTACCCATCTAGCCATAAAATTTTATAAAGGGAATTTTTATTTTATTCTTCACACACAACAAAAGATCTCTTTGAGCTTGATTCAAAATATATTAAATTTTATCCATAAAGATCTTTTATTCCTAGCAACATGTGTGAGTTTATATCAAAGAGGGTGTTCCCATTAAATTCATGTTGTAACATTAAATGCTTCAATAATTACTGAAGTAGAGGTCTGGTAAGTGAAGTCTAACAAGTAGAAAGGTACTAAAGTTTTGCACATGGTTTAAGATTTCCAACATATCTGGGTGGCATGACAATGCTTACACATCTTCTGTTGCCATCCATTGGGAAAGCACCATTTGAGTATGTTTAATAAGAGTTAGTATATGGCTTGGTTCGGTTCACAAGACATAGAAGAAAATAGGGTTCTGAACTTTGGAATGATAGGACCAAACATTGTGTGACTACCTCTTTAAAAAGTTACAAGAATATGGGGTGGCCTAGGGCACCTCAGTGAGGGAGGCTGACTTCAAATTACCAGACAGGTCTATTATGAAGTGTTGAAAGGAGAAAGAAAAACAAATAATAAAGTTACAAAATAAAGTTTATTTTATCAAAATTAAAACTGTTTCCTTCTCTCCACTTCAGAGCAACCTTGAGATGGAACAGTCTGAGGATTACATTGCTATATCCCTTAGCAGTTAGTTCCACAGCAGGAGATGCCTGCTACAGACAAAATTATAGGGTTAGGAATGTTCACAATTCAGCAACCTGATTGGCTGACTATTCCTCAGGGCTTTTGAATCAAATATTTATACATCTAAATGGGAGGAAAGAAAAGAAAATGGTTCATAAAGAGAGTCCCAGAGCATGTATTATTAAAATAACAGATGGAAATATTATATTTTTGAAACATTCTTTCTATAAAGATGTCTTTTGAAGTGTGTTTTGGTAGGATAAACTGAGCCAAAAGTAGAGGAGAGAGAGAGAGAGAAAAAGTTTTATTTTCAAATATTTAGTGTCAGCAGTGTACAAAGTTAGCACTTTCCAAAAAAGGCATGTCTCAAAATGCACTGCAGCACAATGTGTTTGCAAAGTCTCTACTTTACATAATAGTCCCAGGCGAGGAATAATTCAGAAAACACTTGATTGTTGTTGCTCAGTTTGTATGTATCGTCTCCTGAATCTTGACCTCTGAAATCTTTAAAGAGGGTGTAGGGCCTCTCCCCACTGAACTTTTCATGTCTCCTAAACTTATTGAAACCTAAGCTAAGACTCAGAGCATCGTCTCATAAAGGCTATTGGCCACCTCCTTCTTGCTGAGATTTTGGAAACAAGCAGATTAAGAGTGTGGATTTTAAGCCACATGGCCAATATAGCTGGGCCATCTAGTCAGGGTTTAAAGAATAAAAGTAGAGGCATGAAATACACGGCAAAAAGCAAGAAATCCAGGCAGAAGGCCAAATGAAAAGTTCATCACACTTGCTTTATTTTCCTTTACATGGGAGCTTGTACCCTTGACAAAATCAATAGTTCAGAATTATCCTGTTCTTTCCAGGAAAAATACCCCGTGACTAAGTCATCAATTTGAAGTGCTCCATGTTCAATTTCTCCATCACTTAGCTCTCAGGACATGGTTCAGTTATCCTGCTAGTCTCAGCTATTAACTGGATCTGCTATATGATGATGTGATTTATTGCATGGCAACTGGCAGTTACTCTGGCCAAGGAAAGAGAAAATTCACAGAGACACAATTATTTTGACCTTGTATCCAGACATGATCTATGTGACAGGGATCTGAATATAATTTCTGTTTGAATCTATTTTTATAAGGAACAAAGGAAGACTAGCCTGGGAGAAGGGATAATGGTTATGATGTGATAAATAAAGGAAGTTCATTTCTGTATTGATATTTGCTGATCAGGTGATCTAGGTATTGCTAAGAGTTTGAGGATTTGGTTTTTGTATACATGCCATGAGCATCAAACAATGGCCAGTTAGCAACGCGTAAGAATCCGGTAATCTATGGCTTCTGAAAAACTCAAAGTGAGCAATCAGATGACAAACTCTGCCAAAAGGAAGAAGCGAGAAAGAGAAAAAAAGAGAGAGCGACTCACCCCCACCCCCCAGTGGGGCCACCTCAGGGCAAAGCAAGAAAATGCTTTAGTAATGGCTCTGTAGGTGACAGCATCTGCTCAGGGAGTTGACTCAGAGAGCCTCAGAAGCTCAGGGTTCCAGCCAGCAGCAGGAAGGACTCTTGGCAGAGCTACTTCCTGCACCTCTTTTGATCACAGGGCTCAGGCTTGGAAAGGTTTTCACCAGTCTGTGGTTTCCTGGTTGTGCGTCAGTACATTCTGGCTGAAACACTTCACTTCCTTCAGGCCAGCCCCTCCACCAATGGCTCCCAGCTCCATGGTTCACTTTCTCCAATTTTGAACTAGACTCCAAGCACACTGCTGGCTGCGGCAAGAACCCTGAATGAGAGGCTTACAGCTGGGATGATAGCTCTCTCCTACTTGTGACAGGGATCCTAAGTGGGAAAAAATAGGTTTAATGGGGTCACACCAAAAATCCACTGAAGTATTGAAGCATGGAATATTATGTAGTTCTCACACAATCTCTTTTCAGAGACATTCTGCAAAAATAGAAGCACCTGGGGAAGTAGTCAAAATACAGAGATTCCCAATCCAATCTCAGACCTTCTAAACCAGAATCTCTAAGTGGAGACTGGGAATCTGTGTTCTTAAGAATCTCTTTCACCATGCTGATATATAGTCACTGTCTAGTATGATATACCCAATTTTATAAATTAGGAAACTCAGACCCAGAAAGGTTGAGTAACTTTGCTAAGGTAAAACAGGTTCTAACGATGCTCCTAACCATGGAGTGTCCTTGTGTGATTTGACCCCATGTACCTCTCCAAAAAGAACTCATTCTGCTTACATAGGGCCCCTTTTTAATTCCACTATCCTCAGCTCAGGTCATATTAGAAAAATGTGTAAGTTCAAAACAGCTATCAGAAAAGGTAATACTTTTGTTCATCTGTTTTGGGTGAGGAGATTTATATAAAGGAACCTGAGACACTGGAAGTTCGTGATAGCTCACTCACAAAAAAGGAATTCCTCAGACTGATAATTATATACAGTCATTCAAAAATGTCAGGGTTAGCCATAGAACAAGGTTTCTGCTGGGTGATTTGGGGGATTGGTAGAGATCAGGAAGGATTGAACAGAAGACTGAAGAATTTCCCAAAGAAAATGGATGATTTTCCTCTTGAAAATGAATGGTATTAGAAACATTACAATTTGCAATGGATCAGAACCATTGTAAGCTGAAAATTGTACCAAAAATAATATATGCTTTTATCATTCACACAGTTACAGACCAGAGTTTAGATTGTGCCAGGAGTCACAGACTATCTCAGAGAAGTCATAATCCCATGTGATTAAGTACTTAATAGTAAAAGCATGGAAGAAATTTTTTAAAGAGTACAAAAATAAAAATTGTGGTTGGTTATACAATTTTTGGAGTGAGATACATATGAGTCAAAATCCCAGATCTACCACTGACTAGCTGTGTGGCCTTGAGGAAGTTATTTAACTTCCTTCAGTCTAATTTCCTCATCTATAAAATGAAGCCTGACAGGGCTCTTAAAAATATTAAAGAATGGTGGAGTGTGGGGGGAGTAATTGGTGAAGGGGTCGGGGGCTGAGGTTACTGAAGAAAACAAAAGGCAAAAGGAAAAATGCAGGTGAACCAAGATTATCCAAGGAGAAATACATCTAGACTAATAAGGCCCAAAGAGTAACAACCTAAAAATATTTGTATGATAATTAATCTAAAAATTTAAGCTGAGTTTTTTCATCAAATCTCCAGAGTCCTATGCCCATAGACAAACTGTCCCCAGCCTAAGGAGTATGTAAAGATTGTTGAACATGACTATAATATATGCATTGGATCTGCTCCATGAAATTAAGAATTTTACCTGTTTTGTTCACTCTTGTGCCCAGTGTTTTGTTGTGGAATGAATGAATGGGTTAGTGGAATCTAACAAGGTCCAAAAGCCTCAATACCTCCACAAGGGAGGAGATCAATGAATATGTAATGAGTGTACTTCTGGATGATGGTCTATCCTGTATGCAGCTGTGCCATTTCTGTTAGCCATAACAACAAAGGGATGAAGAAAGTTGCTCTGTTGCCAAAACACCTTGAATGCTACATTGATACCAATGAAATTGAGGAACAATTGCCTAGAGAGAGGTTCTGATATTAGTAATAAACTGCCCAATAAATAGAAGGTATTACTGTTACTATCTTAAATTAGATGACATGTCACAAAAGTCAAAAGTTTCCTCTAGATTCCACATATGCAGGGCAGGAATAGAGACGTAGATGTAGAGAACGGACATGTAGACACAGCAGAGGAAGGGGAAGGTGGGACTAACTGGGAGATTAGGATTGACATATATACACTACCATGTGTAAAATAGCTAGTGAGAACATGCTGTAAAGCACAGGAAGCTCAGCTCGGTGCTCTGTGACGACCTAGACGGGTGGGACGGGGGGCAGAAGGGAGGTCCAAGAGGGAGAGGATATATGTATACATAAAGCTGATTCCCTTCACTGTACAGCAGAAACTAACACAACATCGTAAAGTAATTACACTAATAATAATAATAATAAAAACTTTGCTCTAAATGTCTCCAAAATATTGCTACAATTTAATGAAGACTTGGTGGATAGGTGTTGGAAACAGACGGCAATTTAACAAATCCTTTTTGTATAGAATTGAAGTTCAAAGCCATTAACTTTTAGAAAGAAAAGAAGGAAGGAGGGAGAGAGGGAGGGAGGGAGGAAGGAGGAAGAAGGTGGAAAAAGAGGAAGATGAAAGAAGGAAGGAAGGAAGGAAGGAAGGAAAGAAAACCAACAAAGACAGCATAGGACCATATACTTAAACCAAATTGTAAGTAAGCAGAAAACTGTAGTTATTTTCTAATTTATTTTCTGTTAAAATATTCTTAGCATAACAATACTTGTTATGCTAAGAATATGAGTCAAATTGTCACAAAGAACAAGAGTTCCCACTTCACAGCTGTCTGCTGCGAGCCCAGTGCCTTGGTCAGTGAAAGCGATATGGTATGCTGGTTATGAACTCAAGTTTGATGTCAGAGAGGTGAGAGTTTTGCATCTCACTAATTCTGTGAATTCAAACAAGCCACTTATCTGGACTAAGCCTCACTTATTTTTGTTTTTCTTCAAAAAAGAGATAGTAATACATACTTCTCAGGAGTTTTGTAAAGTTTGATCCAGAATCTGGTATACTCTTAAGGCTCAACAAAGGCTATATATCATTCTCATCATCATCATTGTTACTATTATTGAGATTTTAAAATACTTCAGATTTATCATTTAAAAATGTGTTATGTCATTTGGTCTTGAAAATGGAGCTGGGAAATAAACTCATTGCTGGGCCTCATGGGAGAAGGATCTGAAAGCTCTAATCCCCTGCAGCAGTTGGGATGGCTATATTTAGCTTTTATATATAGTCTTAAGCTCACAAACTGCATGCAACTTTTACTATTCTTTGCAATCGACCTTCTGGTTACACAGAATAAATTTTACCTTTTGCTGATGGAGCAATGAAAGCAAAGAAAAATAAATACTTGGCCTGGGATCATAAGATGAGCCATAATTATCTTAATTCCCCAAATCCCAGTCCCAGGTTCAGCCAAACAAACTAGCGTTTCCATGAGGTTTAACAGTGGTGTCAACCCTAGAGATATTTGGGACAGTTTTAAAACAATCCAAGTATACTTCGTATTTCCGATTTGAATAAAAGAGTGAACTAAAACAGAGGAATCAAGAATACAAGGCAGTGTAAAGGAAGCAAAAAAATCTTTTCAGTTCTGTTGTAAAAACAAAGTACATTTGATTCATGAGCTATAGGAAGATTATTCTGCCAACAGAGAACCAAGAGTGAGGTCAGTTTCAGAGAAAAATTATTAACATAGTCTATGTTGTTACTAAGGTGGTTACACGGAGACCTAAAAAAAATTTTAATAAAATAAGAAATATTGAGTCAAATTCTGAGAGGCGAGAGAATGGAACAGAAAGAACATAGAAGTAGGAATAAGGTGACCTGACTCTGTCTATCAGTAATTGAACTGCTTTATGGAAATCACATAGTTGTTCAAATAGAGATATCTAACCTAACCCTACAGAATTGTTTTAAGGACACAATAAAAGTGCATTTTTAAAAATGTTTTCAAAACTTTATCCAGGGAACTCCCTGGTGATCCAGTGGTTAGGACTCCACGCTTCCACTGCACGGAAGATCCCTGATTGGGGAAATCTTGCATGCCGTGGGGCACGGCCCAAAAAAAATTAAATTAATTTAAAAAAATAAAAACCTTATCAGGCTTCCCTGGTAGCGCAGTGGTTGAGAGTCCTTCTGCCGATGCAGGGATTGTGGGTCCGTGCCCCGGTCTGGGAAGATCCCACATGCCGCGGAGCGGCTGGGCCTGTGAGCCGTGGCCGCTGGGCCTGCGCATCCGGAGCCAGTGCTCCACAACGGGAGAGGCCACAACAGTGAGAGGCCCGCGTACAGCAAAAAAAAAAACCAAAAAAAAACCAAAAAAAAAACCTTATCCACTCAAAGCAAACAAACAAACAACAACAAACCCTGGGAAAAATGTAGCCCTAAATCCCACTCTCCTTTACCCACAAATAAATGTTTATTAACCACTAGGTATTAGATATTACAAAGGGTTCAAAAATTTATAAAACATGAATTCTATACTTGAAAGTTTCAGTTAAAGGGTAAAACATAAAAGGATGTATATATAAAGATAAATCAAGACATATTTTGAAAATTACTGAAAGATAGAAGACTGTTGTAGAAATGCATTCAAGATGATGAGAGACTGCTAAAATCTGGAATGTCAAGGAAAACAAAATAAAAGGAAGTTGAATTTGAGATACAACATGAAGGATTTAAATTGTTAAAATGAAAGTGTGGAGGGGTTTATGTTATACTGAAGAATTAGACATTTATTTTATGAATACTAAAATAAAATCCAAAGATTTTTGTGTAGAAATGAATCTTTTGGAAGACTCATCTAGCAAAAGTGGTTTGGATGAAGATTATAAGTAAGAAGACTCTTTAGAAGGTCTTTGTGAAAATTCAACTATAATAACAAGAACCTGAAATACAGTGATGGTTGTGGGAATTAAAATGAAATGAAGTATGTGAGAGCTCGTCTGAGAGATTTCTTAAAAAAAAAACAAACAAAAAACCTACAAAGTCTGACAATAGATTAGGTGGAAAAAGTAAAGATCAGGATAAAAATTAGGCAAGTGTGAGTGTGGTTTTAAGCCTAAGTCTAGAAAAATATGGTACCATTTATAGACCTAGCATATCAAAAGGAGTTACCAAAAGTTTTGGTAACTTCTGAGAATAAAATTTTCAGTACAGTGCTTAGGGAGTGGTAATAGCTGTAAAAATTCATCTGGCAGGTATGCTCAGAGATGTCACAAGAAATCAGGGGTAGGTTAGAGGAAAATCAGAGACTGGGAACCAAAGAATTTAGGGCCATATTTGGCAAATCCCAATTATCTGTAAATATGTTATCTACCTTGGAGACAAAGCATCATCCATTATGACATAAGCAGTATATCAACTTCACACGGCCTCAGGAAAATCAATAGCAAAATCTGCTTAAATGTTACCAAAATCCAGGTGCCCTCATGTCTTTCAGAGTGTATGTGGAATATGTCAACAGAATAACTTTTGTTATAGTACATTCTAAGAATGATGATTTATTATCCTAATAATTGGTGAAAAATACCATAATAACTGTGGTAGGCAGAATGATGGTCCCCCATAGCTATCTACATTCTAATCCTTGCAACCTATGAATATGTCACCTTACATTGCAAAAGGGACTTTGCAGAGGTGATAAAGTTAAGAATCTTGAGGTTGGGAGATTATCCTGGATTATCCAGGTGGTTCCAATGTAATCAGAAGAAATTATTTCAGTGATAAAGTAGGGCAGGAGAATCAGAGTCAGAAAGAGATTGATTTGAAGATGTTATGCTTCTAACTCTTAGATGGAGAAAGTGGCCATGAGCCAAGGAATGCAGGCAACATCTAAAAGCTGGAAAGGGCAAAGAAGCAGATTCTCCCCTAGAGCCTCTAAAAGGAATGCAGCCCTGTCAACACCTTGATATTGCCCAGTGAGACTCTTACTGAACTTCTGACCTACAGAACTGCAAGGTAAAAATTTTGTGTTTTTAAAGCCACTATGTTTGTGGTAACTTGTCACAGAAACAATAGAAAACTCATGCAATAATATTACATATATTTTCTGAGTAATACATGCTCATTGTAGAAAATTTAGAAACTATAAACAGATATTTTTAATAATATAAAGATCAAAATTACTTTTCTGACCGTGACAGAATAACTGGTACCTGACTTGCCTTCCTGTCATAAAAAAATCTAGAAAACTGGACAAAATATAAGAAATATTAAAAATAAAAGACTGTTTTCAGACACAGAACTTTACTCTCTATAGGAAGTAAAAAAATGAAGTGAGCTCTATAATCCCCCAGCTTTGCCCCTGAAAACACTTTTGAGACCACATTTGTATTCCAATCACCCAAAATTGAGGGACTTTTATGAACATGCATAGCATAAAGTAGAGACTCAAGAAGTTTACACCTTAGTTGTAGGACAAAATTGGCTCTAGAGGAGAGACAACTCACACTTCCACTAAGAAAGCTTTTTTTAAAAAAAGCCTGAAAGAACTAAGTGGACTCTCAATTAATTTAACCAGCACTCCAAACAAAATTCAACACTCTTTAAAGAAAGAAAACATTCAGGAAGCCTTGTTGAATTTGCTGTTTCAGCTTCCCCTCATGGGTCTCACAGATCCTAATAATATTAGGTTAATAGGAGAAAGGGGAAAGGAAGAGGACAGAATCAAAAGGCTAGTCTTAGGGTGGAAATTTTTAAAACCTTATTAAGGAGTAAGATGAATAAAGCAAATACTGATAGGGAAAAATCAAAGAAGAAACAGGAGAGTCACAGGGTTCATCCAGCAGGGTGGAAATCATTAGACAGCTATTAAACTGTGGGATGAACAAAACAGATATTGATGGGGTTAAAACAAAGGTTTTAGTACAGCACTACCAAAGGTTGGGTGGACCAAAGGAACTCCCTGCTGGTCCCTAAAAAAAAGAAAAGAAAAAAGAAAGAAAGCAAAATACCCAAACTCATCAGTGTAATAGTCACAATCAAAAAGGACTAGATAAACAAAAAAGCTTGGAAATTCGACCCATAACCAAAAGAAAAATGAATCAATAGAAACAGATGCAGAAATGATAGATGGTAGAATTAGCAGATAAAGAATATTAAAACAGCTATTACAAATATGATCATGAATTTAAAGTAAAAGAGGAACATAAGAACAAGAGAAGTGGAAACAGTAAAGAAGAATCAAATTGAACTTCTAGGGATCTTAATATGTATAGAGTTAATAACAGGGCTTCACATTATTTACAATAGCCAGGACATGGAAGCAACGTAAGTGTCCATCGACAGATGAATGGATAAAGAAGATGTTGCACATATATACAATGGAATATTACTCAGCCATAAAAAGAAACGAAACTGAGTTATTTGTGCTGAGGTGGATGGACCTAGAGTCTGTCATACAGAGTGAAGTAAGTCAGAAAGAGTAAAACAAATACCATATGCTAACACATATATATGGAATCTAAACAAACAAACAAAAAATGGTTCTGAAGAACCTAGGGGCAGGACAGGAATAAAGATGCAGACATAGAGAATGGACTTGAGAACACGGGAAGAGGGAAGGGTAAGCTGGGATGAAATGAGAGAGTGGCATGGACATATATACACTACTAAATGTAAAATAGATAGGTAGTGGGAAGTAACCACATAGCACAGGGAGATCAGCTCAGTGCTTTGTGACCACCTAGATGGGTGGGATAGGGAGGGTGGGAGGGAGATGCAAGAGGGAGGGGATATGGGGATATATGTGTATGTATAGCTGATTCACTTTGTTATACAGCAGAAACTAACACACCATTGTAAAACAATTATACTCCAATAAAGATGTTAAAAAAAAAACAGAGCTTCAAAAATACATAAAACAGAAAAATAAGAATGAAATGAGAGACAGAAAAGTCCATGATTATAGTTGGGTGCAAAAACACTTCTGTCCTAGTAATAAAACAAGTTGATAGAAAATCAGTCAGGAAGGTTTGAACAACACTACCAAACAATTTGAAATCTATTTGACATACACAAACAATGACAGGATAGACATTCCTTTCAAGTACAAATGGAACATTTACCTAGAGAAACCATATGCTGAACTATAAAACACGTTTAGATAAACTAAAAAGAATTGAAGTCATACAGAATATCCCCTCTAACTTCAACAAAATTAAATAAGAAATTAATAACACAAGATATATAAAAAATTCCCATGTATTTGGAAATTTAACAAGATACCTCTCAAGCAGTGAATTAAAGAAGAAAATTGCAAGTCAAATAAGATAATATTCAACTGTATGAAAATGAAAACAGCATATCATTTAGCTTGGATGCAGCTAAAGCAGTGCCTGGAGTTAAATTTATAGCTTTAGTGCTTATATTAGAAAGAGAAAAAAAAAAAAAAAGAATGTCTGCCATCAATGATCTAAGCTTTCATTTTAAGGAGCTAGAACCTGCTGTATAAAAAGTAAATAAAATTAAATTTTAAAAAAGGGAGCTAGAAAAAGATGACTATTAAACATAAAAGAAGTGTAAAGAAGAAAATTATAAAGACAAGAGCAAAAATCAGTGAAATAGAGAAGAGAAAATCAATAGAGAAAAATTAAAAATCTAAGAGCTACTTCTTTAAAAGTATCCATAAAATTTATAAACATCTAGCTAGGTTGATTAAAAAGACAAATATTTTCACTAACCATAATGAAAAAAAATATTAAATTAACTTAATTAAAAACTTTAAAAAAAATCAAACTCTGGTCTTTAAATGACATCCTTAGGAAATTAAAATGCAAGCCATAGACTGGGGGGAGAATGTCTATAATACATTATGATAATACAATATCAGATAATATGTAATACACGTATCTGGCTTGTAGCATATATATATATGTATATATGCCTTATACAGTATTAAAAAACCCTCAAATTTTCAAAAATGGTTAAAAAATTTGAATAGAACTTTTGCAAAAGAAAAAATATATATGACCAACAAGTAGCAGAAAATCTGTTACACATAATCAGTAATCAGGGAACACAAATCAAACCCACAATGAAGCTTTACTATACTTGCATTTAGAATGGTGTTAAAAAAAAACCTGTCAATATTCACTGGTTTTATGGATGAAAAGCAACAGAAACGCTCATACATTGACGGTAGAAGTATAAAATAGTACACCTCTTTAGAATGCAGTTTGACAATTTGTATTAAAGTACACTTACTATTTGACCAGTGATTTCATTTCTAGGTATTTACAATAAAAGCTGAAAACATATGTCCACAAAATGTCTTATATACAAATGTTCATAACAGCTTTATTTTTAATGACCCCAAACTGGAAACAGCCTAAAGGTCTATAAACAGGTTAATGGAGAAACAAATTATGAATACTACTCAGCCAAAAAATATTAAAAAAATAAAAGAGGAACAAACTACTGCCGCATTCAACAACATGAAGTTTCAATAACATTGCACAGACAGAAGAAAGCCAGAAACAAGAGTACGTGCACTTATATGTATTTTCCATTACACTGTTGTATATTCCATTATGTGAAATCTAGAGTAGGCAAAACTAATATCTCAATTTTGTAAGAGTTAATTCTAATTTTTCCAAACTTTTTGTTTATAGTTGAGGTAATATTCTGTGCACTATTTGATACCATTTTCTCTACCTCTACCACTTATAGTCAATTTACCATATCATCAATAATTATTTGTAGACATTAAACAGCTTAATGATCCCTACTTTATTATTTTAATAAAAATTATCTTATAGTTTAGACTGTCAAGTTTTCAGTTTTATAAATAATAGTCCAGTGATCATCTCTGCACATAAAGCTTCGTCCACCTTTGTACCATTTTTTAGGAAAGATTTCTAGAAAAGAAATATTGGGTTAGGTTAAAGGATAAAGGAAGACAATATTCTTATGTGGATCTTATTTTTCTGGACTTGCTTTATAAGAATTCTACTTAAAAGCTTAGACACATTGACAACCTGGCCTATGATTCTTATTTCAGGTTAGTGATTTGTTTGGAAGACACATTTTGATTAATTAGCCTCTTAGGAATTAGGGCAAAGACCATAAGGAACTGTTAACAAAACATAATGGCAAAATGCCCGTGGAAGTTTGGTTCTGTTGCTGGTAGATCCTTTGCTTTGTTGAGTCCTATAAGGAGTCATCTATGAACTTTGGTGGTAGAAGCTGTTGTGGAGGTGAACTGTTCCACTGACTCCTCATGGTTCGTTCTCCTTACTCCTCAGGTCTCTCTCGATGTCTCCTCTCAGAGAGGTCTTCCCTAGCTTCCCCTTGTAATTCAATGACTCTCGTGCTTGCGTGCACACACATGTGCACAAACACTCCAGTCACTCCTTCTTTCCCCTTAGTCTGATACATATTTTTTCTTCATGGCACTTTTCCTCATCTGACATCTGCCACACGCACCATTCCCTTTCCCTGGAAGAAAGTAAGCTCCATGACAGCTGGGATTTTTTGTTGTTGTTCATTGTCATATCCCTATTACCTGGGATGTATCTGTCTCATAGTAGGTGAGTGACTGCTTCTCAATAAGCCCTTAATTATTTGTTGAATGAAAGCTTGAATGAATAGGGACGAGGAGCTTTAAATTGCTGACAGAAAATCCTGGAGTAAAGAAAAATTAATGCAAGTCTGGGTATTGCCGGAAGAGGAAACTAAACCAAAACAAAGCAAACAACCCCTGGGGAATAATTAAAATGTCTACTGTGATTGTTTAAATAGTTAGCTGAGAGTTGTATTTAAATTGTTTGCTATAAGTTTATGAGGAAAGCTCAACACCTACCTCCCATTCTGCTACAAAATCTTTAGTTAAATCTACAATATATGAGTGATTTTGGTGGGAAATGTGGAATGGGTTGAGTTCTACAGTAAATTTGACAAGAGAAATTCAGAGTCAATCAGTAAAGCACTTGTAAACAAATGTAAGAAAAGGTGCTTCCAGATTTTTCCTTTCTTGGCCATAGATAATGTTGTAAAGAATGAATCACCGGGCTTCCCTGGTGACTCAGTGGTTAAGAATCCGCCTGCCAATGCAGGTGACACGGGTTCCAGCCCTGATCCGGGAAGATCCCACATGCTGCGGAGCAACTAAGCCCGTGTGCCACAACTACTGAGCTCACGTGCCACAACTACTGAAACCTGCGCGCCTATAGCCCACGCTCCGCAACAAGAGAAGCCACTGCAATGAGAAACCTGCACACCCACCACAACAAAGAGTAGCCCCCGCTCACCGCAACTAGAGAAAAGCCTGTGAGCAGCAACAAAGACCCAACGCAGCCAAAAAAAAAAAAAAAAAGAATGACTCACCACTCATGATTAGGAGGACACTATTTTTAACTTACACACATTATATCTCTTCAGAGTCACATAAGTGATTTATGAAGAAAATGAATTTTATCATGGAAGACATTAGAACAGAATAAACAAAGACATTGGAGGTAAATGATGACTTAAGGTCTTAAAATTCATAAACCATTTAGATAGTAAGTCCACAAACTCTCGAAAGGTGTACTGGAAATAGTAGACCAAACTCATGATTAATGAAGACCGTTCAACATGATCATATGTTCTATTTCAAAGTTTTATATTAAAATCAATTTAGTTCCTCCTTTATTTTGACTAGGTAAGATGAGAACACCATAAAAAGAGTATCTCCACAGGAAGGCATTTTCTCACCAGCATAATAACACATTTTACAGATTCTTAGATTATGGTAGTAGTAAAAAATCCAGACGATTGCTTATTAGTTCAAGGTTTCTGTCTACTGAAATCAGTAGTTACCATATTTTCTAGATTCTAAGATGCCATTGACTGTCACATGCACCATTAATTTAATAACAACTGTGGGCACAAAAATAAACAAACTTACTAAATGTTCACACTAAGTATGAGATGCATTCCAACCATGGAAAAAGTAAATTATGGGCAAGCGCATTTTATCATTGAGAAAATACTATACTTTGAAAATAGATGATGTGAATTCAGCAAGTTCATTGTTTACTGGTTTTGAGACCTGTATCAAAACACTGGATCCTTTTGGTTCTCAGTCATCTGACACTACAAGGAGACCATTCTCTTCCTCCCTGTAAGGTGGAGGAAGAGAAGGACTGAGGAAGGGAAAAGCAGGTCAGATGATCTTTGAGGAATCATTCTAGCTCTAAGGCTCTAAGGCTGTGGTTCCATGTTTTTTGATAATACAATTATTGAAAGGGAGGAGATCCTGATTTAGTTAATTCATGCAAACACTTGTGTTGATTTTCATTCTCATCTAAATCTTTATCTAAGTGCTTAGAGAATATCTACCTTTGTAACCTCTGATTTTGAGAAGGCCCTTGAAGTTGACGATTTAAGGAGTCGGTGAGTCATTCTTTCTTCATAAAATCTTCGACAACAAGCTCCAATAGCTAAAGTAGACATGGCTTCCAATGAGCAGGACGGCAGCTCCACTTCTAATAAGTTAATCCAATGGGTTTTGTCATGAGCAAAACAAGAAATCATGTTTTTAATCATACTAAAAGGTCTCTGCATCTTGTTAACATCTGGAGTTCAATCACTTCTGTGCTAAAAACCGGGGAATGCTTCAGCAGGGCATAAATCTTGCCCCTCATAGTACATGCGATCCAGATGCTGGAGGAGAATTAACGTTCGTTTGTAACACATCTGGTGTCGGCAGCTTTGAGTAAACTCTAATAGAAAGAGTGCAGAACTAACATGGCATTACACCTTTCCTCGGGCCAGGGGTTCTAGACTGAAGGTAAAAGCCTGCAGGTGTCCCTTGGGGCTTAGCAATAAACTGCACTAATCAGCTCTGGCATTGTGTTAAGTGCAGGGTGTTTTGAATTTTCCACAGAAATTTCACAGCCAAGTAATTTTACATTCTAACTGTCTGCTTTTGACAACTCTTTAGATTTGCCACCATCTTGAAACTCCAAATAAAGTAAAAGTCCAGAGTCATTGTCAGGGTTGGGCTACCCCAAAAGATGGAAAGGGCAGATCATGACCAGATTGGTAGTGAGGGAAAAACAAGACTGAACTAACTGTAGGTATGAGAAGTAGCTTGGAATCTGCAGTGAAAGGCAGTCTGGTGGAGTTGAGAGAGCAATGAATTTGAATTGTGACATCTGAGCTTACGTCCCACCTCTAGTGTGTGTGCAGAAGTCCAGAATTACCTGGGTCACAGTTTTCTCACAAGGATATTTAAGAACCAAATAAAAATTTGATGATGGTTTTTTGTAACAAAAGAATTAAATCCAAATTTCTTAGAAGAGCATCTTAATTCACTTAATCATATAGCTTTCCTTTCCAAATGCCTTTGTCTTCAACATATACCTGGGTTTTAAACTACCACAAATATCTTGCTTTTTAAAGACCCGTTGTGTATGGCTTCCGTGGTGGTGCAGTGGTTAAGAATCTGCCTGCCAATGCAGGGGACACGGGTTTGAGCCCTGGCCTGGGAAGATCCCACATGCCGCAGAGCAACTAACCCCATGTGCCACAACTACTGAGCCTGCGCTCTAGAGCCCGCGAGCCACAACCACTGAAGCCTGCGCACCTAGAGCTGGTACGCTGCAACAAGAAAAGTCACGGTAATGAGAAGCCCGCGCAGCGCAATAATAGTCCCTGCTCGCCGCAACTAGAGAAAATTTGCGCGCAGCAACAATGACCCAACGCAGCCAAAAATAAATAAATTTATTTAAAAAATAAATAAATAAAATAATACAGTTACATCAATTAACATTCAAAAAAAAAAACTGTTGCGTACTTTTGCGCTTTGGAGTCTTTTTCCGTGCTATTCTTACTGGTTTTAATGCTTTGCTTTGGTTCATTTGCTGACCTGTTATTTCCCACTTAGCTCTAAGTCTCCATAATGCACTTGTACAAGTCTCTATTCGTGAAGCACTTCTCATGAAGCATTATATATTTCCCATTGTTTTTTGTGCCTATCTTCTTGGCTAGACTTTGATCCTATTTCATGAGAATCTATGAGAGAAGAGGTGGTATCTATTGGAAGCATTTAATAAAGTCTGAGGGATACATTTCATGTTGTTGCAAATGGCCTCCAAGTAAATCATACTTCTAGGAGAAAACTATTTGTTATAGTCAAGTGATAGAACATGCAAATGCTGCTGGGTAATTGGAGGGTTTATATTAGGGTTTTAAAGAACATCTAGTTAACTATGTGTTTTTATGATGGCATTGTGTTCTGTTGAGGGTCGGGCTTTGAGGTCAGGGGAGTAAGACGTTCACACCACAAGATCATCTAAAGAAAGATCAGATTCACATCTTCCCATTCACGCTCTGCTGGGCTCTTGTGCTCATTGAGGGAAATTGTGGGTGAAATCGTCCACCCTATTCAAAGTGTTCTTCTTTATTTTAATTTTGTGCAGCATGTATGGTTGAATTATATGAGTTAAATGTGCATATGACGTGACTCCATTAATCTCTTATGTTTTGAATTTGGTATTTGTAACTATAACTAGAATGCCAGAAGAAGTTACTTTCCAATTTAGACTTGAAAACCGCCACACCACAAAATGAATCATATAGAATAAAAGAGATAAGACATGAACACTGATAAATGTTTATCATCTCATTAGAAGAAAAAATGTGAACTAAAAAAGTAAGATTGACAATGGTATTGATGTCTTAAAGCGACAGATCTCTAGCAGTGATAAGATCCTAACTTGAATTTGCTTGGATAGCACTTATGTTTTCCCCAGTACTTGTTTCATTCATTTCATGTATTTGCCATCTCTGTCCATCTGTGAAGTAAAGCACTAGGGAAGCAGGAAAACTAAAGAATGGCTATAACAATCTAAAAGTAGCCAGGCAGGATTCATCAGTTGTTCAGTAGAAAAGTTTTGTAAGTTAACTTATAAAGGTTTATTGAGGAAAGCAACTTTGATTGAATAAGACATATTCAATTCAGGTTTGATGGATAAATAACTAATAGAAGATAAGGCCATTGATGTGCTGAAAGAAAACATACACATACACACACACAAATGCTGAGAGAATTCACAACCAAGAGACATTTACTATAAGAAATACTAAAGAACGTATTTTAAGCTACAAGAAAATAATAGCAGGTAGAAGTACAAGAAGCAATGGACAGTTCTGAAAAGGGTAAATATGTTGATAAATATAAAAGAATATTGACTGTTTAAAATAACAATAGTGTAATGTCTGTGGGGTTTACAACATGTAGAAGCATATGACAAAAGCAAAAATGGCAAGAGTGAGGTAGAGAATAACGGAGTTATATTGTTCTAAACTTCATGCATTGTTGAAAAAGCAGTAAATGTATTAATTTAAGATAGACTATAAGTTAGGATGTGTCTTGTAACTTTCAGGGTAACCACTGAAACAAGGACATTGAAAAGTATAACAAAAGACTAACAGAGGAGATAAAGTAGTATATTTAAAAAATTTGACTATTACAAAGAAAGGCAGGAAAGGAATTTTAAAAAACAGAAAGAGAACGGAAAAATAGAAAACAAATAGCAAGTATGGTAGACTTAAACCCAGCTATATCAGTAATTGCATTATATATAAATGAATGAAAGACTTCGGTTAACAAGATTTTTAGACTGGAGTTTTAAAAGAATACAATTATGACTGCTTATAAGAAATACACAAGAAATATAAAAATACACAATGTTTAAAAGTAAAAGAAGAAAAAAGATACACCAAGCAAGCATTAATCAAAAGAGAGTTGGTATGACTATATTGATATCAGAGTAGATTTTAAGGTGAGAAGAATTAAGAGAGATAAAGAGGGATATTTCAAAATATTAAATGGGTCAATTCATCTTGAGAACACAGAACCCTGAATAATCCCTAGCAAGTTTAATTTAAAAAACAAAACGGGAGAGAGAGGAGGAGCAGAGCGAGAAGGTTGGACGGGGAGGGAAAAGGGTAGGAGGAGAGGGGAGGGGGACAAGAGAGAGAACAAGTGACCAATATCAAGATAAAATGGGAGAAATCATTACAAGCATTAAAAGGATGAGAAATATTAGAAACAACTTTACACCAATAATTTAACAACTTAGGTTAAATGGGCAAGTGCCTTTAATACCACTGCTTAGTAACGCTTATGATAAGGTGGAAGAGTACCTTCCTGGTCATGCTCGGCTCAGTCCATCACAACAGAGCTGCAAGAGCTGAATGCCCACGGGGACCACAGGATCTGCTGCAGACCCTCCAGCGCGCACAGACTGCTCCGAGGTAGGGTGACTACCTGTTTGCCTGAGACTGAGGAATTTCCCAAGATACAAGACGTTCAGTGCTAAAACAAGGAAAGTCCCAAACAAACCAAGAGGATTTCATTATCCAGTGCCCTCCAAAAATCTTCCACGGTGGAGGGGACCAGTACCGAGCAGTTCATGTCTCTCCTGGCATCCTCAAGGGCTGAGGGGATCAGTATCTCAGTATCTCAGAACACACCCATATCTTGAGGCGCAGCTTTTGGGGAAGCTCAGATGTGATGACATCTTTAAAAGATGTCTCACCCAACTCACCTAGTAAAATGGCTTAATTTTTGTTCCTTATTGGTCAGTAATAATGATATCCTCAGTACTTACTCAAAATATCATCAACATCTTATCCTTCATCCATGCATAAATGTATTTTCTAAATGGAATTTTGTGTTCATATTTGGTTACCTAAAGCTACCCTGGCTTACACCCTCTACCTTTCCTAAGTCCTCCTCCAGCCTAGACACTATCTTCCTTAAATGTAAGCACAAACAGCCGTAATCCTATGTAGCATCTGACCTTTCCTTCATTTAATCAGCTAAGATAAGACAATGTGAAAGCCCCATATTCCCACTTTGCTGCAGGTTTTTTAAATGAAGGAAAAAAGCAACAACCCCACAACTGACTATTTGCATTTCAGTTTCCCCTATTTTTTTTTAAATTGAAGTACAGTTGATTTACAATGTTGTGTTAGTTTCGGGTGTATAGCAAAATGATTCAGTTATACATATGTATATTTTCTCAGATTCTTTTCCCTTATAGGTTATTACAAAATGTTGAACATAGTTCCCTGTGCTGTACAGTAGGTCCTTGTTGTTTATCTATTTTATATATATAGTAGTGTGTATCGGTTAATCCCAAACTCCTAATTTATCGCTCCTCCCATTTCCCCTTTGGTAACCATACATTGGTTTTCTATGTCTGTTAGTCTTTTTCTGTTTTGTATATAATTTCATTTGTATCTCTTTTTTTGTTTAGATTCCACATATAAGCGTTATCATATGATATTTGTCTTTCTCTGTCTGGCTTACTTCCCTTAGTAAGTGAATCTCTAGGTCCATCCATGTTGCTGCAAATGCCTAATTCTATACAGTATAAGCACTCAAAATTAGAATTGACTTGAAGTTATCTAAATAAGTCAGGACTTCCTAACTGCTTGGGGTTCCAGAGATTTAAGTTGTCATCAGCCAGAGGAAGAAGCTAGGTGTCACTGAAAACTATTTCCTTAAACTATAGGGCAATTTAATTCTGGAAATTACCAAAAAAAAAACCTCATAAATTAAGCAGAAAACACTGTCTTAACCTTGAAAGGAAAAACCTCCATCCCATTGCACCTCTTATTGTGGGTGAACATTTTCCAGTAAAAACAAAGCAGTAAGAGGCACCAGGAAAGAGGAGTGGCTGCCTGGGAAAGGTGCAGGAGGGGAGGCTTGCATATGAACAGGGGCTCTTAAAACATAACAAGTATTCTCTTTATTCCAAAAAAGGGAAGAAAACTGGTAAGTGGCTTAAGTTTACAAAAAATAAAGAAATAAATGTATATAGGATGCCCTACTAACTTGAGAAAATTGGCTTGTATATCAATATTTTGAAGGTTTTTTTTAATAAAAGATCAAAAAGACATAAAATTCTTCTCCAAGTATACATTTCTGGTTAAAAAGTAAAAAGGTATTTAAGGAGCCTTTGGATAAACTTGGAGATAATAGATTGAATGATTTATTAAAAGAAGTCTGGAGGGCTTCCCTGGTGGCGCAGTGGTTAAGAATCCACCTGCCAATGCAGGAGACACAGGTTTGAGCCCTGGTCCGGGAAGATCCCACATGCCACGGAGCAACAAAGCCCGTGTGTCACAACTACTGAGCCTGCACTCCAGAGCCTGTGCTCCGCAACAAAGAGTAGCCCCTGCTCACCGCAACTAGAGAAAGCCGGCATGCAGCAACAAAGACCCAATGCAGCCAGAATACATAAAAATAAAATAAATAAATTTATTAAAAAAAAAAAAGAAGTCTGGAAAATATGGAATAGGTGCCACCTTAAGTTTTCTTTGGTCTGAGACAAGTACAGTTAAAGTTGTGTTCTCTGTTAATCAGTTAATTTTTTCCTGGTGTACCTTTATCACTTTTATTTTCAGATTTTTTATTTTCAGATTTTATTTTTTATTGTCAGATGAACTCATTTTTTGTAGTTATATATTATAGCTATGGTGAACTTTTTATGCCATTGTTTTATCTATTTATCATGAGTTTTTTTTCTCCTCTCCTAACTTCCATGAGCTACATCATATTTGTTTCCTTTACTTTTACTATATATTTTATTATTTTAGCCATTACCCTTTAAATTTTATCCAAAATACTTATATTTTGCTTTTAAAAGAGGGATGAAGAATTAGTATTTGTATTTGTTCCCCTGAAGACAATGAGATTAGTATTCTTTAATTTCTTCCAAAATCCTCTTACCAGAGTAAGAAGTTAGGGACTTCCCTGGTGGTCCAGTGGTTAAGACTCTGCGCTTCCAATGCAGGGGGCGCAGGTTTGATCCCTGGTTGGGGAACTAAGATGCTACATGCCATGCAGGGCAGCCAAAAAACAAAAACAAAACAAAACAAAACAAACCAGAATAAGAAGTTAGTGTTATCTACATTTAGATCTACTTTAAAAAGCCAATAATTATTATAACAGAAAATGTTCATTTAGAATGATCAATACGTTTTACTGATTTATATGCTTACAGTTGCTCCTTGCATTCCATTCTACTTCTGCTTCTCTACCCAGACATCCAGT
Organism: Globicephala melas; assembly: GCF_963455315.2. Classification (NCBI taxonomy): domain Eukaryota; kingdom Metazoa; phylum Chordata; class Mammalia; order Artiodactyla; family Delphinidae; genus Globicephala; species Globicephala melas. The sequence continues at coordinate 58,593,189 of NC_083314.1, read as the reverse complement.
TCTCCTCCACAAAAGCAATCACTCTGAACAGTTCTTCTTTGTCCTTATAGAAATAATCTATGTATCTACAAACAGATATATATATAGATAGATAGATAGATATAGATATATGTACATGTGCGAGTCTCTGTGTGTGTATGTGTATGTGCAGACATACATAATATTTTCATATATTTTTAACACTAAATTATTGGGTTGGCCAAATTGTTCCTTCAGTTTTTAAATAAAAATAAAAGACACATTTTTCATTTTCACCAAGAACTTTATTGAACAACCGTTTTGTTCCACTACCTTCTGCCATTTTCCAGGCAACTTCATAATTCAGTCTTCCCAAAACTCTTTATCTTTTTGAGCAAAGAACTGTTCCAGGTGCCTTTTACAGTCTTCCAGGGAATTTAAATTTTTTCCATTAAGAGAATTTTGTAAGGACCTAAATAAATGGAAATCCGAAGGTGCAATGTGTGGTGAATACAGCAGATGAATCAGAACTTCCCAGACAAGCTGTAACAGTTTTTGCCTGGTCATCAAAGAAACACGTAGTCTTGTGTTATCCTGATGGAAAATTATGCGTTTTCTGTTGACTAATTCTGGACACTTTTTGTCAAGTGCTGCTTTCAGTTGGTCTAATTGGGAGCAGTACTTGTTGGAATTAATCATTTGTTTTCCAGAAGGAGCTCATAATAGAGGACTCCCTTCCAATCCCACCATATACACAACGTCACTTTCTTTGGATGAAGACTGGCCTTTGGTGTGGTTGGTGGTGGTTCATTTCACTTACCCTACGATCTCTTCCTTTCCACATTATTGTGCAGTATCCACTTTTCATCCCCCGTCACAATTTGTTTTAAAAACGGAACATTTTCACTACGTTTAAATAGAGAATCTCCTGCAGAAATATGGTCAAGAAGGGTTTTTTCGCTTAACTTATGTGAAACCCAAACATCAAAGCAATTCACATAACCAAGCTGGTGCAAATGATTTTCAACACTTGATTTGGATATTTTGAGTATGTCGGCCATCTCCCGCGTGGTATAACGTTGATTGTTCTCAAGTGAAGTCTCAGTTTGATCGCCATCAACTTCAACTGGTCTACCCAACCATGGAGCATTGCCCAGTGAGAAATTTCCAGCATGAAACTTCACAAACCATTTTTGACACATTCCATCAGTCACAGCACCTTCTCCATACAATGCACTATCCTTTTTTTGCATTTCAGTTGCATTTTTACCTTTCTTGAAATAATAAAGCATAGTATGCTGAAAATTTTGTGCTTTTTCTTCCATCTTCAATATTAAAAATGGCTACACAAAAATTCACCAATTTTGATAAGTTTTTTTTAAAATGCATGCTGATATGACAGTTGTTGCAATACAATCTAACAAAATTGTTTCGAATGAAGTTAAAGACAACTAAGTGCTACTAGAGACATCTTACAGAAAAAACTGAACAAACCTTTTGGCCAACCCAATATAATGTGTTGTCCTTGCTTTTTAAACTTAAAAACGTATTTCAGAGATAATGCTTTATCTATACCTTGTTCTTTTTAAGGAATTCATATTATTCCATAATGTAATCATGCATAACTTATTTAATCAAACCCATATCATTAAACATTCAGGCTGTTTCAAAACTCTTGCTATTATAAAAAATACTGAAACAAAAATCCTTATAAAGACACACATTTCAGTGTGCTCATAGGGTAAATTTCTACAAGTTAACATGTGAAAACAAAGGCTATATGAATTTATAATTTTGATACCTATCACCATGTTGGCCTCCAGAGAGGTTTAACAATGTACACACTTACTAATTACGTATAAGAGTGCCTGTTTCACTCATCCCCGCCAACACACTATGACGTTAAACTTTATGATTTTTGCCAATCTGGTAGGTGAAAAAGTGTAGCTTAATATAGTGATTTGTAGGTTTCTCTTGTGTGGGTCAGGTTAAGCATTTTTTTTAACAGTTTAAAAGAGATCTGAGGGTTTTTTTCATTTCAACTCTTCCAAGGCATCTATTTTAGGCATAATTTTTATATAAAACATAGAGCTGAGTTTTTTACTATGATCAAAAATGATTTTTTTTAATAGGTGAGTTACCCACTTACATTTATGGAGGCCAGTCTTGTCGGGTCTTAATTCTGTCATTTTTGTCATGCTTTCTGTTTTTACTGCCTCTATTAAAAAACTTTACACTACATGATCTATTTTCTTCCCTTTGTTCTCTATTTACATGTTCTTGATTTTTAAAACTCTTAATAAGGGAATGATAATCATACTTTATAATGCAAAGAAGTGTACATCTCAATCATCATCTGACTTAATGGGCTACTTCTGCCAAATCTTCAAAAAATTGATCATTCCAATGATATTAAAATTGTTCCAGAGAAAAAATTTCTACTAAAGTCAAGGATAAAACATAAATGTTTATTACCATTACCCTCATTTAACATTATCCCGGAGGTATTAGCCAACACAATTCAAAAAGAAAAATAAACTAGGGTCTAAAAAAAAGGAGGCAAAATTACCATCATGCAGATGATATGATTGTATACCTGGAGAAAACAAAGAAATCAATTTTAAGAAGTATTACATCAATAAGAGAACTTTATAAGGTGGTTTGGTAAAAGATTAATGAATAATCACAGTCCTTATACTATAAACAATACCCAGTTGGATGATCTACAGAAGAAAAAGATTTACAAAAGCAATAACAACAACAAAATCTAGGAATTAACTTAATGAGAAATCAGATCAATATGAAGAAAAATTTAAACTTCTCTTGAGAATCACAAAATATACATACACATACATAGAGATATACACACCTGCACACATACACACTTGAACATAAGGAAAAGTATAGAATGTGCTTGGAAAGGAATATCAAAAAATACTTTAAAAGTCAATGTCACCTAAATTAATTTATAAATTTGATGTATTTGTTTTAAAGGGTAGGTGTGGGACACCTCATTGACTCTAAAATTCATCCAGAAAAATAAGCAAGTAAAAATAGTCATACATTTTCTGAAAAACTAAAGCAAGAAGCCATTTTTACTAGGTTTTGATACATATTATAAAACTAATATAAATTTAAAATTTGCTACTTGCACATAAATAGACAGAAAAGCCTATGAAACATACAATAAAATCTAGAAATCAATCCAAATGCATATAGTTATATAGTAAAAAACAGGAAACATTTCAAAATGGCATTGAAAATATGGATTATATAGTAGTCTGTGATGGGAAAGCTGGGTAGCCACCTTAAAAAAATAAACTTGGATTCATATCTCTCCCCACAGTAAATTTGAAATTGATCAAAGATTTAAGTGTAGGAAGTGAAACAATAAAATAGATGAAACCATGAAAAAAAAAATTCTCTCAAGTGAGAAAAGTTTTTCTAAGTATAAACAAAATCCAAAAGCCATAAAAAACTGATAAACTTCACTATATAAAAAAATTTTTAAACAGTTTGTGTGGTAAGAATCACAATAATCAAAATCAAACAAAAAATTGAGAGGAAATGTCTGCATAAGAAACAAGAAGCTAATTTCTCTAATATATAAAGAATTTCTACTAATCAATAAGGAAAATCCCAATAATCCAGCAGCCTAATGATTAGAGACTATGAACAGATAGATCACAGAAAGGAGATACAGACAAATCTTAAATACATAAAAAGACGTTCAAGAAATGCCTCTTCAAAGTACATTAAAATAGCATTTTCTTTAATCTAGAAGATTTTGGCCAAATTCAGAAACTATGATTAACTCTGTATCGACTAGAGTTCAGGGAAACAGTCTCACACATAGACTATGTACATTGAAATCAATAAAACATGTTTGCAGGGCATTTGACCAGACTTATCAAAATTACAAATACAGCAGATCCACATTTAGGACTCTATCCTACAGATTTACTTACACATGTGGTAAAGTGATGTGTATACAAGATTATTCACCGCAACCTTGTTTATAAAAGCAAAATATGGTAACCACCTAAATATGCACCACTAGAGTACTGTTTATATAAATTGTAGTATATACACATAATGGTATATTATAAATAGTAAATAAAGAAAAAGAAGGAGCTTTATGTACAGATAGGATGATCTCCAAAGTATGTTTTTAAAAGAAAAAAACAGAGAATATTGTGTGCAATATACAAACAATTGAGTAAAAATTAATTTATAGGTCAAGAGATAGAAACATAAAATATATATCTTAACCCTGGCCAATAGAGTCTACATTTCAATAGCATCAGGAGACTTATTCTCCACATACACCTTTTAATTAAAGCCATCATACATTTGATTACATTCTTCCCTGGGTAGCATGTCCTACATCCTTATTTTGCTTGACAAAATTCAATCCATCTTTAGATCCTCCTGTAAATTAGTCTTTATCTTCTTTTCTTTCAACATTACCATCTGAACCTGGATTTTTTTTCTAATAAAAGTTAGTAAAATCTATTGTCTACATAATGCTGAAAGAAGGGAAGGAAAGGAAAAGAGACAGCTACTAAATATGTGTCTGCCAGACACTTTAATGCACCATGACACTTAATTGTATAACAACCATATAACTCAGGTATTGTTCCAGTTACAAATGTTGAAACTAGATTGAGGAGATTAAAGAATGTTCCCAGTGTCACACATCTAATAATTGGACATGCAGAGGTTTAGACTCAAGTACCCAGGATCCCCCAAATTTCCTTTTTCCACCATACAGACTAATACCCATGGAATTTCTGCCACTTTTCTTTAGAACCCAAACAAATGTGAGATCATCTAGTTCAACACTCTTGATTTACAAATGAGGACAAAAAACGCTGGAGAGGTTAGGTGCTTTGTAAACTAGTTTGTTGGTGTTGAGGTTGGATAGAACGTCTATAAAAACACATGTACGTAATTAGGGCAAGGGATGCAAGGTCAATCTGGTACTTCACACTTTTATAGTAGAATTTAGAATTAGCAGGATAATTGATAGTCTTTAAAATTAAAATGTTGTCACATACCACAGTCTGGGGAGGTTCAGGAATGAAAAGCATAAACATCTGAGAATGAATAACCTTCTGTGAAAATTAATGTCCAGCCATGACATTTATAAGAATGCTTTAGTGTAATTAATTCTTTGCCAAGCATCTTTCTGGGCTAAAGACAAAATGAGTTCTTGACATTCTGATACAAAGTCCATGCGCCCGACGATAAAATCCTGAGGTCTCCAGTGCTTACATGCCTCCTCCCTCCAATATCTGGCTCCCATCCACAGCCTCTACCACTCTGGCTCAGGAAGTAGGCAATTTCCTGCCCTGACTGAGCCGGATATTAAGACCTCTTTGTTCCTTATCTCTGAGAAATAACACCTCTCTGTAATACTTCAGATGGCTGACTGACTAGTGGTCATACCTACCTAAGGCCTCTCTGCTGTTCTTTAACATCAGTGTTAACTGAGGCAGAGCGATTTGCCCACATTCTAATTGTAAAATGTTGTTGGGTGATATGGAGCATGTTGGATTATTATAGCTTGTGGATTGTCTATTAGGATAAAGAAGATTTTTAAAAGAACTATAAAGGTAGAGGATCTTGGGGCTTCCCTGGTGGCGCAGTGGTTGAGAGTCCACCTGCCGATGCAGGAGACACGAGTTCGTGCCCCGGTCTGGGACGATTCCACATGCCGCGGAGTGGCTGGGCCCGTGAGCCATGGCCGCTGGGCCTGCGCGTCCGGAGCATATGCTCCGCAACGGGAGAGGCCACAGCAGTGAGAGGCCCGCGTACCGCAAAAAAAAAAAAAAAAAAAAGATAGAGGATCTTTCCTTCTGTGCCCCCCTGCCCCCCAACTCATCTACAAACAAACAAACCCACCATTTTATGTCAATTTGCATTTATGGAAGCTTCCTCTTTCCTATGAGACATCTTAAATGGATTCATTCACATTGGTGCAGACAAAACTAAAAGTTCTAGGCTGCATAACATGGGCAATTTGACTCTTCTCCTTGGAGGCAATACATACAGAGATAAAAACTGCTGACAAATTCTTGGTACATCCCAATGTATAAAGACACGTGACATATTGATCCGTACGCATAGGCTGTGTTCTCTACTTGACTGATGGTTGGTAATAACCATCTGCTCATTCACAGTTTGTCCAGTTTCCAGGCTTCTTCCATTTGGTGGAATGTTCTTAATACAATATTCCTATTCAACACTTCAAAGCCCTTTCAAAACATTTTACTTTTCATGTAATGCATGCCCTACATTCCAACTTCTTCTGTTTGGAGCTCTGGTACCAGGTATAGCTAAAAACAGTTCATCATGGTAACCAAGCACAGAAAATAAAATTTAGAAGTAAAAATACAGGGGGCACATTCTGCCCTCCTCCTTCACTAGCAGGGTTAAAGGAATCAAAATATTTTAGAGCTAAGAAATCTTAAAGATTATTTAGTCTCACCAGCTTATTTTATAATACCGGAAACTGGGCAGGATTATTAACAGTATTTTAAGTAGTGGGATGGAAAAGCTTCTAGGTAAAGAAAACTCCATCTCCATGGACACAGGAATGCTGACTGGGCTACCAGGAGAAGAACCTGACTAAATGGGCCAATCAGGAAGAAAGAGAACACAAGATTTAATAAGTAGGGTTGAAAAAATTTACAAAGGACCTTGAAATTTCCATCTGCAATTTGTGGATCAATTTTCTACTTTCCTGGAAATTTAAACACTAAATCAGGTAGTTTACATTTGGAAAGAAACTCAGGATCTCAGCTTTTATTTCTTGCCTTCATTACAGTTACTTTATTTAGTTGCAATTTTTTATTTATTTAATTTAAAAATCTTTGCCATCTGCTAGATTGTAATCTTCATAGTATCCGGCCCAGCTGGCAGGCATATAGTAAGTATAGAAAAACTATCTCTTGAATGAAGGAGGTCATCTGAATTAACCTTCTACATAGAGATGACATCTTTTTATATAGTTTCCTGAATAGTTGACTCCCTAACCATGGTCTCCATAAATATCCTCAATGATAAAGCCTCGCCACCACCAAGGTATCCCATGTCTTTGTCAGGCTGCCATTATTGAGAAGGAGCCCACTACCTCTGGAGGAAGAAGGATGGACTTTAGGTTACTAGGATATTCTAGGTCAAAGGACATGAGAATATTGAATGATCCTTACGTTTCTGGTAGGCACTAGGCTTTAGGTAAGATACAAAGAAATGAAATATATAAGGGCCTTTCTGCACTTCTCAAAAAGCCTTATGGAATTAGACATCACCATACTTATTTTTCATATAAAATAACTCAGGCTAAGCTTTGAGTACTTTATTCAAGACCAGACGTAGTAGTGAAATTGATTTGAAACCAAGTCTGGCTTGGAAGTTCAGATTCTTCCTCACTTGCTACACTGTTTGTATTAAAAAGTATAAAACAAAATTGCTACCCTAAAATAAGTCACAATGTAGCTGGAGAGACAGATTTGTAAACACCCACTATCATGTTTATTGCAAGTATGTAAAATGCACTAAGCACAGAGAAAGCTATTCGTTTGGCCTGGAGTTTGGAAATGTCAGGGAATGCTTCACCAAAGCAATGGTTTCTGACGTGGTTCATGAAGATGACTGTCAAGTGGAATCAACCTGACTCATCACAAAGAGTGTTCCAGAAGAAGGAGTCCAAGAACTCAGTGCAGCCAGAAGACTTTCTCATTGGGGCATATAATACATTCCAGCCAGGCTGGGAGCACAGCCAAGTCAATATGTGATGTTTTCAGTGGGATTCTTATAAGATCTTGTTTGCTTGATACATAAGTACCCCCTTAAATCTCTCTACCTATGTGTGTACATGCATACACACACACATATACACGCCACTCGCCACCACCGTCACCATCACATACACCCCATCGTCATGCTTGGACAGATTGTCTCAGTGCCCTTTCTACTACACTCACTGCCTCTGAGCATTAATAAACAAGGCACTCAGTTTATGTGATAATAAGAGACAATCAAAGGAATTTTAAATGCCAGACACAGTTAATTTAACTAACTTGAATGTTACAAACAATTGTCTAACACCAAAATTTAGCATAGAGAATAAATACAGACTAGGCAGCAGTAGAGAAATTCCTTGAACTTCTCAATTTCATAGTAGAAATTGGTGAATGCCCTCTGCAATTTCTTTTAATGTGGATGGAATCAGTCTACCATGGAAACAGATACCTTCCTCTGTGTTTATTGCGCATTAAAAAAAAAAAAAAAAAAAAGACTGTCTGGCTTTAAGGCAGCCGCATAGACCACCTCGCTCTCTTGCTTAGAGGGGACTCAACAGGGAATTTAAAATTAAAACTCCAGCTTGTTCATCACACAGAAAACTATCCAATACTAATCGGCTAACTGCAAATCAAACTTGCTGGTATTATGGTATTCAAATATACCAACAGGGGTTATTTGAGACATTCAGTAAGTGGTTGATTTGTGATTATTGCTTAGTTGTTAATAAGGTATTGTGAGAATAATGATCTTTCAAAGAAAGCATTGCTATTCCTGAACAATGCCCCTGGTCACTCAATAAACTTTGAGTCTTTGGCAGCAAATTTTAAGTTTCTTCTACCCAATACATATCCATACAGCATCCAATGAAGCAAGAAGTAAGTGTGTGTCCAAGATGTACTGAATATAACACCGATTTCAGAGCTCATCAATGATACTGAGGCTGAGGGTGGCATGTGTCAGGGATTTTGGCACAGTTCTACTAACAGGTTAAGAAAAATATTGAAAAGTGATGGTGGGAAGTGATATGAACAGTGTGTGGAAAGAAGTCTAATTTGAGAGTGGACCTGATTTCCTTAGTCTTGAACTTGATATGTCTCAAATTCCCAACACTGCATGGTTTGTACAACTGGACAGTCTTAATGAGGTCATGGAAGATGATGTGGAAGTGACATTAACTCCTTACAATGAGTCCTTAGAGAGCAAGTGCTGCTGCTGCTGCTGAGAATTCAGAGTTTTCCAGTGCAAAGAGCTTAAATATATTCAAAGGAGCCAAACAGACTTCTGAAAAAGAGGTCCTAGAAATGGGAACCACAGCAGTGAGCTGTTAAAGAAGATGCCAAAAGCACTGACCTATAATGAAGTGAATAGGAAGAAAGGAGAAAAGACACATCTTTAGAAATACTCAGTTCTATCTGGATTCACAGAAAGAAGCAAAGGAATATCAACCTAGGAAGAGAAAGTTGAGGAAACTATACCTCTAAACAGCATAGTCTTTCTTCCACATTGTCACATTACCTTTTTCAGGGAAAATAATCTTGGAACTTTAGAACTAGAAGGACCATTAGAGACCAACTACTTCAACTCCATTACTACACAGCTGGGAAAACTGAGGGCCCAGAGGTAGTGATTGGCCCAGGGTTGCACAGCTAGTAACTGGTCAACCAGGACTAGAGCTTATCTTTCAGACTTCTGATGTTCTCTGATTTCGGGATCAGAAGACTCTGGATCTAGTACTTGTTCTCCTACCAACTAGCTATTGTATATTGAAAAGATTCTGCAAGCTCTCTATGCCCAGCTTTTTCATCTACCCTGTTTCATACAATTATTAGAATAAAACGAAGATTTGGCATGTAACATTCATTGTAAAAGGCAAATAGTACTATTCAAAAATAATTCAAAAAGAGACATGTACCACAATGTTCATTGCAGCACTATTTACAGTAGTCAGTACATGGAACCAAACCTAAATGTCCATCGAGAGATGAATGGATAAAGATGTGGCACATATACACAATGGAATATCACTCAGCCATAAAAAAGAAACGAAATTGAGTTATTTGTAGTGAGGTGGATGGACCTAGATTCTGTCATACAGAGTGAAGTAAGTCAGAAAGAGAAAAACAAACACCGTATTCTAACACATATATGTGGAATCTTATAAAAAAATGGTACTGATGAACCTAGTTGCAGGGCAGGAATAAAGATGTAGACATAGAGAATGGACTTGAGGACACAGGGTGGGAGGGGGAAGCTGGGGCGAAGTGAGAGTAGCATCGACATATATACACTACCAACTGTAAAATAGTTAGCTAGTGGGAAGCAGCAGCATAGCACAGGGAGATCAGCTTGGTGCTTTGCGATGACCTAGAGGGGTGGGATGGGAGGGTGGGAGGGAGGCTCAAGAGGGAGGGGATATGGGGACATGTGCATGCATATGGCTGATTCACTCTGGTGTACAACAGAAACTAACACAGTATTGTGAAGCAATTATACTCCAATAAAGATCTATTAAAAAAAAAAAAAGGATTCCTACCAGATGGTATCTCTTTGGAAGTAAGGGATGAGAATTAACTTTGTATCTTTCTCAGGGTCTAGCACAGACATTACATGAATAACAATGAAATGAACTTCCATTTTAATAAACTCAAAATAACCTGAGATTGTGTATAACAGGGAAGCCATCTAGTAGGGCTACTTCCAAGAAAGCTATATTATGTTTTCGAAATAATAAATATACTCCTTGGGAAAAAGCAACACCCCTCTGCAAAATACTCTGAGATCTAGTAAGAGTTTAAGGATACAGAACTTGTTGATAAAAAAAAAAAAATTGATTATACTTCCAAACTTCGGAATTCAACAAATAATTTCTAATTGCTATGCAACTTATTTTCCTTATTACTCTATTTCATTAGGGAAAACCCCACTGAAAATAATCTTTCCTATTTTAGCAAACTAAATAAATTTAATTTAAAAATATGTACAGGACCACTCAGATAGTTGGTTAATGAATTCAAGGCAATTGGCATTTACTAAAAATATTATCAGCATTTATGAACCAACTCATTCATGAAATATTTCAGTCAAGTTATAATTCATTTTAAGCTTAGCATTTGAACTTTCTAAAAATAGAATTACTCCACTGATACAACCTGACACTATTTCACTTGTTACTCATTTTGAAGCAGAAGGACATATACCAGATATTTGAATTCATAAAAATCTATTGTTTAAATTTATTTGCTTAAATTTTTATTATTGTTAAAAATTTATTGTTTCTATTTGTCCCTGTGTTTTCTTAAATATCTTTACTGTTAACTAAGATGTCAAATGCCTTATGCCAACATTTATTCTTTTGCATCTTCTCCAGAGGACATTCATAGAGCACATAAAAATGACATCCTCTCTCTCATTTCAGAAGTGGCTGAATTTCAGTGGGTTTATTCTGTGAAATTAAACTAGCTTTTTTTTTTTTTTTTTTTTGCGGTACGCGGGCCTCTCACTGTTGTGGCCTCTCCCATTGCGGAGCACAGGCTCCGGACGCGCAGGCTCAGCGGCCATGGCTCACGGGCCCAGCCGCTCCGTGGCATGTGGGATCTTCCCGGACCGGGGCACGAACTCGTGTCCCCTGCATCGGCAGGCGGACTCTCAACCACTGTGCCACCAGGGAAGCCCTAAACTAGCTTTTTGTCAGCACTGTCAGGGGAAAAAATGGTTCAAACTGCCACACTTGATTTTACATCTCAGCTCTAGAGAATAGCAACGTTAGTTATCGTCATCATCAGAAAGTTCTAGGACCAAATTCTACCAGGTGAAACAGTATTGTTGCTAAGGAAATAAGATACCTAAGAGGAATGAAGTTGATCCTCAGATCTGGTTTCCCTCACCAAAGAAATTCCAGACGGTGTATTTTAATATATAGAGCTTTCATTGCCATCAAGACCCTCTTGGGCTCTTAAATTTTTGTCAACTAACACTTTCAATTTGCAGAGATGGAAAAGTGCTCCCAGAGACATGGTCATCCTCCTCATATCTTGTGACAGAGGTGCCATGGAAAATTCCCACACATTTTGGTTTGTCAAAACATACTCTTGGGTGGACTTTGCTAACTCACAACAGACAGGAATATTTTAATGTCCCTTAAAAACTTCCTGAATTTTTAAGTTTAGGAAAAACTTATTCCTATTTCACTTACAGGACAAGTTCAACAAGGAAAATAAAAAATGACTCTATAGGATAAAAGAAGACATCCATATAGTTTGGCCTAAGCAAACTAAAACAACCAGGACTTACTTAGAAATAATCTCTGGATCAGGGTGATGAGGAAATCAGAAGAAAGGGAGCATCAACATGTGACCTCCATATACCAAGGTTGTATGAGGTGGTATTGTCCAAGGGGGTGGACTTTCTTTATCAAAAATCCAGACAAGATTTATCAAGTAAACTGATTGGTTCCAGAAGGAGTTCAGTGAGGGTCCCACAAAATGCTGTAAGAAGGGTCAAGTATTACTTCTAAAAGCTATATGGGGTCACACTGCAGACCATAGGCTTTGGAGTCAGACAGATCTGGGTTTGAACTCTAGTTCCACCACTTACTAGCTGACTGACCTTGCAACAGCTGCTTAATCTCTTTGAACCTCAGTCTCTTCATCTGGAAAGTGGAGATAATGCTGACTGCCTCCATGGGCTGCTATGGGGTCAGGTGGGCACCTGAGTGTGAATGCTTAACACAGTGCCTGGCACACAGCAAGAGATTTAAAAAAAATGGCTACTCCAGGGGAAAAGATGTAACCAAAAGGTTATGTGGACTAAACAGGAGTAGTGTCCTACCATTGCAAGGGAGAGGGCATGACAAATCCAGACACCCCATTTAAATCTTCTGATTTTCTAAGTGAAATGCTTGTTTATTAGTAACCATATAAAACAAATGCACAACTAGAATGAAAAGTAGATTTCACTAATAATTAGAGATAATTTGAAGAACTATAAGAGTAAAGGATATCTAGATGTAGTATCATCAGGCAGTAGAAAAGTGTACCAACTAAAGAAGACAAAAAGAGTTGAAAGCACTACGGTCTTCAGAGTATTACTTGCTGATGATCACTAATAGTTTCAAGATACCCCTTAAGAATTCCTTCACTTGGCTGGATAAGTGGAAAATTATACAGTAGTGTTTTCATTGTCCACTAAAGTCAGTTGTTGCCCATCTTGTCCCCAAACCATTTGTTCCATAGTTTAAAAACTAGATTTAATTTTGAGGTTTACATAAGCCAAATACGTATTTTTATACCCAAAGAGGCTCAAAACATATCCTGTGCTCCAAAAATTTAGTTTGTTTTTAACATTTGAGAAAAACAGTGTTATTTCCATTTGTCAGAGCAAGTTGCTCTTGTCTTCCATATCTAGAGGGGGTAATAGAAGCAAAGAGTGGAAGATACATAGTTTGAATAAAACATGTTCAGTATTATAATTTTTAATATCTCAAATCATGTAAATCAATAAGATTTTTCGAAAGCTACAGAAAAAGAAACAAAAGCTTGATATAAACTTCTTGGCTGGTGAAGAAACTCAGAAAACAGAAAACAAATGAAGCAATCATCCCTCCTCCACTCCTCACTCATCTTGGTCTTTCCCCTTTTTCAGGCGGGCCGTAATATAATTTCCAGAGAAACATGAAATTTTTCTTTATCAAAGAGGGGCAGAGGTTATAAAAAGGTCGAGAAACACCTTCAGAAACCCACCAGCTGGAGAACTATTTAAACATCACTAGGGACAACATACTCCCCCCATGAGGCACGCTACCAGGAAGGAGAGGAATTGAAGCCTTTAATCTCTTCTGTGGTAAAAGGAGCCCCCCAAAATCAGATTATAAACATTGGAATACTAGCTCGAGTGGTTCCACCAAAGACTTTATTGCAGTGACTATGTCAGACCTTTGCTCTTATCAGTTCTCTTAGGAATAGTCAAATGAACAAGATCCCTGAATAAGGATCTTTACACACTGCTAGTCCTACACTCATTTAAAAAGAAAAATGAAAAAATAAATATTACTCTTATAAATGCCAGTTTTATATGCGTTTAATATAGGTTACTCTTTTAAAAATGACCTTTCACTTAAATGAGACTTGCACTGATATACACAAATTTTCTATAAAAGCCAAGTATTTCTTGCTTATACTAAGAGTCTGCTTGCTTTCTGCTATGAAGTATATGACTTCAGTGCCTTCCATTGGATTTTTATCTCTTTGCATCATTGAGCTCAGTGTGTTTTCAACCCCATTTTTTTCAATGGGGTTTCTCATTAAGATTAGATTTTTGAGTTGAAATAATATTTCACAAAAAAGAAAAAAAATTGCTCTCTTTGGGCAATAATGACCAATTCAAGATGATTAGCACAGTGCTAAAGAACCATAGATGTGGCAAGTTCTGATATCTCATCTGCTGCTGAATTTCTGAATGTTTCAGGAAAGTTTGTGTTATTAATGACAGTTCATGGTTGTAAGTACATACTTATATGTCAAAATTATCAGCTGACACTTAGGCTTACATTGATAGAATCACTGCAATATTTACATTATAAAGGGAATAAACATGCTAGAGACAATTGAGTTGCATCAGTGCTGGGCTGTGGGTGATGGTTAAGGGGGTTGTGACACTTTGAGTCTTGCTAGGACTTGGTTGATGCTGCAGTTAGAATAAGGATGGGCTCAAGGACAAACGGATGTTAAGAGCTGAGAATCTCAGACAACAGTAGAGGCTGCTTCTAGAGTTGTATAAAAGAAAAGCCTATGCAGCTCAGTAAACAAGTTACATCTCCTTGCGTGAAGGATACTTAGAAACACTGTTTACTACCATTGATAAAGCCTCACTGTATATGTGGCAAGGCTGGGACTAGCTGAAACGGCAGAGCAGGGCCGCTATGCAAAGTGCTGGACAAGACAGTTGAGCTCATCCAGAGACGGACCCAAATAAGGTAATAAAATCAGTCATGGAAAACAGACAGCTTTGAGATCATATGTAGCAGCTGAGTCAATCTTCCCCTCATGCCCAGATGGGCAACTCCAAATTCTTTTGCTGTATGCAGATGATTTATCTTAGTGGACATCTTGGGACTAGGTAACAATGGCATGAGGTGGATTTAACTCCTGAGATGCTTCATTGGCAGTGGGTCCCTGATATCAAACTCAGAAGATTTCTTTGAAAACTATTTAATTGTGGGTAATTTGAATCATCCATTGCATTTGTAAGACTGACCACTGGATATTTTTGTGATTTCACTGTCTTGCAAGCCAAGACACATTCACATGAATCAATATTCTAGTTGATGAAAAAATGAAATAGACATCGAATATAAGATGCCATACATATTAAGGAAGAAATTATGACATGGACCTATACCATTAGGACTACTCTTAAATGGAGGATCAGTTTCAAAGGACTCACTGTATATAGCTTGGTGAAGAAAATAAAATAAGAGTAGACTCTCCTAAGGCTTTAGTTCAGACTTAATTATTTGCTCAGGATGGTGAAATCAAAGCATTACTCTTGGACTTAATGATAGGTTCTAGATTTTCTTTGGAAGCTAATGAATCATTTCTGGCATTTCAGCCTCCACATAATATAAAAGGGACCCAACAATTTGGAGATGAGAGACACAAACATTCTACATATTGGTTAGCTCTCAATCAATACGAGCTGGATAAATTTGAGAGTATGTTCACGATTTTGATGTCAACGTTTAGATCACTAACATGACTAAGACTAATATCCCATTTTCTCAATCCTTATAATGTCCTAAGTTTAAGAATGTAAGTTCCACTTAATATTTGAATATCTAATACACCCAAAACACTGATACTCAGATAAATATGAAATGTTTTTTGTCCAAGAGGCAGTAATTGCATAAAAATGTAAGTTAACCTCAAAAGGAAATGGAGTTAGTTACCTGGGGTACAGTTTCTTACTAACAGATACATAGTTGTGAAAGGATGGGGGCAAAATTTGGTGTTAATATACATTTTTTTCTCTGTAAAAGGGAACCATAGCTTTCATCAGACTAAAAATTGGTCAAGATTATTGTTTTGTAGTTTGAGTTGTAGATTCTGTTTCCACATAGCACCAGATGTCTATTATTTCTGAGATAAGGGTGCTGATAATTTATTATCAAGAGAGAATACTTGATAGGATCTGAAGTAACCTCTACAGATTTTAATTTTAAAAACTGTTTTTCTTGGTGTAACTGGCCATAAATCTGCCATTCAGATGGACCTGGTTTATTGCTTTGGAAAGGGAGGGGAAGGAAGACTTTCTAAGGTGAAAGTCTTAGAAATGATTAAAAGTAAAAAAAAAAAAAAAAAAGTCAAGATATTAAAAAAAACAATTAGAAATGTGAAAACATGAGCAGCAACATACAATTCTTAACAAGCAATTGAAGTAAACTCAAATTTTAAACAAACTTAGGAATAACAGTAGTTTTAAAATTACTTTTTGCCAAAGCCAAACTTTTGAAACTACTTGGCCTATTTTTAGGCTAAAGATAGATATAGCTAGATGGATAATGGAGATAGATGTAAATAGATCAACCGTGGATACCAGATCACCTAAAATTCAAAGCCATGGAGTAGCCTTATTTTATTAGCATTTTTTGAACAACAGAGCAGGCAATCTTATATAAGTTTTAAAATACTGTGAACAATATGAAGTAGTAAGAGCCAATATAGACTAAAACTCATCAGAACAATAAATGGAATTAAATGAAGTAAAGTTTGCCCACCTATTTTCAAGCAAACCAGAATACGCTATTTGATATATCATCCTTTGGGGCTCTCAGCTTTAGAATGAAGGGACTATCTTGTTGAATAGCATAACCTGAGAGCCTGTTACACAATAGACACTTGATAAATATTTGTTAAATGAATGGAGTTTGATATTGCAGAAACTCCCCTACCATCAAAAAACCTGTAGCCCTTTCAAATACTAATGTCTGGACTCTGAGATGAATCCACTGGGAAGAGAGCTCTTAGTAATATTAAAAACATGAAAAAAAAAAAAAAAACCCAGTAGGGGCTTCCCTGGTGGCGCAGTGGTTGAGAGTCCTCCTGCCGATGCAGGGGACACGGGTTCGTGCCCCGGTCCGGGAAGATCCCACATGCCGCGGAGCGGCTGGGCCCATGAGCCATGGCCGCTGAGCCTGCGTGTCCGGAGCCTGTGCTCCGCAATGGGAGAGGCCACAACAGTGAGAGGCCCGCGTACCGCAAAAAAACCAAAACAAAACATGGGACTAGTTCTTCAAAGCTGAGTCAGAAGGTGCCAATAACCTGGGGAGCAAAGGGAAGAGGGGAGGGAGGACTTTGAAAATGAAGTATATACATCACATTTATTGGAATACCTAGACCAGCTTATATCTATAACCAGTATCTGATTGGTAAAGGGGGTAGTAGTTTATTCATTCTTATAAAGAACTATAGTGGTTCCTATCATATATCAGCAAGTCAAGATTTCTGTGATTTAATAAATGCCTAAACATGGATTTTTCTTACATATATGTGCATGCTGGGTAAGGTGCGGCATGCATAAATCAGAATTCAATACAAAATTCTACTCATAAATGACAGATTTTCAACAGTCTGACCTTAACCTTCAGTAAATAAAAGCATTTTTTGTGTTTGAAATATACCCATTCACGATATGCAATTCACTTTATCTTGTTTCCATATGGATGGGGCTGGCAATGGGGGAAACAATGACAAATCTGTCTTGACTGAAAGTGTTCTACCAATCCTCCCTCCTCTCCAATCCATCTCCTGTTCCCTGCCTGCCTGCCCCCCACCCCGGCACCCCGCCCCAAACAAGTGGCTTCAAGAGAGGAGTAGCATTAGATTGCTACCAGTGGTGATTGCTGTTGGCTGCATCTTTGAACTTAGGCACATGTCTGTCTAGCAGTGGAAACAAAGGTCTCTGCAGCCCCACTAGCTGGTGCTGTGCTGCTTCTGTCTTCAGCATTCATTAATGAGGCAACGTGAAGGCAAAACCTTCCATTCCTGTCCTCAATCCCTTCCCCCAGCGAAGCATGGGATAGGCATTAAGTAAGGCCTCCTTCTCCGAGACCATTTCCCCCACTTGAGCGTTCTCTCACAAGCCCCCTTTGTTCCCTGCCCTCCGCCCCATCTATATGCTGCAGCAGCAGTTGCCCAGATGTTCTCTATCAAAGCCGAAGCCATGGCAGCCAACTTTGGCACACATGAAAGTGCACTGAGTACTGGCCCTCCAGAAATACCTTTTCCACCCCTCTGATTTCTGCAAATATTTTTAAATGTTAATGGGTTCCACTCACCCACAACCTAGGGGGAGGTTACAGAACAGGGCTCTGTGTGTCCAGCAAATTAGCAGCCCAAGGATACTGCTTGGCGCCTGGGTTCTGTCCCACCCTCGGGCATTGGCTGTGGTTCTCCAACCTTGAATTGTTGAGGCCAGTTTGCCAGCGCATAGCTTTCTAGTGACAGAGGTTAGATGGATGGTTGACAGGAAAGTTGCTTCAAGCTACAAAAAAGAAAGGCCCCTATCTTGCTCTGAAGTTTCTGAGAGCAAGAGAGATCCTTTGAGCATCATGGAAATAAGATTTTGAAGTGTTTATTTTGCCTCTTACTCATCCTCTCTCTTTTTCTTTTTTTTTTGGTTAAAATTTTTTTCCAATTCAATACATAGGCACAGAACAATGTGATGTGTGTTCTGAGCCTTTGGGTATCATGTCCATTTTGAAGTACTTTAAATATACAATAGAAAATGGTATATTAACAGAAGCCTTTGTGCAAATTTTAATAAAATAAAAATTTGGATCTTTCATATGGAGGCAGGAAAGTGATACGTATTTGCAGAAAGAAGAATCGATGGTACAAGAAAGACTTATTCATCTTCCTTTGCATTGAGACAGTGTGACAGCTGTTTTAAGGCCCAGTTTGAGGCCTCTAAAATGCCCAGTTTCAAAAGATAATTGAAAGCTACCTTTGAAGATTCTTTGTTTCTAATCCTGTCCTCACAATCTCACAAGTCACTCTGGAAACAAATTGCTTCAATGTCATCACCTCTAGGCCCTTGTTCTCCATGGCTAAGGCTCCCTTGATATTCATTGAAGTCACAATGCTTGGGCCAGCTAGCCCATATGCTTTGTTCCTGCCCACGCTTGGGAGTGGAGAACTTGGCCCTCAGGTCTCGGGCCTCCTAGATTTGAGCTTCAGATAATCACACCATGCTTCAAAGACTTCAGAATATGCCAGTTAGACCATCAGTATTCCTGCTTCCAGGCAAAATTTTATTCTACCACTTTTTAGAGAGGAGTAGTTGGAAAATTAGGAGATTTGACTGCAGAGCAAATAGAAGAGTACATAACCTGGATAACTCGAGAATCTTGAGAAGTAAAACCAACTACCCACACACTCAGCCTGGGTACTGAGAAAGAAAATAACAACTTACTGCCTAGATTCATGTGACTTTGCTATTCCACTGTCTTCATTAGCATTTTAAATATTTATTTATTTATTTATTTATTTAACTCTTCCAGGACTGTCCTACTGTTTGATTGTTCAATACAGGAATTTCCCCAAAGACCTACCAACTCTTCAACAGAAAACATCAACAGACAAATGCTCAAATTTTTTGGAATCCCTTGGTTCAAAACCTTCCCCTTGCACTTTCTACCAATCCTGGACATCTTACCCAATCCTAATCTAGTCCCCACATTAAGAGAGCAGATTTAAACCAGACTTGCAATCCTTAATAAATTCTGATCTTACCGTTCCCCCTTTCCCCTCCCATATACTGCCAAAGCTTTGTGAGGTGGTACTTATTACCTTACCTTAGCAATAAATTCAGCTCTATCTTACCCACAGATTGTGTTGGTGATATTTAGGGAGCCAACTGTTGATATCCTTTTGTTTAACTATAACCTGAGATGGAACTAAAAGTTTTAGATTGAATTTCACGCTAAAAACTGGGGGAAGTAGGACAGTTTTTTTCAATTCTCTATCTTCTTTCCCTCAAAATTCTTCTTCTCTATTATTTGAAAAGTTCTGAGATAATTAAAAAACTGAAATTAAGAAGAAGTTCCATTATGAGTTAATTCTAAAATGAAATTTAAATAATGTTAAGAAGCAAAGCTTTATTTAATAAATTAAAAATATAAGCAGAAGCCATGTCTTTAATCTCCAATTTTTAGTGATCACAAATTAATTTGGTGCAAACCAAAATATCTGTAATATTTATGTCAATGTCAAATCATTGGGACTTTTTAGATGTGGGAAAACTCAGCATACAGAATTCTATTGTTGGCAGTCCCTGTAAGCATGACTCATCCTGGGTCCATATTGATAAGGTTCCAACATAGGAACTACCTTGATATCAGGCAAAAGAGTGTAACCAGACAAATAAAGCACACATGGAACTTCACTAAATTTATTTTTAAACAGCAAACAAACAAGGCACAATAATAGATGTCTGATATAAGACAGGTGTCTCACCAAAGAATATGATGATAATTACACAGACCACTAAAAACTCTGCAGAGGTGTGCTGAGTCAAAGGAAAGCACTGTAAGATAAACACTGCTCTATTTACAAATGCCTTAGTTTAAAAAAGAAGCAGAAGCAGAAACAGAAGAAGAGAAGAAGAAATCCAATGAAGATTTTATATACAACAGTGTTTCTCAGGCTAAGTCAGTAGGAGCCTGCAAAAATTTTGGCTTTTCTTTAAAAGGGTTCTGCAAGTTTGAGGACCACTGTTAAAACACTCTAAATCCTTACTTAAACCAATATAAAGAAGATAAGACTTCTGGTTTAAGAAGGTAAGCTAAACATAATTATTCATCTGTTTCACCTCCTAAAAATCAGAGAAAGCGTAAATAAACAAATTTTTAAAAAGGTGTTAACAAAAAAAAATTACATCAACCAAAACAGGATGCCATGAAAAAGAAGTTTCCAGAAATTATCATGATTAATGAAATATGGGCTGAATTGTAGAATGAATGAGACTCAAGATGAAATCAGTGAGCCAGAAGGGTAAACCGAAAGATTCTATCAGAATTCAGTTGAAAAAGACAAAGAGATTAAAAGCATGAGAGAAAAGATGAGATATGTAGAATATATCTAAAAGTTCTGCCATGCATTTAGTAGGAGTTCAAGAAGAGAAATTTAAAAAATAGAAGGAAAAAAATCAAATAAATAATAAAAACACTGAAGAACAGCAACAAAATTTCCCCTAGATAAAGAAAGTCCTTTCATAGTGAAAGAACCCACTGATAGCAGGGAAAGAATAACATCCAGACACATTTTATTAAACTATATGTACTCCAACAATAAGTAATAAACTATGAAAGAAACAAAGAGTATAACTAAATAGAAATGAAAATTAAAACAGCATCGGACCTCTCATCTGCAACAAATACCTAGAAGATACAGTACAATACTTTAATAAGGGACAATTAGAATTTACATACAAAGTAAACTATCATTTAAAAGCCAGGGCAAATAATAATATGAAAAGTCTAAGAGTTGAACACCAATAATCTTTCTGAAAAAATACAAAATAATGTACTATAACTAAAAACAGAATTTAAGAAAGAGGCTAATATAAGAAAAAACTGTGAGCAAATGAAAGATGAAGCCTGCAGTTAAGTTCAAGTAGAAATTGACAATTGACTCTAAAGTTAATTCAATTGCCAAGAAGTGATTCATCAGCAATCAGAAAGACAATGATAGAAGAGGATGCAAATACAT
Organism: Globicephala melas; assembly: GCF_963455315.2. Classification (NCBI taxonomy): domain Eukaryota; kingdom Metazoa; phylum Chordata; class Mammalia; order Artiodactyla; family Delphinidae; genus Globicephala; species Globicephala melas. Next base: position 58,571,656 of record NC_083314.1, on the reverse strand, counting down.
CCAGATCAATCCAAAAGGATTCCAAAAAATCTTCAAATGTAAATTGATGATGCAGTGCATTGTTAAAGAGAAAGTATGGTAAAGGATTTGTCTGCTCTGGGAGATAGAGGAGATTCAGATTCCGATTAATTCTTGATGTTGATAGAAAAGTCAGTATCAGTATGTAATTATAAATGCATAAGTAAAGGTGTTTATTTTTAAATTAGCATAACATGGACACTGCATATTATTTCTCCCTTCTGCTTTGGCCCTAAAAAGTTTCAGAGCCAAAATTGTGATGTAGCTCTAGAAAGTATATGAAACCTTGAAACATGGTTTTGGTAAACTACCTTCATTCCTGGCTCCATTTTATTTTTTCTGCCCTTACTTTCCCTTAACTTGGATTCCTCATTTCCTTTAAAGTAAAATACATTGGCAAATGTGTGTACATACGTACCTATTCAATATATATGTGTGTGTATACGTAAGCATCACCTTAAATTCTTTCGGGCCTAGGTAGGGATATAAAGAGTACAAATTTATCATTTCTTGATATATGATTTCTATTAACTAAAGGCAAGGGTACACCTTAGCCACATTATTATTTAATCTCCATTTTATTAATGTAATCCAAAGATTATCTGGCGTAGAAATGTCTTAACCTTAAAAAATGGTTTCCAAACTGTCTACCCTTCTGAATATCAATGACAGCTTCACTATATCTCTTATCCACTTATTGAATCTTATGTAAATTCAATGACCAAAAAGAAACATTTTTTAATATTCAAAGTGATTGGCTAACTGCTGTAATCTTTAAAAAAACAAACAAAAACAATACAAATACAATACCCTTTTGCTTTTGAAGCAAAAGAGTGCATTAAGAGCATGAACTCTTGAGTCAGACTTCCTGGATTAATCCCAATTACTAGGTGTGGCAACTTGGAAAAGTTACTTAAACTCCTTGTTCCTCAGTTTCCTTACCTGCAAAATGGGAGGGATAATAAGGTTGTTGTGAAGATTTAAAAAGATAAACATGAGAACCTCTTAGAACAGAGAATGCCAAAATAAACGTTAGCTACAATTATTTTAATAAAATATTTTCCTGAAAGACATCTTTCCCAGAAACATATTAGCATTCTATCATACAAATGATTGTTTCAAGGGACCCAGATCAAAGCTCATTCAGATTCTTTGTGAAAAACAAGTAATATAAATAAAAAATGACCACTTTGACTTTTTCTATTTCCATTCATTTTGCCAAGCCACTTATTCAATAGCTACCTAAAGTTTATAACTAGGCATTTGCTCAAAATTCTCCATTTGATAAGGTGACTAAATTCTGTCAAAACTTTCCCAGGTGGTATATCCCTAAAGAAATGGTACTAGTCCATCTTACCCAGTTAAATCAAATTTTCCCTTTAAACTTAGCCCCTTATAACTGATGGCTTCCAAAATGTACGTTTAGTAAATATAAAAGAATTCCTCTTCAGTGGTCTGCTGGAGCAGGCTGGCATCAACTGATAAGAGGTGACTGTATGCATCTCTTCTTAACTCCACATTTCATATTTACACTATGGGAATCGAGAAATCAAGGTGGTTGCTGGCTTTTTTCTTTTCTTTCTGGAGAGCCTTTTGTTAAACATTAACAGCAAATCATAGCCTCTAGCTCAAAAGAACCAGTCTTTGTGAAATCCCAGTTAGAATGTCCACGTTATATTTTACAATGCAGTGTATTTTAAAAGCAGGTATCAGAAGACATCCTGATTTGAATATACAAAAGAAATACAGCGCAAAAAAAAAGTGTGTTTTTATCTATAATATTCCTACTTGTGAATCTAGCTTTCTATTCTATTTAGCTTTCTAAAATTTTGAGCATAAATCTTTCTAGATGAAATAGCGGTAATGTGGTTTGATGATTCCACATACTCAATTAACTTGGAAATATTGATACATGATGTAAGTCCTCTTAGAAATTCAGTCTGTTTTATTCAAAGAAGTTTAAATGCAGAATATTGTATTTTGCTCTGGAAATTTTATAAAGATGTTTTGCCAAAAGCACTAAATATTTGACTCTAGTTGTTAAGATTTGCAGGAACTGCTTTAAATTTATTATAAAAAGTAACAGCAACAGCAACACATTTTCCCCTTTCATTAAGGTAGTGAAAAACAGAACTTTAAGAGCTTTTCCATAAAAATGCTCTAAAATATTCCATTAAAATTAAAAGGCAACTGCCATTTCACACATGGTCAGATTTAACTATTCAAAGTTATTTTAGGTATATCAGTCTCCAAAGACCAAACTACCTGATAGTCCAGCTGTGCTCAAAGATCTCTAGAACTTAGCCTCCAGAGATGGATAGGGCTGACCAGAGAAGGGAAGAATAATTTGGGGTGCAACATTAGTATCCTATTCCCTCCAATTCCTCACTTAATTATAGGTTTCTTAATGAAACAGTCATCCTGCAATGATCAGGGAGAAATCCACAATAGAGACTTCCCTGGCAGTGCAGTGGTTAAGAATCCGCCTGCCAATGCAGGAGACACGGGTTCGAGCCCTGGTCCGGGAAGATCCCATACGCCGCAGAGCAACTAAGCCCGTGTGCCACAACTACTGAGCCTGTGCTCTAGAGCCTGTGAGCCACAACTACTGAGCCCGCATGCTGCAACTACTGAAGCCCGTGCGCCTAAAGCCCATGCTCCACAAGCCCCCGCTTGCCGCAGCTAGAGGAAGCCCACACACAGCAACGAAGACCCAACGCAGCCAAAAAATTAATAAATTAATAAATAAATTTATTTTAAAAAAAAAGAAATCCACAGTAGAGCAAGGAGCTTGGAACAAAAGCCCAATTCCAATATTGATAGCATGTGACTTCACGTCAGCAATGGTGAATTGAGAGTCTTAATGGCAAGCAATCTTCCAAGGTTGTGGGAAATAATATTTCAGTTGAAATCTTATGCTCTCATGATTATAAAAAGTATTTTTTAAAATGCTACAATAATATGCATATTTGTCTTTAAATATTATACTCTTTCTGGTATGGTTCTCCTTGCCTTGTTTTGTTTTATAGCGATACTTCTGCATTTTAAATATGGTTCAAACATTAGTTGCCACAAAGATATGTAGTTTCATGCATGAATCACTCATTAATGTAGTTCTTAGGGTGGCCCATTATTCGTATGTTTAATTAGCCCTAGAATCAGATTGTTAAATACTTGTTTAAATGTCTCAAATATCAGGAAACGAGTACCCTATATTTTTCAGGAATTTATTATTGACTTTTTACTTAAACCTTAACAATCCTTGTTAGGGTCTCTCCCAGAACCCCAACAAACTTTGAAATAACTTACTTTTACTTTAGTACCAGATGCTGATGTCTTTGGAATTTCATTTTTGGTAGAAAAGAGAGTTATCCAAAAAAAAAAAGTGAACTAATGACATAAGATTAAAAAACATGGACACAAAAGATAGAGTAACTAAATTAAAAGGCCAGAAGACTTGCCAATAAGTCTTTATCTCTGATCCAGTGTTAGAAATAGGCTATGGGGATAGGAGTGTTTTTGTTTGGTTGGCTTGTTTGTTTAGACTTAAGTGAAAAGTACAGGGCTTGAAGACATACATATTTGGGGCATCATTCTGACTCTCCCATTTACTCATTTGCCTGACCCTAAGGAAATCACTCAACTTCAAGTGATTTCTACATTTCATTAGATTTCCTTTCAGATCCATCAAAATATGAGAAAAAAATAGTGAACATTATTTTAATTATCTTATTTATACAAATACGGTATACATTCTGAAAAACTATAAAACAATGATAACTTTCAGGTTAGGCCACTGCCCTTCCTCAAAATATTCCATTTAAGAATTTCTCAGCCTCTGCTTTAGAAAGATTTCTTATGGTAAAGGCTGGCTATAATGTTATTTCAGGTGAAGGACTCCTTTGACTTCACACACACATTACTTGCTGGCAGGCCACGGGCTTTTCTTCCCACTGAATTGAGGAAAGGGCAATTTCTTGTCTACTCACCTATGCATTTACTGTGAGCTCAACTCCATTTGGTGGAAAGCTGCGTTTCTTATAAGAGCCTCAGGGATACTGGGTGGTTGTCATCTTTCTCTTGCTGACTCCCACCACACCAAGTGCCCTGGCAAGGTTGCTGCACCTGGACTCTGCATTCCCTACAGAGCACCTTGTTACCAAAATTATGGAAAACTTGTACTAAGTTCAGAGAAGAGCTACTAAAATGATTAAGTGACTGAGGGGACCAGTTTATAAGGAACTCAGAAATGTTTGGTTAAGTGGTAATTACCCTAAAAAAGGTGTGGTGGCTCTGGCATTAAGTTTGAATTCCAAACCATTTTTGGCAAAAAGACCTCCTTTCAGGCCTCTACATTCAGAAATGCTCTGAAGAGGGGGCAGAACCTCCCTCTTATTTGGGCCCCCGAACCACTGCACAGGCTGCTTGGGTGATATTCCCACTTAAGTGTAATGACTTCTACAAACAAGCACAGAAGGAAAACTACCAAAGCAGAGAGCTCACTTAAGAAGGCTGAAGGATGCTTAAAGGAAAGTCTTGGGAATCATGAAGAACAAGGCTGGGCTGTGACGGGCCAGTCCCTCCACCCCTGTTAAGCACCTATTCACACCCCATTGCCAATCTCTGCTCGATGGGTGGTACCATTTAATAAGAGCTGCTGACTGAGTCCAAGTGTGCAAGTCTGCCTAAAATACACTGCTGGGAATGTTGAGTCCTTCAAGAATGACAGTTCCCACTTGGCCAAAGAGGAAAATCTAAGAACACCTGTAACAGTTAAGGAGGCTGAAAGAGATAATTCCTCATAGCAGTATTTCCCAAAATGTCTTCCAGGTGATGTTACTATGTGTTACACATACTAAAAAAGAAAAGAGCTAAAAACTGGAATAAACGAAGCTTCACCTTGTGTGTATGTACATGATGTGTCTGTTAACAGTAACACCTCTCAGAGCCATTAATATGCTAAAGTCCGTTGTGTCTCACTAAAAGGGGTGGTGTGTACACTCTTTCCCAAATTCAAATTGAGCATGGAAGGCTTTATTCCTTAAGTACAGGTTCTTTGAATTCACAGCCACTTCCATAATGCCATTTATTGGGTTAGCCAAAAAGTTCATTCGGGTTTTTGGTAGTATCGTTCGGAAAAACCAGAACAAACTTTTTGGCCAACCCAATACGATGCTGCACTCAGTAAATAAACAATGAAACGTATGAATCAGCCTAAGCTAGAAAACAAATCTTAAATCCCAATCCACTCCTCTTTCGACCACACTGATATTCTAGTTACCCTTCACTTACATGAATCTTTTTATCCTGTATAAATTAAATAAAATTTGTTTACTAGAAGCAGATTGGCCACCTGAGGCTACTACAGCTCAAGCTTGAGGGCCTTCCACTTGCTTGAGGCTTCCAAGTCCCTGAAAGTAAGTGTGCACTTATAATATTGTAATCTTTATCTCTTAAGGAGGCCCTACGAAACTGTATAATCTTCATGTCCTACAAAACCTGCTGTTACCATATAAGATGAAAATGACTCAATAGCTTGTCACCAAATTTGTAAGTTATGATTGAGACAGCTGAACTTAAATTACTCATGATGTGACAGACTAAAATTCACTTTAGATTACTCTCAGGTCACCTTTGAGAGAGAGGTATTCATCCTTCTGTGCAGGTAAAATGTAGATCCAAATAAGAACTAAGAGTAGATTCATTCCCTCTATATGCTCCATAAGAACATTAGCTTCAACCGTCTCACTTTTTAGAATTCCTCTTAGAACATTCATCACCTCTATTATTCTGTTTTTGTTTTTGTTTTTTAAAACACCTTACCCAATAGTATTACTTCTACTCTCCCTACTTCTCAATATTTTAAGACCATGAATAGCCACTTTGAAATCATCACATTGTAAATATTACCACAGTTGAAATTCCTTCTGAAGACCATCTGAAGTTTCTGTATCATTTTTTTTCCTTGAGTAGGAACTGACATCTTTAAACTTGAACCCACAGTACTGCAATCTGGCATTCCACTTCAATTCTTTAAAAGTTTCATTTATACTTATCTTGTCTTTTGGAATTTCCTGTAGGCTGCCTCAGATAAAATAATTTCCAGTCTAATCTTCCTCTTGTCTGCTCTCTCGTTTGACATTATGCCTTCAAAATCAGATCTTATTATTTAACACAAAACAAAAATATTTTATTACAGAATAGTAAATCGATAACATTAACAGACTGACCTTGGTGATTCATTTATACTATGACTGATAAGCCAATGTTTAAGCTTTGACTATTGATAGTCAAAGCTTTGTAAATTTCTTCTAGACTATTCATAATTTAACACGATATTCTAACAACCACACACACAGAAATCACTATCCAACCACTTGTGTCTTAGACTAAATCAATGCTTCACTCTCTCATTTTTTAAGTAAACTTACAGCTAAAATTACAAAACTAGGACTGTGTATAAAGGCCAAACATTTTACCTTCCTCTCTTTGCTTCCTATTATCTTCCTGAGTTGGTGACTATGAAAATATGCTAAGCCCAAAATAACAGTTGTGCACTGCCAGGTCATCCTCAGTCCCAGTTCCAAGCCAAATGGGACTTCACAGACCTTTACAAGTCATAGTGTTTGTAAATATCCAAGGAAATTACTTCATTCAGTCAACTATTTCTGGCGAAAGCTGGCAGAATAACACAGTAATTAAACTGAAGACTAAACAGGAGACCTGTTTTGCCCTGTTTTAAGTTCTAGTTAATGCTTTTAATGCATTTTCATTTCTTAAATATGCTTGAAATACCAGTGTAATGAAAAGGCATTGCCTCTCCATTGAGAAATATATTTAAAATATTCCAGTGAAGACAGCATATGGAAAAGGAAAGAGAAACTCAGTATGATTTCTTATTTTAAGTGTGAGGAATTCTGAAATCAAAAAACAACTGGATTCAAATGCAAATAGAATAGACATCCCAAAGCCAGGACATCACGTGGTCAAGACTCAATTGTCTCTGTGCTAGATATTCACTTCATAGGGAATATGCTGTTTGCAGCATATTGCCCTCCGGTCTCCCTTTGGCCCCTCCAATTGGCCACCAGCATATTCTGATTCACCCATCCATCCATTCATTCATTGAGTCACCATCTCAAGTGACTTGTAATGTTACTTGTAATGTAGCCATAAACAGAAATACTTTCCCACATACCTCTCCTAGCTGCCTAATGGTTATACACTTGGAGACAGACAACAGTTCAAACACAAAGTAATAAATTAGAATTCAAAAATGGAAAGAGCTTTGAATGCTTCCCAAAGGAAAATGCAAACTGTTAAATTACTTGTAGTACTTCATTTTTAAAAGCCTCTTGCTTACAAATAACCACCATCTTTCCTAGTACCTGATGCCATGAATACAAAGGTTAAAACAAGGGAAACTTTTGGGCAATCTGTAACAGTCTAAAGAATGAAGTAAGAGAAGTTGGCAAAAATCAAGACCAGCTAAGGGAAACCAAGTCAGAAAATTCCAAGGTTGAGTGAAATTGGGAGAGTTAATGACTAAAAAGTGTTTCTGCTACACTTCACAAATATTTCTCCTTTCTCTTTGTCAGGACACATGGTATTTCACTTACTAAAGATTCTTCTGGATGAATAAGCATACTGTTTTGAAAATGCAAGTAACATGGGATTAAGAACTCAGCTACATAAGAAGTTAATGAAATGTATGCCACAGTTCTTTATAAACTGAGGAATACTACAAAATCAGAATGGCAGGTAGGTAAGATAATAGCTTCTGGAGTCATACTGTCTGAGTTTGAGTCTTAGCTCTATTACTAACAAGCTATGCAAGTCTGGGCAACTCACAGTCTCTTGGTGCCTCAGTTTCCTCATCTACACAACAGGAATATCAGTTGAAAGTATTCCACAGTGTTGAAAGGCTTAGTTAATATATGTAAAGCACTTAAAACAGTGCTGGGACTTGCACTGTTGACCAAAATGGAGTAAGAGGGATTGAATTTATGTTCCCTCCTAAAACAACCACAAACAAAAAAGCAAATAGAATATATAAAACAATGATTTTCAAGACATAGGCAATGTAAAATAGTTATCCCTGAGACATGGGGAAAAAACGAAAGAAGCCCTATGATTGCCCCAATTTAATGCCTTGAGACAGTTCCTAGGCCACCAAATGGGGTGGGGGAGAGGGGAGAATCCAGGCAAAGCCTGCTGGACTCCCTAGGTTGAGGAGATGAAGTTCAGAGTACCAGGAAAACAAGGGGGTCAGGATTTGCAAGACAGAGTACCAGAAAGGAAAGAGCTGCACAGGAAAGGAATGATGGAGATCAGCAGAGGTTCCCCTCAAATATGCAGCAGAATAGTGATCAGCACATGCATGTGAGGAAACTGTGTGAGGACAGGGAAAGAACTATCCCAAAGCACCAAAGAATACAGTACACAGCACCCACACAGGACCAGGAATAGGGGCTATTGCCACCAGTCAGACTGGAAAACCTCGTAATTTACAGAGCGTTTGGTAGAGTATTCAACAGATTCTTGCCTCAGTAGTAGGAAATAATTAGTCTTGAGTAAACATTTCTCTGGTCACGTCTAACAAATTTTAAAAGTTACAATTCTCAAAAAGATAAAACTATCTCCAAGTAACTTAACTGCATCTCAGAAAAAAGCTCAAAAATATTTATAGGAAAACAAAAATAGCTAACACCCAACATGATAAAATTCACATCTTGAATCAAATTAAAGGTTACCAGGCATGCAAAGAAGCCAGAAAATATAAATCATATTGAAGAAAATAATTAATCAATTAAAACTGACCCAGAACTAACACAGATGTTAAAATCATCAGACAATGACATTAATATTTATCACTACTGTATTCCATATGTTCAGAAACTTAAGGAGAGATACCAAAGATATAAAAAGATCCAAACAGAACATCTATAGGAAAAAACTACAATGTCTGTGTTGAAAAAATACACTTGATGGGATTAGTAGAAGGTTAGACATTGGATAAAATATTTGTGAATCTGAAGACACAACAATAGAAAGTATACAAAATGAAGCAAAAAGAGGAAAAACAAAACATGTTAAAAAATAAAAAGAGCATCAGTGAACTGCAGGAAAACTTCAAGTGGCTAACAAATGTGTAATGGAAGCCCCAGAAGAAGACAGCAGGGAGGACAGAAAATATATTTGAAGAAATAATAGCAGTCTATTCCTTTTTATTACTGAATAGTATTCCATCACATGAGTAAAACACAATTTGTCCAGTTATTAAGCAATAGACATTGGGATTGTTCCCAGTATTTTTTTTTGTTCTTTTTTTTTTTGTTCCCAGTATTTTGCCTGATATGAATAAAACTTTTTTGTATATTCAAGTATAAAAAACAAAAACAAAGAAAACCAAAGGCAAAATAAAGACTTTTTTACATATATAAAAGCTGAAAGAATTCATCAACAGTAGACCTTAACAGTACTAGAAGAAATGTTAAGCCTTTTAGGCAGAAGGAAAATTATACCTGATGAAAATATGGATCTGCACACAGGAATGAAGAGCACAGAAATCTGTATCTGTATGAGTAAATATATAAGACTTTTTTATTTAAATCTTTTAAATAAATAATTGTTTAAACAAAAATAATAACAATATATTGTGAGGTTTATAACATGTATAAGTTAAATGCATGAAAATAATAACATAAAGGGCAGAAGAGAAGTAGAATATGTATTTGTAAGTTTCTTATATTATATGTGAAGTGTTATAATATTATGTGAATGTCAACTGTGAAAAGTTAAAGCTGTATACTATCTTTCTAAAGCAACCACTGAAATAATAAAACAGAGTTATAGATAATAAGTTACCAAAGGAAACAGAATCATTTAAAAATTTTAATGAAAAAGAAGATGGGGAAGGGGAACAAACAACAAAGACAAAGAGAAATCAAAGACTGGAATATTTTGGTTTAAGGTTTAAGGTTTAGCTTAGAGGTTTAAGACCCAAACATAATAATCACATTAAATATGAATGGTATAAACACACTAATTAAAAGGCAGAGGTTGCTATATTGGATAGAAAAGCAAGACCAATGCTGCCTAAAAGAAAGGTACAAGTATGTTAAAAGAAAAAAAAAAAGATATACCTTCCTAACATTATTCAAAAGAAAACTAGAGTTGCATATTAATATCAGACTAAATAGATTTAAGACAAATATTATCAGGCAAAAGGAGGACAAATTTTATAAGTGGGTCTAATAATCAAGAAGACATACAATCCTAAGTGTTCATGCACCTAATAATAGGCTTCAAGACATTAACGCAATACTGAGAGAACAGCAAGAAGAAATGGACAAATCCAGAGTTATAGTAGGATATTTCATTTCTCATCTCTCAATAAATAGAATAAGTAGACAGAAAGCCAGTAATAATATGGGGGACTTAAAAACCACAATCAAACAAAATTGACCTGATTGGCACTAATAGAACACTCTATCCAACAACAACAGAATACATGTTCCTTTCATTTGCACACAGAATATTTTCCAAGAGAGACTACATTGTGGGGCATAAAACATATCTCAATAAATATAAAAGGACTCAAATTATATATACTACTTACCTGATCACAATGAAATTAAACTAGGAATCAGTAGTAAGAGAGGACTCTAGAAATCTCCAAATATTGATATTTAAAACTAAACAACAGAACTTTAATCAATGACTCAAAGATAAAATCAAAAGCGAAATTAGAATTGAATGAAAAAACACAGCACATCAAAATTCATGGGATTCTGCCGAAGTAGTACTTAGGAGAAAACTTATTGCACTAAACACCTATTTTGAAAAGAGAAACATTTTAAATCAACAACCTCAATTTCTATCTTAAGAAACTAGGAAAAGAAGAGTAAATAAAACATGAAGTAAGCAGAAGAAATAAAATTCTAAAGATTAGAGCAGAAATCAACAAAGTGGAAAACTACTAAACAATAGAGAAATTTAGTAACACCAAAAGCTGATTGTCTGAGAAAATTGAATTGATAAACCTCTAAGGAGAGTGATCAGATAAAAAGAGACAAGATACAAATTACCAATATCAGGAATTAGAGAAGTGATAACACTGCAAAATCTACAGATATTAAAAGGATAATAAGTGTTGGCGATCCCCATACCACCCTAAGTTTTGATGATTGGCACTAGAAAGGCTCAAAGAACTCAGAAAAACTGTTATACTTACAATTGCAGTTTATTACAGTGAACAGATACATATTAATATCAGAAAAGGCAAAACACACAGAGAGGAGCCCAGAAGAAATCAGATATAAACTTCGAGTTGTCCTCTCCCAATGTAGTTGTATGGACAGGTCTTAATTCTCCCATCAATGATGTGTGACAACACATATGAAGTATTGCCACCAGGGAAGCTCATGTAAACCTTGTTGTCTAGGGTTCTTATTGGGAGTCAAGTCATGCAGGCATGGAACACCAACATCACTGACTTTAGCTATCCAGTCTCCAGCCCCTCCAGAGATCAAACTGATAAAGTATTGCCCAGAAATCCAGGTAAACAAAAATAGGCATTCACCATAAATCACATTGTTAGCATAAACTATCTGACAAGCACAAAGACCCTAGGCATATAAAGACAATCTTATCGTGAAGGATGCTTAGAGGTTTTCTCCCAGGAGCCAGTCAAGAGCCAGTTATTTCTTTGGAATGTGCAGAGTTTGAACAACACAAACCCTCTGAGCTAACCCTTTCCTGAACAATAAGCACATTATGAACAATTTTATGCCAATACATTCAACAACTTAGATGAAACAAATAAATGTCTTGAAGGAAAAACTACCAAAATCACTCAAGAATAAATAATCTAAGTAGGCCTTTATCTATTAAAAAAATTCAATTTGTAGTTAAAAAGTTTCCCAAAAAGGAAAATTCAGATGGCTTCACTGGTAAATTCTACCAAGTATAGAAGGAAGAATTAATACCAATGCTACACAAGTCTTTCAGAAAATCAAAGAGAAGAAAACATTTCTCATTTGGTGAAACCAGTATTACCCTGACCCCAAAACAAGGGAAACATTACACAAAATTAAACTTTAGACCAATAGCTCTCATGAATATATGCAAAAATTTTAGCCAATCAAATCCAATATACAAAAAGCATAATGTACTATACTACATCTAAGTAGAGTTTATCCCAGGATGCAAGATTGGTGTAACATTGGCCAGCTGATCAATGCAATTCACCATATTAAGAATCTGATAAAGAAAAATCATATTATCATGTCAATAGGCCCAGAAAACACATGCAAGAAAATCCATTATCCATTTCTGATAAAAACTCTTAGAAAACTAGGAATAGAAAGGACATCAACCTAATAAAGGACATCTACCAAAAAAACCTAAAGCTAGCACCACACTTAATGGTGAAAGACTTTATGCTTTTCCCCTAAGATCAGAAACAAGAAAAGATACCCAATCTCATTTTTCTATTCAACATTATACTGGTGGGTCTAGCCAGTGCAATAAGGCAAGAAAAGAAGAAAAGGCATGTAGATTAGAAGAAAGAAGTAAAACTGTCGTTTGCAGACAACATGATCATACAGGTAGAAAATCCAATGAAATCTACTTTTAAAAATGCTGCTACAACTATTAAGTGTGTTGGGCTTCCATGATGGCACAATGGTTAAGATTCTGCCTGCCAATGCAGGGGACACAGGTTCGAGCCCTGGTCCGGGAAGATCCCACACGCTGCAGAGCAACTAAGCCCATGCACAACTACTGAAGCCCGTGTGCATAGAGCCCGTGCTCCATAACAAGAGAATCCATGACAATGAGAAGCCCACGCACTGCAACAAAGAGGAGCCCCCACTCACCGCAACTAGAGAAAGTCCATGTGCAGAAACGAAGACACAACACAGCCAAAAATAAAAACAAATAAATACAAAATTTAAAAAAAAATAAAGTGTGTTTATCATGGTTGATCAACAAAAATTGATTTTATTTCTATATAGTAGACACAAAATATTAAAAATTGAATAAAATTGCTATTTACCATAGCATCGTGTTATTAATTACTTACGGATAAATCTGATAGATGTGCAAGACATATATTGAAAATTATGGGACACTGCTGAAATGCTATTTTAAAGGCTTTATAAAATGGCATCTTCTTTTCAGCCTATTGTTTTAATAAATTAATTTATATTTTATTTATTTATTTTTGGCTGCGTTGGGTCTTGGTTGCTGCATGCAGTCTTTCTCTAGTTGTTGTGAGCGGAGGCTACTCTTCGTTGTAGTGCACAGGCTTCTCATTGTGGTGATGGAGCATGGGCTCTAGGTACGTTGGCTTCAGTAGTTGTGGCTCACGGTCTCTAGAACGCAGACTCAGTAGTTGTGGCGCACGGGCTTAGTTGCTCCACAGCATGTGGGATCTTCCCAGATCAGGGATCAAACCCATGTCCCCTGCATTGGCAGGCAGATTCTTAACCACTGTGCCACCAGGGAAGTCCTTTTTCAGCCTATTTTTAATGTTTTTTATTTACTAAACCATGAGGTCATGGCTGCAACTAGCAATAAGTAACAAATGGGGTTCATAGAAACTCATACTGGAAAGGAATCTCAGAATATATAAGATGTGGAAATGTTTCAGTACTTAACTTTGAAAGGTTTCTTCTTTCAATATTTATGTGAGTGCTCAGTGTCAAACACTTATACACTGAGTAAATAAAAGATGCACCACCTGAACTTGTGGAGATATTAACTAGTAAAGGGAAACAGAAAATAAACAAATGCAAATAATTTAGGAGTTGTAATTAGTGCTAAGTGAAAATAATAAAGAACACAGAAATGTAAAAAACTGGGGTGCTACTTGGATAGAACAGGGTAGTCATTGAAGTCTAAGTGGACATTCAGGTCAAAACCTGAAGCAGAAAGAGCCAGGCAGGTAAAGTAAAGATCATTACAGCCAAATGGAACAGGAGTTGGGAACGCCTTGGGTAGGGCAGTAGGGGATACCAGGAGAGACTGGCATGTTCTAAAACTCCAAAGAAAGCCAACATGGCTGGAGTGTAGGGAATGTGGAATAAAGGGAAAGACAGCACAATGGTCATGTAAGAGGTAGGCAGGGATCGGATCATGCAGGTTCATGTAGGAACTGGGATTTTATTCAAAGGGCAATGGGAAGCTGTTTTACAGTTTTAGGCAGGCTATAGACATTAGATTTTTCTTTTCTAAAAAATTACTCTAGCTTCTCTGTTGGAGAATCAACTGGAGCCAATATAATAGTCTAAGTTGTCACAGATGGTCCCCTTTTGCTACAAACACAAAAACGCTGTACACTACACAACATGTTTTTATTTAAAAGAAAAAATACATCACAGAACTTAAAAGAAAGCAAAAAGAGATGTAGAAAGCAAATCCAAGGGGTACTCTACCTGAATGTGTGCTGGGGATTTGATTCCTAAACACATAGACAAGACAAGATCACCGAAATAAAGTTCAGAGTGTGGAAACTCCTAAATTAATTTACAACTCCTAAATTAATTATCATGGTCCACATGGTAACAGAGGATTAGAGAAAACTCAGCCTACTGCTCTGTAAAAGCAGTAAGGAAGACTGTTATCTCTGAGTTTTATATATATATATATGTGTGTATATATATATATATATTTTTTTTTTAAAAGGGCATCTACAGATACTTGAGGCCTGTATCATACAGTGGGGGTTAGATCTAAATTTATATTACAAGTTTAAAAAATTACCTTAAATCTCGTTTAAAGCAAATGAAACTTCTAGGGACCAGCAAAACCAATCTGTAGTCTCTCAATCCAAGATATAAAGGGCTCTCACAGAACTTTTTTGAAGATAAACTCCCAATAAAATACACATTATTTTAAGAAACCAGTCACCATGAGGGAGAGCTAACAGAAACAACAACAGTAGATTCAGAAGCTTGCAAATTGGAAATTACAACTTTATACAGATGTTGTCTTTTACCATAATCTTGCTCGTGCTTTGGTTCTCATTCAGGGTTAATGCAAAACTTTTTAAAATACCTTAATTTTCATCTCTATTATGATTACGACACTTCTTGAAATCTACTCAAAGTGAGCTAAAGAAAGTTTATGTATAAAATTTAACATGGGGCATACAAGGTGGTTCATTTTTATTAGATGGAACTAGATAGCTGATGCCTGTAAATGGCAAACTGAATTAACTACCAGAATGTACCGAGCCCCACCTACTATTTTGAAGCTAGATTATCTGTATACTTTAACGTATTTAGTGTAGCTTCAAAAACTGGATGAATCTGGCTCCTCCAATCCTTTTGGATAGCATTTTTTTAAATGTTAGGAAAAATGAGTCCACATTTAAAATGAAGAGTTTGTGCACACCTAAATGTAAGAAATCGCTTTTAAGTTTAAAAGCTTAAAGGTTACAAAGAGAATTCCAAACACCCTTCACCTTCTAATCACCTGTTTAAGCTTGAAATATTCATTCCAACTCTTTTCTTGGTGTAGTATTTTAGTTTTAGTCTACTTCTTTATTTCAATTTGTTTAAAAATATTGACACACTAAAACCAAAAGCCACACATGTGATTTTTAAATATAAGCCAAAATAACTCGTTTTAAAAATGCAAAACAGTGAAAAGAGAAACACGAAAAATTAAGTGGTCTCATTTAAATCATCCTGATCTATATGTACTTTGACAACGTTCGCATCTTTTAATCTCCAAAATCTTGCTTAAAATGAGAAAATGGAAGCCCAGAGTGGTAACGTGTTCAAGGTAGTACCAGAACATTGAATTCAGGACTCCAGGCGGGAGAAGCCTAGGAAGTGTTTTCCCATCCCCCCAGCGCCGACGTTTTTACATTGTCTTCTCGGAACATAAAAACAGAGGACAGATCATTTTTAAGAGGAGGGATTTAGACATCCCTTAGGAGAAAGGTTACAGATTAGCGAGAATCTTTCACAAAATCTAAGAACCAACTCCCAATCAACAGAAATCTAGAAGTCGCTACAGCCTGGGGGAGACCTGGCTACGCTGTTAAACGTGTCTTGTTCCTTTTCCACTATTATACCCCAGTCCTCTGAAATGATTCTTTATAATTAAAAGCCTAAATCTGAACATTCTTGAGTCAACTTGCGGGATGATTTCAGCGCAGTTTTGGAAGAAGCCACTACAAGCCACACAGCGAAACCCTCCACCACCAACACGTAGAGTGCTCCGCCCCAGTAAATTGGAGGGCGCCAAGAGGCAGCTCTGTCCTCCCTTTTCCGCCACCGACTCGTAGTCACTTCCTCACTGCCTGTTTATCTCCACATTTATTTCCATTGCTATTTCCCCCTTTACCTCTTGAAGCGATAACCCAACAAGCATAGGAGACAGGGAGAAAGAGCAGCCAGGTCAGGGGAAATGAATGTCTGCGAGGCCACGATTTCTTCACGCAGTTTGTCCGGCACTGACGGAGAGAGCCTCGAAGAGAGCCGGGTCCTGCTGCAGGGGAGAGGGGGCCTTGCGTCCAGAGCTCGATGCGCTGATTGGTTGGTCAGCCGCAGCCGGGGAAGAACCCGGATGTGCCTGGGTAGCTGTGTTGGCAATTGGGGTTCTGAGGTTTGGGCGTTCTGGGCGTGCTGGCAAGTCGAGGCGGATGGCGCGGGGTTGGGCTGGCTTCTCTGAGGAGGAGCTGAGGCGACTAAAGCAGACTAAAGGTAAAGGGACGGGTCTGCACAGATTTAATTCTTGGGTCTGTTAAGGGGAAGGGGCGGGGTTGCAGTTTTTGAGGGGAAGGGGGCGGGGAAAATGGTTATCTGTGTTAGGGGAAGGAGCTATAAGGGGGAGGAGAGGCTTGAGAGGGCGCCAGAAGTGGATGTGCTTGGAGCCACGGCTGGGGGAGGGGGGCAGGCACAGAGGACTGGGGTCTACTTTTAGAAAAGAGATTTCAGGTACTTATTTCAGGGATTTGACTTTTTCCGGTGAAAGGAAGGGGACTTGGGAGAGGAAGTGACCTGTTAGGGGGATTGCTGCATAGATCAGTGGTTGGAGGGTTGGGGTCTGAGTAAAGGAAGGAGAAGGGGCACACACCATATTAGGTTTGTGATGAATTTATAGAAGCAGGCAATGATTGGGAAAAAGGATCACAGGGGTCTGAATAAATGCAAAAAGTTGGTGCTTTTCATAAGACATCTGGAGTCTTGCTTTCACTTGCCAGGTGATTTTTGCAGTTCTTTCCAACTCTTGAGAGTCAGCAAACCAAGAGTCTTTGAGAAGATAGATGTGAAATATCTAGCTACCTATCTACGCCTCTGTCCATCCATCCATCCATATCTACTGACTTTAGTGTAAGCTAAAATTTTGTGCTTCCTTCTCCAGCTTTATAACGTAATCATTGAATGGACTTGTACTATTTTGTTATCTTTCAATGAAGAAATTAAGTTTGCTGATACTTTGTGAGAAACTCTTGGTAATATAAACGGTGCTTTGATTGTGGTTGAAATTTCGTAAAGTTCTGTACAGTGATCCTGGTAGTGCACACCTCTTCTGTGAGCTTACACCATTCTTGGTGCCATAACATATACATTCTGGGAGAAAATTAAATAAGCTCTGCCATGCCTTTAATTAGAGTTTGTGAGAAAACTGGATGTTTTCTCAGGTAAGCTTGTGCATTTTTAGCATGGTTGTGAAAATAATCTAGGGCTGACAAGTGGAAAAGGAAGTAAATTTGTAATGTAAGGCCAGTGTAGATTATGTAGATCGAGGAAATTTTGACTGGTTCAGAGACCTTTTAAAACTAAATCATAAAAGTTACACTACAGTTTGTAATTAACTGACATTCCCATGTTCAGATGTATGGAGTACTAGTACCCCTGCTTCTGGTCTGACCAGAAGTTATGGGTATCAGCTTCTGCAATTAGGGATGCTGATATGAACAAGGCCTCATCCCTGTCTTCGAAGAGCTTATAGTCTAATGAGGAGACAAACTATAATATAATGTGATAGTAGATGTTGTACAAGAGCTTGCTACAGAATTAGCAGGAACTTTACTGTGCTGGTGGTTGGGTGGAGCTTGGCAAAATTTCACAGAAATTATGTGTTAGCAGAGGTGAGTTTGCCAGGGGAAAGAAGACTTAACGTAGAAGGCTAAATTAAACATTGGGTTCATTATGTGGAAGTAACGTTTCGTACGTTAAGGACCTTAACTTAAAGACCTATCATTTCAATGAGAGGTTAGAGCATAGACGTCAACTCAGTAGTCTTTGATCACCTTAAGAAAACATCTCAGCATCTTTGTATACTCATAGCCAAACGCTGATTGGTATATAGAAGATCTCCCAGCTCTGCCTCTAAATCTTTTTGTCTTGAAGTTCTTATTTATAAGACTAGAACAGCTGAATCTTTAATTTTTAAGGCTCCTTCCAGCTGTTCTCCAGCCTTAAAAATATATTTAGGGCTTCCCTGGTGGCGCAGTGGTTGAGAGTCCGCCTGCCGATGCAGGTGACGCGGGTTCGTGCCCAGGTCCGGGAAGACACATGCCATGGAGTGGCTGGGCCCGTGAGCCATGGCCACTGAGCCTGCGCGTCCGGAGCCTGTGCTCCGCAACGGGACAGGCCACAACAGTGACAGGCCTGCGTACCGCAAAAAAATATATATATATATATGTGTATATATATATATATATATATATTTAAATAACCTATGAAGATGGGGTTGGTTGCCAGCAAAAATAAAGACAAGACTACTCTAGAGAAACCCATATGGGCATTTGGGAAAGTCAAAAAGTTCTTAATAATCTTGTTTATATTGTTTATAATATTAAAAAGCTGGAAACAACCCAAGTGTTCATTAACAAGGGAGTGGATAAATAAATTGTGATATAATCATCCACTGGGCTACTATACAGCTAGTGGGAATATATGAACTATAGTCACATGTATTAACATGTATAAATTTCATAAACTTAATATATGAAAAGAACAAATTGCAAAAGAATATATACAGTCTGATACCATGTATAGAAGTTCAAAATCATACAAAGCAGGTATATTCTTTTAGGAATATAGGAGATATATAAAGAAAATCAAAGGAATGAAACACAAAATTCAGGGTGGTGGGAAGGCAAGGGAATATGAACAAGAAGGGGCAAATACACTTTCAGAAGTACTGAAAATTATGAAATCAGGTTAAGCCAATTTAAGCTGCAGTAACACATATCCCTAAAGTATCAGTTGTTTGAAATAATAAAGATCTCTTTTCCACTCTAGTTTCATGTCTTCTATGGGTTGACCTGGTCACTACACACCATGATTTGGTATTGTCATAGGAGTTCACCATGGCAGGAGAAGATTGAGAATTGAGTATTGGGAATGTGTCACTCCTACTTATGTTTCATTTAGCAAAAGTAAGTCATATGACTTGGAGGACAGGAAGTAAAATTATCTTGTGTGTTCCAAAAGAGGGGTAATGTGTCAGTCCTTGAACATCAGTTACGTCTACTGTAGTCATGTTTTATAAAACTGTTATGAGTTTTTATACTTTGTACAAGTTGGATGTGTATATGTAACAGAGACATACATATTATTTAATGTATAGTTTATTTTGTAATGAAAAAAATTGTAAATAAACAGTGCTGTCAATTTCTAATTAAAGAAAATATTCACGAGTTCTTTTTTTTTTTTAATTTTATTTATTTTGGGCTGCATCGGGTCTTCGTTGCTGTGTGTGGGCTTCCTCTAGTTGTGGCAAGCAGGGCCTACTGTTCATCGTGGTGCACGGGCTTCTCATTGTGGTGGCTTCTCTTGTTGCAGAGCACGGGCTCTAGGCGCGCAGGATTCAGTAGTTGCAGCACATGGGCTCAGTAGTTGTGGCATGCGGCTCTCTAGTTGTGGAGAGCAGGCTCAGTAGTTGCGGCGCACTATCTTAGTTGTTCCATGGCATGTGGGATCTTCCTGGGCCAGGGATCGAACCTATGTCCCCTGCATTGGCAGGCAGATTCTTAACCACTGTGTCCCAAGGGAAGTCCTGAGTTCTTTTTTCTAGATACTAGTTCTTTGCCAGTTAAATTATGAATATCTTCTCACAGTATGTAATTTATCTTTTAACTTTTATCTTTTAATGAAGAAAGTATTTAATTTTAATATGGACAAATTTGTTAGTTCTTCTTTTATAGCCAACGTTTTCTGTATTTTAAGAAATTAGCACCCTACTATAAGTTCTAAAAGATATTAATCCCTATTTTCAATTAAAAGTTTTTAAAAATCGTTTTTATTATAAGCTGTAGCAGATTCAAAACATTGCATAAAGAAATGTGTTTCTGATGTGTTTTAAAGTGTTGATTTGACATTTAAGTCCTTAATCCATTTGGTGAGTGTTTTGTTTGTTTTTATATGGTATGAAGGATAGAGCTGATTTCATCTTTTCCATATAGATAACCAGTTTTCTCCCGGGTTCATTTATTGAAGAGATCCCACCTTTTGTTGTTGATCTGCTGTGCTACCTCTGTTGTATACCAGTGCTTCAAACATGTATGAGCTTGTTTCTCTGTTCTTTATTCTAATCCATTGGTCGCTTATCTATTCCTGCACTGATACCACAGTGTTTTAAAGTTTTGCAATATTCCTGATAGCTAGTAGTCTAGTCCCCTTGTTCTTTTTCTTTGGAAGTTTCCTTGCTATTCTTGAACTTCTACCCCTTCATATAAAAATTTTGTGATTTTACCAAATTTCATGGAAAACCCAGTTGACATTTTTATTGGAATTGCATTGAGTCTTTAGATCAATTTGGGGAGGTTTCACATTTTCACATTGTGAACACTACCACTAACACAGTATGTGTCTTCATTTATTTAGGTCTTCTTTAATATCTTCTAATAAACTTTTAGAATTTTTCCTGTAGAGGTTTTGAACACCCTCTTGCTAGATTTGTTCCTAGATACTTGATAATTTCTAGTATTGAAATATCTTCTCTTTAATTATATTTTCCAATTGCTGCTGACATATGAAGAATACAAACAAGCCAAAAGAAAAATCAACAAACGATATGAATATATATTTCTTAGTAAAGGAAATATGAAGAGATGCTTATCACCATCAACAATCAGAATTACAAATCAGGACCACAGTGAGATACTACTTCATACCCATTTGATTGACAAAAATCAAAGTTTGATACTATTATATATTGAAGAGAAAGTGCATCCACAGGATCTTATACGTTGCCAGAGGGAATGCGCTTTGGAAAGCAACTTGACGTTTCTCCTAAAGTTACACTTTATGACACAACAGTTCTTAGATGATATCTAAGGTAAATTCTTGCACCTATACAAGAGGAGACATTAAAATTAAATTAGCATTAAAATTGAATGGCTAAAGCAACATGAACAATATGGATGAATATTGGCAATATCATATTAAGTTAAAGAAGATTACATCCACCATGACACCTTTTATATAAAGTTAAAACAAAATAAAATTTTAAAGAAATATTTGTAGATGCAGTATGACATAAAAAGCAAAGGAAGGGAATGATCAACACATGATTCAAATGATGGTTGTCTTGGTAGGAGAAAGTAGAGCTTAAACTCAGCCTCTTGGATTGATTTAACCCAGAAATGTGTTTGTCTTTCTATTTTTCCTTTTTTGGGTTATCTAATCTTTAAATTTCTTTTTAAATTAATAGTGGTGAAAATACTTCTAGTTCACTTCTCTTCCCAGTATATTCCTATTGCCGTTGTTTTTGGATCAGACCAAGTGCTAGTTCAGCATTGAATTGTGAGCAGAAGTGTTATGTCACTTCTGGGTCAGAGCAATTAATTGCTGAACCAGGACCTTCCTGAGCTCTCTTCTCTCCTGCCATGGGGGCTAGCAACACTAAATGGCTGTGCAGTCGGCCTGGTGCCCTAAGAGACTGATTAGCAGAAAGATGCTGCTGGCCTTCAGTTGGCACGTGGCATTAATGAGAAATAAACCTTTGTTGTTTAAAACCACAAAGATTCCAGGGTTCTTTGCCTCTACAGCATAACCTAGATTTTCTTGATTGATGCAATTCCCTATATTTTACATAAAAATCTGAATTTTTCTGGTGAAAAATCAAAATGTCTGATAACACTGACCTAAACTTTTTAGTGACAGCTGCCATTTTTAATGGCTAGAGGTGGCTATGGATTGCCCCCTTTAAACTGTGCTTGCGCTCCCAGTTTACCACAGTCTTCTGGATACTTGCAGCCCCCAATATAAGTATGTAAAACAGTATGTTCCTTTTTTTTCCAGTTCTTCCTAAAAACCTAATTTTTTTTAAGAGCAGTTTTAGATTCATGGCAAAATTATGAGGAAGATACAGAGGTTTCCCATTTACTCCCTGCCCCCACATGTACATAGCCACCCCCATTATCAACATCTTCCACCAGAGTGGCACATTCATTA
The DNA here is from genome assembly GCF_963455315.2 of Globicephala melas. Classification (NCBI taxonomy): domain Eukaryota; kingdom Metazoa; phylum Chordata; class Mammalia; order Artiodactyla; family Delphinidae; genus Globicephala; species Globicephala melas. The sequence goes on along the minus strand of NC_083314.1, from coordinate 58,549,211 downwards.
TAACCTACATTGACCCATCATTATCACCCAAGTCTATAGTTTACGTTAGGGTTCACTCTTGGTGTTGTACATGCTATGGGTTTGGACAAATGCATAATGTCATGTATCTGTCATAGTATACGGAGTATTCTCACTGACCTAAACATCCTCTTTTCTCTGCCTATTCATCCCTTCTCTCCTCAATCCTTAGCAGTCACTGATCTTTTTACTGTTTCCATAGTTTTGCCTTTTCCAGAACGTCATATAGTTGGAATCATACAGTATATAGCCTTTTCAGATTGTTTTCTCTCACTTAGTAGTATGCAGTTAAGGTTCCTCCATGCTCTATGTGGCTTGACAGCTTATTTCTTTTATTTTTAGCATTGAATAATATTCCATTGTCTGTGTGTACCACAGTTTATCCATTCACCTACTGAAGGAGATCTTGGTTGCTTCCAGGTTTTGGCAATTATGAGTAAAGTTTCTGTAAACATCCATGTTCAGGTTTTCATGTGGACATGAGTTTTTATTGCCTTTAAAATACCAATGAGGGGCTTCCCTGGTGGCACAGTGGTTGAGAGTCCGCCTGCCGATGCAGGGGACACGGGTTCGTGCCCCGGTCCGGGAGGATCCCACATGCTGTGGAGCGGCTGGGCCCGTGAGCCATGGCCGCTGAGCCTGTGCGTCTGGAGCCTGTGGTCCACAACGGGAGAGGCCACAACGGTGAGAGGCCCGCATACCGCCAAAAAAATAATAATAAAATAATAAAATAAAATAAAATACCAGTGAGCACGATTGCTATATCCTATGGTAAGAGTATGTTTAGTTTTTTGTTGTTGTTGTTGTTGTTTTTGGGTTTTTTTTTGCGGTATGCAGGCCTCTCACTCTTGCGGCCTCTGCCGTTGCGGAGCACAGGCTCCGGACATGCAGGCTTAGTGGCCATGGCTCACGGGTCTAGCCCCTCCGCGGCATGTGGGATTTTTCCGGACCGGGGCACGAACCCGTGTCCCCTGCATTGGCAGGCGGACTCTCAACCACTGCGCCACCAGGGAAGCCCGAGTATGTTTAGTTTTGTGAGAAACCACCAAACTGTCTTCCAAAGTGACTACCATTTTGCATTCCCACCAACAACGAAAGAGTTCTGGTTGCTCCACAACCTCACCAGCATTTGGTGTTGTCAGTGTTACAGATTTTTGGCCATTCTAATAGTTGTGTAGTGGTATCTTGTTTTAATTTGCGTTTCCCTGATGGCATGTGATTTGGAATCTTTTCATATGCATATTTGCTGTATGTATATCTTCTTTGGTGACAAGGTGTCTGTTAAAGGTCTTTGGCCCATTTTTTAATCAGGTTGTTTTCTTGCTATTGAGTTTTTAGAGTTTTTTGTGTATTTTAGATAACAGTCCTTTTTTATCAGATGTGTCTGTTGCAAATGTTTTCTCCCAGTTTGTGACTTGTCTTCTCATTCCTTTGACATTGTCTTCCACAGAGCAGAAGTTTTTAATTTTAATGACATTCAGTTTATCAGTTATCTCTTTTATGAATAGTGCCTTTTGGTGTTATATCTAAAAAGTCATTGCCTGAGATCATCTAGATTTTCTCCTGTGTTGTCTTCTAGGAGTTTTATAGTTTGGAGTTTTGCATTAGGTCTATAATCCATTTTGAGTGAAAGGCATAAGGTCTGTGTCTAGATTTATTTATTTTTTGCTGGAGGATGTCCAGTTGTTCCAGCCCAGTTGTTGAAAAGAATATTTTTATTCCATTGTATTGCCTTTGCACCCTTGCCAAAGATCAGTTGAGTGTATTAATATGGGCTCTGGGCTCTCTGTTCTATTCCATTGATCTCTATTCTGTTCTTCTGCTGATACCCACTGTAGCTTTATAGTAAGCATTAAAGTCAAGTAGTGCCAGTCCAGCTTTGTTCTTCAATATTATGTTGGTTATTTTGGGTCTTTTGCCTCTCTATATAAACTTGAGAATCATTTTGTCAATATCCATAAAATAACTTGCTGGGATTTTGATTGGTATTGTGGTGAATCTATAGATCAAGTTAGGATGAACTGACATTGACATCTTGACAATGCTAAGTCTTCTTACCAATGAATATGGGATATCTCTCCATTTATTTAGTTCCCTGATTTCATTCGAGTTTTGTAGTTTTCCTCACAGATCTTGTACATATTTTGTTAGATTTATACCTAAGTAATTCTTTTTTTTTTGAGTGCTAATGTAAACGTTACTGTGTTTTTTATATCAAATTCCACTTGTTCATTGCTGCTAGGAAAGTAATTGATTTTTGTATATTAATCTTGTATTCTGTAACCTTGCTATAATGACTTATTAGTTCCAAGAGGTTTTTTGTCATATGTTTAATCCTTAAGTGACCTGATTTGTTGTTTGGGAGTTTAAAAGTTAGCATTTTTAATCTCATAGGTAGGTTCTGTGAAAATGCAAAATAAAGTGGAAGCTGTATTACTGACTTTCAGAGGGATATTAATAATTCAGCTAACAAGTGTAACTGAAAGGTAAGCAGGCTCAGTGACATTTTCTGATGGTGTGAATAAAGATCAGTAGCCAAGAATAAGTTTCTGTTGCAAGATGTAGGACTCTACTTTGTGTTTCTGTCTAAAGTCAACAATAACATTTTACTTTTGATTGTATGTCTTTGAAAATATTTTCTTTAATTCTTACACCAACTCCATGAGATAAGTAGAGCAAGTAAATTTTCAACCAGTTTGACAGGTGAAGAAACTGAGGTATGGAATAATTAATTGACTGGCCTAAGGTTACTGAGGTGTGGAGAAAAGCAACACCAGAACTTTGACTCCAAAGCTTTTAACTCTCCTTTGGGAAATTTAAATATTAAGCTTATGTTGTTTCAAAGGTCAATATGCAGGATTTAAAAAACACACTTAGTTCATTTATTAGAACTTATCATAGTTTCATTTCTCAGGCATTTTGTAAAGAATATCTCTTACAGATCTTATGTAGTATAGTATGAATGTGAGTCAAGATTCTCCAGTTGTCTGACCTACAAGGTTAACACTGATATGGACAATCCAGAAAGTACAATAGAAGTGTTATCATTTAGTTTGTAATGCTTTTAAGAAAAATTTCTCCCGATTGTTTTATCTTCCTCTATTGCTTTGCTCAGGCTGCTATTAAAATTAACTTGCATACATTGATTAAAGGCTAACTACACTCTGGGGAACACAGCCCTGGACTGTTTGGAAGATGAAAGAAAACAATTTAGGGTTAACTAGCATTCCTAAAATTAAGAGACTTCATTCAGCTCTACTTTGTGTATCATGTCTACCTATGTATCAAATTACCCTAAGATCTGTTAAAATTTAAGAAAGGTGAAGCCTATCTGAAAACAACCACCGTTTTATTTCAGAAGAACAGACAGAACCATAAATCAAATTAAGACATATCAGAGAATTCATTTGTCTACCTACTTCGGTCATATTAGATTCTTTTGGCAGTTAGCAAATCAAGTTGAAACCTTGCTTTGTATTCTAAGGCCTAACTCACAGACAAATGGACTTCCTCAAAGATAATTGAGAACTAAGGAAGTTTTTGTTAAATATTAACGGTATGATCGGAGAACTGTCAAAACTCTGCAAGAAGATGGCTGTTTTTCTCTGGGATTTTAAGAAAGAGAAGGGGAGAAAAACCCTGCAAAATTATCAGAGTTTAATGTTAATGCTTTATTTTCTTAGAGAAATTATAATTATTTGCTGCTCACACAAAGGAATTTTTCTCCATTCTCTTTTTTATATAGATCCATTGGAACCACAGCGGCGTCTTCTCCCTGTGAAGAAAAGTCGACAACAACTTCAGCGAGAAAAAGCCCTTCAAGAGCAAAGCCAAAAACTTGGACTTCAAGATGGATCAACCTCATTACCTCCAGAGCAGCTGCTTTCTGCACCAAAACAAAGATATAATACTCAAAGACCATGTTCTTCTCCCCCCACTCCCCCCACACTCACCTCTCCTATTGGTGATGGAAAACCACAGGGTATTGAAAGTCAACCAGGAGAACTAGGACTTAAGAATTCCCATGAAGGTCACAAAAATGCTGAGGTTCTACCTCCAAAACCAGATTGCAAATTGGAAAAAAAGAAAGTGGAATTGTTAGTAAGTCTGTATATCCATGAGACTTTTTTCCATTTTAACGTTTTTTTCCCGTTGGGCTTTGAAGAAATGCGTTTTGTTTGTTTTATATTCTAACGTAGAAATGTAATGAATAAACTATTGAAAAATAGCTACCACCTAAATATAAGTAGCAGTGTTACACACTTATGTTTTATGTTATTTAGTCTTTACAATAGTCTTACAATGCACGTTCATTATTTTCACTTTATAGATGAGATATCTTGGACTCAAAGATACTGTATTCCCAAAGTGAATACACCACTAATAAGTAGCAGAGTTGGGGTTCACATACAGGACTCTCTGGATCCAGAGTCTATGCCCTTTACACTCACCAGAACCAGTTCTTATATGCATGGTACTCCTCCCCAAATTGCACCCATTCTTTCAACTTCCAGATTGCATCTCCATTGGCCCAGAAAAGGGTACTTCTGAAGAGACGTGAAGGGATGGTCAAAGGAAAAAGTATTGGAAATTGAGAGGACTAATTAAATAATTCAGCTGCATCATTAGATTTCTTTTTTTAATGTGTTTGTATTAGAAACCACCTGCAGAATTTGGTTTAGCCACATTTTTGTGGAAATTACCATTCTATGACTTGTGAATTCTTATAATCAGAATTTTTTTTTATTATATAGTTTATGTTTGAATATCCACTCTTTATTTCCTCCTGATTTATCACTCACAGGGAAGAAAGAATGGTATTTGTTTCTTTTTTCCATTTTCTGAGTCTTTCTTTTTCAAAGTGTCTTATGTTTTTTCTAATCTCACCTATTTTTCCAATCTCTGCTAATCCAGATTCTGTACTGAGTTTTAAGTGTTTCCTGCCCACCAGGGGTTTACAGCCTAGAAATCATTTTGACAAGAGACAGAAAGCCACATGAAGTATGAGACCCAAATTAAACAGATGCATACTTTTAATGTCTTAAGTGTAGTTTACCAGCAAAGTCCTGAGACAAGTTGTTGCGGGGGTGTGTAAATTGAGCTGGAGAATTTAGACTGAATGTCATTAGGAAAATTATTCTCTTTTTAGGTACTTGAGAAAATATTCATAGAAGACATGTAATCTCAGGAACTGTTGTTAAAACGGAGAAATTCTGAGGCTCTAAGGGGGGAAAGGAAAAGTATATACTAGAGAAGGTCAGAGATGACATTTCACTTTTCTGAAAGAGGCACAAGATAAGCCAGAAAATAGAGAATTAAGGAAGTGAAAAGGACTTGGAAGCAGAAGATGCTTGCCTAGTGAGTTTCTTGATGCTGTAATACCCCACCAAGACCCCTGAAGGAGAGATGCCCTGATAAAAATAATGGTTAGAGAAAATCCAGGTGTCACTGTTGAACACCATTTGGGTGCTGGGTGAGCTGGAACTAAGGTATCTGGGGAGGAGGTACCTGCAGGTAGTAAAAATGAGAAAGGACCAATGCCAGCACTAAGGTGGAGGCTGTAGGAATGGAGAGAAAAGGATAATTTTGCAAGTGGTTACTAGGTCTGGGAATAGAGATTTTTGATATAATGGCTGTGAGAAATGACAGTAATAGGAGCAAATAGCTTTGTCATTACCTTGTTTAATTTGAGTTGATATTAAGTTCATGAATTTACAGGAAATTTTAATATATTTCTTTTAGAATTGGAAAGATGGGAAGACAATTCATGTTTTCAGATCTTTGGAGTTTTTCTTTAGCCCAGCATTCAAGTCTTAGTTCATAGTGTTTCACTCTGTTTAAAATGTTTAAGAGCTAGAAAGAAGTGAGCAAATTGTAAGAGAATGTATGAAATAAACGTTGGTTACTGTGCTAAGGGTTATTACATGGTGAAGATGTGTATTATAGAAAACTATAAAAGATATGAAGTTAGTTACAGAACAACTTATTTTGCTTTCTATTTTGCATATAACACATGATTAACTTAAACAAGTTTCTTTGTACTCCAAAAAAATGCCATAGTACTCTGGCTTCCAGTTTGGGTTCCTAGGTTATATATGTATAATGGATTTCAAAGGGCCAATTTATATAAGCCTTCTTTACTTCAAATCATAGTCTTTGTTCCTATTAGAACAAAATAATGAGCTACAGACGGGTTCCTTTTAAGAGGACTTTTTTTTTTTTTTTTGCGGTACGCAGGCCTCTCACCGTTGTGGCCTCTCCCATTGCGGAGCACAGGCTCCGGACACGCAGGCTCAGCGGCCATGGCTCACGGGCCTAGCCGCTCCGCGGCATGTGGGATCTTCCCGGACCTGGGCACGAACCTGTGTCCCCTGCATTGGCAGGCAGACTCTCAACCACTGTGCCACCAGGGAAGCCCTAAGAGGACTTTTGAAAGAAAATATATATAATCTGGTTGATTAAATTTTATACTTAGGAACTGAGACTGGTAAGGTGGAACAGGGTTTCAGAAACTCATTTTTATACTTTTGCTCCCTAGGCAAGAAAAATCTCGTTGGGAAGTCCTCCAACAAGAACAACGGCTAATGGAAGAGAAAAATAAACGTAAGAAAGCTCTTTTGGCTAAAGCTATTGCAGAAAGGTGAGGCACCTGAACCAGGAGAGCTTGTTTGTAATCTGTAATTAGTTTTGTCATGTTTTATATTTATTTTCCTATGTCCTAATAAATGGCGTTTTCTCTACAACCATTACTTTTAAGACCTACTAAACAAATTATGCTTTACAAATGATACTGAAATTACAGTCTTAATTTATTAAGGAGGGCTTTTTAAGCATAGATTATAATGTATTTATGAATACAGGGGCAATTAAAACTTAAGGATCATCATCAGTGTTTTTAGTTTTAACCATCTACACATTCATAAGGGAGCAGTAAATAGCTATCAACATAAGTAAATTAGCAACAAATGCAGGTTTTAATTTTCACAATAGGCCTTAATCATCTGACATGTGGAGGAATAAGATTATTCCACATAAGTGACTTATACACCCACAAATCCTAATTGTATTTCCTATGGCCATTTTTCTTAAATAATGTATCCTGCCCCCACTGATAAAAGGTACATGATATAATTTAACTTTTTATCCTTGACTGTGGGTCACCATTATGAGCATTGTCCCATACTGTATACAATTCAGTTTTTCTCTCACCTTCCAGAGTGAGCTTGTCAGCGATCCCTTTTCCTTTACTGCACTGTACAAGCCTTGAACAGCAACATTCCTATTTGAGCCACTTTTCCCATCCCTCACCCACTCTTCCCTCTTTGTAGTTTCTAGTGTGCTGTGGCCTTAGGAAACCAAGCTCAGTCAATAAAGCAATGATTGAGAATAGTGAGAACTAAATGCAAGCAAGTATTCAGAGGCATTTTCTTTTCAGATCTCCAGAAAAGTCTGGCACAACTATTACTCATTAAAGCTGGTGTGTGTGTCAGGGGGAGAGGAAGGAATAGGGATGGAGAGAAAGGCACGTGGGTATAAGAGTAATTCAGGATTTTATCTGCCAAAGGGATGTATGTATTTGAAAATAATGATTTTTTTTTTCCTTACTGGTACACCTTGATCTTTCGTGAAGCAACTTACTGAACTTATGTTTTAAGAAGAAAAACAATGTGATTATTGAAACATGATTATTGAAAAGCATTTTAGTAGTCTTCAGTTTGGAAGAGGTTGGGGAGGCTGTTTACTCGGGATTTTACAAAAAGATTCACAGGCTCGGCACTTACTCTTCTCTACGTGCTTTTGATTTAAGACAGAAAGTATTACTGTAGACAGAAGTGTAAGGAAATATAACCTGATTAGATTATTACTAAATGGGTAGTGAATCACTTGAAGTAAAAAGATCACGTGGTTAACTTTTGTAGGCAGAAAATAAGGGTAAATGCATAATGGAGTAGAAATCAGGAGAATGTAAGTTGCAGTATAGTGGTTTTATTGGGAGTTTTATTCTCCTGTGAGAATGTGTATGAAATTTCAAAATGAGTGGAACTGTGATTAAAGGTTGGCTTTTGTATTTGTTTATTCTGTTTCTTAAGTAGATGATGTACTTGGGGTTGGAGAGAAGGCTGAGGTTGCTTCTAAACAAAGGAACAAAAAGAGTGTTTGGTTTTGAGCCCCAGAAAGAAGAATTTTGAGGACCTGTAGTTTTCCTAAGGAAGAGGAATCAAAGAAGTTTGGGGAAATGAATCTTAAGAAAATTAAAACCGATTGACATATACATGCTACTATATATAAAATAGATAACTAATAAGAACCTACGGTATGGCACAGGGAACTCTACTCAATACTCTGTAATGGCCTATATGGGAAAAGAATCTAAAAAAGAGTGAATATATGTATATGTATAACTGATTCACTTTGCTGTATATCTGAAAGTAACACAACATTGTAAATCAACTATACCCCAATAAAAATTATTTTAAAAAATAATAAAACCAAATAGATGTTCTCAGACTTATAAAGGAATGGTGTTTAATGTAGGCAGCTGTTCTTGGCGTCCACTAAGTATCAGACAAATGAAAGTAGGCTTAGCAAGAAGAGTTTAAGGCTGGAATTTGGAAAGCTGTGTTCAGTATTCCAGCATATCCAGTTCTCTATACAGATACATCCTTTTAGTGCTTATTCTCATCCTTATGGAATGAATATAGGCCTATGAGTGAACTCTCTATTGGTATTTTTTTTAATTACTTTTTTTCCTTGTGTATAAAAAGTATGTACTAATATATAATTTGGCCTAATAAGGAGGAAAAGTGCAAATGCAGTTTTAGAGATATACCAAAATGTTACCAGCATTTGTTTTATCTCAGTTTTTCTAGTTTTTTTTTTTAATTCTTAAAACTTACACATTATAATCATATTGTATATACAGTAGCTTGCTTTTTTCACTTATATTGTGTATGGATACATGATTTTAAAATGTTTTTATTTTTCCACTCATATTCCTCATTTTATAGATCTAAAAGAACTCAGGCAGAAACCATGAAACTAAAGAGGATCCAGAAGGAGTTACAGGCTTTAGATGACATGGTGTCAGCTGACATTGGAATCCTCAGGAACCGGATTGATCAGGCCAGCCTTGACTATTCATATGCTTGGTAAGTTGGGGAAATGGAACTCTGAACAAGGAGTTTAATTTAGTTAACGTTTATTGCTGGCTAGGCCAGGGCATTTATATATATCATCATTAAGCCTCATAATGACCCTATTAGGCGCTGTATTTATTCCAGTTTTATACTAAATCAAGTATCTCCTTTTTGAAGTCTTCCTTAACTCTGCCCTACCCATTAACCTTGTTTATATCCCTGTTAGAGCATTTCTTGCATTATTTATTTACATTTTAGTCTTTCCTGCTAAACCATCAGCTGTTTAATATTTGAGACTCTTTAAATGTCTAAATGACTTGCCCCAGAACTCTATATATTATTCTGACACCAAGTCTGTGCTCTTTCTTTTAGAAATTTTGATTATGTGAGATGGTATAGGGACTAGCCTATTTCTCATTTCAGTTTTCATCAAAGAAAGGAGATCTAGTTTATTTTTTAAAACCTTTGAGTATTTGAAAGAAAATACCACTCTGTCTTGAAAGCTTGAAGTTTTTTCTTTTTTTTTTGCAATTATACTGTATATAAAATGGCTTGCTATCATGTGTTTCCTTGGTTTTAATGATTGGCATTTTTTTAAAGAGAAAAAATCATCATTGCATATTCTCAAAACAAACTAACACATGTAAAGAATTACATGAGCTTTGCAAACAGATAAAAGCAAAAAATTAAGCCCAATTTCAGGGTTATCAGTCCTTTCAACATTGCTTTAATCATCCTGGATTGTCTTTTTTCACAAGGGAATGCTGTGTTAATGACTCAGTTTTGCATCTTTCTCTGTAACACTAGAAATCAATCAGAGTGCCGCATTAGTCCAGGGTAGACCACAGCATCAGAATGTTTATGTAACAATTTAATAAAGCGGAAATGCTTGATTGTGGTTTTTAATTCACTGTTTATTGTTTAAGAAAGAGGTTTGTGGTGTCCTTGTGATTTTTGTAATTGTTGTTTGACCATATGCTCTTAGACCTAATGGGTTGCTTTTATTAATTAACTGTGTAAATTAATGCCATCAGTAGCTGATAACTGGTGGTTCCATTTCTGTTAATAAGGTCATTAAGGAGGTAACCAAGATTTTATTAAGATTAAACTAAGCGTAGATTTTTAGCACATTTTATTCTCTGTAACTTAAGTTTACCAGAGGAACATTTTTATGCCTTTGTAGCTCCTTAAATGAATAATTCTGATTATTCTGGATATCTCCACAGAAAAATCATTTGATCGTGTTTTAATTCAGTCCTAGGGGAGGCTGAAGAGGATGCCTTTGTACATTGAAAATTATATAAGAAATGGCATAGTTTTAGCCTTCTGAGAACCACAAAGAAGGTGGGATTCTGGTTAGAAGAGAAGACATCCCATAGTATATGAATATTTTTAATGACATTTTAGTACACTTTTATATAGTAAAAAGATTTTATATGGTAAATTTTTACATCTCTTAAGCTAAAGATGACAGTTTATCATGATACTAGTATTGACATAGATGTATGTGAGTATCCTTATCGTATGTGTGAGGCTATTTTTAAAAACATAAGCTCTTGAGTTAAGTCAAAGAGAAGCCACTGACAATTTAGACTAGAACCAGGGTTGTATCTTGTTCATGCATAAGATTAAGACAGTATTTTCTAAATTTACATCTGTGGTTATTAAGAAAGTATAGATTGGTGATATAGTATTATGGTCTAGATTTCTACTAGAAGGTAATCCGCAGGGCAGTTTCTGTGGTTCTGTGGGAGATTTCCTTGATTTTTTTTTTTTTAATGAAAACATTGTAGTTCTGTAGTGGCTGGCATGGTGCTGTGTCCACAAAATGTTCTTGTATACGAATAGGCCAGAATTCATCCTAAAATTGGTTTCTGTAGAGCAGTGTCAGGGTATCCACCTCTGAGGAGATGGTACTTGGAGTGTCCCAGCGGAGAGAGTTGTCACTGCTGCTGCTGTTCACAGCTGTGATTACAGTGCTGCCATGTGCTGCGCAGGCAGCTTGTAAAACTAGAGTGCCTGCCTGTAGAACATTTCTTTAACCCTCAGTATACCAGGAAAAACAATGATCACCATTTGCCATCAATGTTTAATAGACGCTCCCATACGCACATGCACACATACACGTGTAAACATATATACATAAATATTTTAAGTCATTTTATGAATAATTTAAAGAAGTAAGAATAAAGGATTGTGGAAAACACCTTTGTTAAAAAATTTTGTATCAAGTAATGTTTGACTGCAAACATTATAAAAAGCTAAAAGAATATTGTTATATCCTTTCAGCCACACAGGATGGTCCAGGTACTTGTAAAATATTGTATGATAAAATTCTTCCTCTTGAAATTATTAACTCTCGGAGAATAACGTATTTCCTTTTTATCCTCAGAAATATATTTTTCACTCATTGATTCTTGAGTTTGAGAAAATTCATCTAAGATGTGTTTTTCTGAAGACCCATACTCTGAGATTTCACTTACATGGTCAGTTTCAACATCTAGAATCTAGCCTGTCTCTGCATTTATATTGATTTGCTAGGGCTACCATAACAAATTACCAAAAACTGCGTAGCTCAAAACAACAAAAATTTATTCTCTTATGCTTTTGGAAACCAGAAGTCTGAAATCAAGGTGTCAATGGGGTTGTTATTCCTTCAGAGACTCTAGGGAAGAATACATTCCTTGCCTATTCCAACTTCTTCTGGTGGCTGGAGACATTCCTTGGCTTGTGGCCACACTACTCAGTTCTGGGTCTCCATAGTCTCATTGATTCCTCCTGTTTTCTCTCAAAAGTTTCTCTGCCTTTTTCTTAAAAGGATACATGTGATTGTATTTAGGGCCCAGCTGGATAGTCCAGAATAGACTCCTCTCAAAATCTTTAACTTAGTCACATCTTTTACCAATTAAGGAAATGTTCACAGGTTCTTGGGATTAAGAAATGACTATCTTTCGGGGCCGGGGTGGGGTGGTCATTTTTTAGCCTCCACAACATGCATCTTTTGATTTGTCTAATAACTGCAAAATGTCTTCATCTGTCAATTTTCTTTGTCATTCTGGGTAGAAAACGAAAAGTAATAATTCTCATCTGAACAGTGAAAGCTAAGAGCAGATTACAAGTGTGCTATTTCCAGTCTTCTTTTATACCTTATTTAAAGGTGATGTAATACTTTGGCAAAACAGTAAGGAAACTAAGCGATGATGATTTATTTCATTATAGTATCATCCTTTTAGGTCATTCCATCATTCTCTGTTTTCTTATTATTTTAATTTTTTTAGCATAAATGTGAATAATTGATGAGTAATGAGTAAATAATTCCTAGGGTGATGAAATGGCAAAATGTTTCAAGATATAGGAAAAAATATATTTCAACAATCCCATAATATATCTTAGATTTATAAAAGTGGACCCATATAGTAATTGCAAACTATAATTAAAGTCTATTTTTCAAAATATAAGTAAATTTTCTCTTTGTTCTCTGGAACACTTCTAAGAAAGGATAAAAATAATGATATGTTGATCCTTACAAATAGAACTGCTCAGGAAAGAAACTGAAGAACTAAGTATTTCATTGGAACCTAATGACATGCCAAGGGTTAATGGTGTTTTAAAAAAATTTCAGGGAACCAAAACCAAGAGACAGTTTCTAGAATCCTTTAAATAAGATTCATTAAATCATTTAGCATTCCTTTAAAATAATAAAACAATTCTATAATTACATTTCCAGTTCAATTTGTCTTACTGTGTTATGTATAATGCTCTTATTATTCTGTTCCAAAGTATGTCTTCATACTCTGATTTGGTATTATCCCCCTGACCCCCAGACTCATAGTGCAGTTTGTGAAACTAATCAATATTTTGCACATAAATCACTCTGTAAAAAAAATATATATATGCGTGTTTCTGGCCAGAAGGGCTTTAAATAAATAAACAAAATGCAGAATCTTCAGTGATTTATCCAGGGTGAAAGATCATTGGAAACCTAGGGACCTATTTGCAAATTTTAATTTCAATTCAGCATTCATGAGCCCAGTCAGTAAATCTTTACTAACTGACTTTGGCTGAGGGAGACCACAGACTTGCAGAGAAGGGAGGTTTGAGCTGGGGGGAGAGACAAGATATGTATACCTGTAGAGAATGTTGTCAGAGCTCTTAAGCTGGATGAAAGAACATTCATAAACAGGATATGTTATAAAGTATGGAAATAAGGGATCCAGATACCCAACACAGCTCCTTTACAACAATTCTTTTAACATAGGGGTAATTGAAAAACATCTAGTTCTCATTCTTATATTTACTAGATGACAGTAAAAAAATGAAATATGAGAAATGAACATAATATAAATAAGTTTTCAAATATAAACACCAAGTCCTTAAATTGTACATAATTTTAATTTTAGATACATGTTTAGTGGTATACTAACAGTGCTTTTTTATTCTGGTGCTCTGAAGAAGTAGTTCTGTTTCTTGAATGCCTACCAGGCACTGGGCTAGACACTTGCCCTGTTTATTCTATTTAATGCTTAATTAACACTCCTATGAGATGTTATTATCATCACCATTCTACAGATAAACCAAGACTTAGTTCAAGAAACCACCCCTGGTCACCATACTGGAATTTTCAGTCACTGCATGCCTTTTCTCCAGCCTCTTCCACAGGAACCTGGCTGTGTTTTGTATTCATGATATTGAGCCTGGGACACACCTGATAAGAACAAAGATGGGAACTCCAGAACATTTAATCCATAGACTAAACTGGGGTGCATGGCATGGCCTGGCACTAAGAGTTCTGTTTAAACTGATACGAGTCAAGCCAAGCCAACCCAGGTCCTCCCTCTGGAATTTTGGGATTGGAACACTGAGGGATTGAGTGGAGTGAATTTGATGTCAAGGCACAGCTGGTGGCCATATTGGGCTGTGAATATGATAGGAAAGCCTAAATGAGAGAAACTGTGGTTTCTCAGCATTAGCATGAGCAATAGCCTTTGATTCCAATGACATGCCTGTGAGATTGCCTCTTGTATCCTACAATAAAACCCATTTTTTACCTGAGTGAGTATGACTGAATATCTGCTCGTTACATCCAGAAAAAGCCTTCAACAAAGGAGGTACACACATAGTAAATGGCAAAGGCAGGTTTTGAACCCTGGGTTCTCTAAAAGCAAGGCCTTTTATTTTTTCACTATATTTCCCTCCAAGACAGAGAATCTTGCATAAGGAGATATACCTGTTTCTTTTTTGCTATAACTCTAGTATTAGAAATTATTATGTTGAGTAAGGTAAGGCAGTCATAACAGGTAAGGCGTCATGGCCTTCACAACTGTTAGTGGTAACTAAATAGAATAATTAGTTGGTAGGTAGGGGTCGTCCTCTTTTCTGGGCAAAAAGAAAAGCAACGCATTATATGGAAAAGGCAAAAAAGAAGAAAAAAAGAAAAAGGAAGATTGCAAAGTGACTTCCCCAAGTAGAATTACCCTACTTCAAATAAATCTGGCATTACCTACCTATGGAGTTTCTATGTATATAAAAGTAATAAACTTTTCTTAATAGAAGTCTAACAGTAGTCTGTTACAGAGTGGAGAGGGTGAAAACAACTTAACCTGGGGATTCTCAACTGGGGGCAGTTTTGCCCCTTAGGAGACATTTGGTAATGTCTGGAGACATTTTTGGTTCTCACAACCAGTGGGTGCTACTGACAACCAAGGAGAGAAAGCCAGTGATGTTCTGCACATCCTGCAATGTACGGGACAGCTCCCCACAACAAAGAATTACATGGCCCAAGTTGTCAGTAATGCTGAGGTTGAGAAACCCTGCTTAAACGTATCCTGAAGTTTTCTCTTCTACTTGGTGTTTACTTCTTACTCTCACCTAGTATCATTGGGCTGGCTGCGCTCTGTCATTTCTGAACCACTGTCCATGTCCTTCTCCACCAAAATTTTTCTTCCTTTTCTACTCCATTAATCAAAAGATATGGATTTTCTACTTTCTCCATCTCTTATTATTTTGTCTCATAAATCTAACCAGTTGAGTGCTGGAGCTGGCTCGCCCTGGTTCATGAGAGAGATTTTGTGTATCTCTTCCCAATTCTGTATTCAGTGATGTCTCACTGATAGCTTGAAATTGGACATAGTAATAGTATTTTTACTACAGAAATTGATAAACACTACAAATTAGGGCTCTCCCCCACTGGAGCTAGCACACCACTGAATTAACCTATCAGCCTGCTTTCATTCAAGCACAGCCTTGGAAAGAAGAAATGGGTGTCGAAGAATGTTGTTAGGTTAGGAGAGTCCAAATGTGCATGTTGTGGAAGTTTCAGCAGCGATAGCCAACGTTGTCTAACGTGTAGATAAGTGTTCGTAAAGTATTAATAGCCATATTTTCATCATATATATATATATTTCCCGATTTTGGAGTTTAATTATTATTTCTAGGCCCTCCTTTGACTGTCTTCTTCAATGGAAAACTAATGGACCAGTCTTTGTACCTGTCCCTGCAGGAAGCGGTTTGACAGGGCTGAAGCAGAGTATGTTACAGCAAAGCTAGATCTACAGCGCAAGACTGAGCTTAAAGAGCAACTCACTGAACACCTTTGTACGATCATACAGCAAAACGAGCTCCGCAAGGCCAAGAAGTTGGAGGAGTTGATGCAACAACTAGATGTGCACGCTGATGAGGAGACTTTGGAGCTCGAGGTGGAGGTGGAGAGACTACTGTGTGAACAAGAAGCAGAAGTAGGGAAACAAGTGGTTCATTCAGAGAGGCCATTTCAGCCTTCTGGGGAGAATATGACCGTAGGGTTTGCTAAAGAGAACAAAAAGCATCAAGACCAGGCTGCTTCCCCAAAGGTAGATGAACAGTGTGAAAGCTCCAGTAGCATTGCCCTTCTTGATCCAGACCAGCCAAATCAAGAAGTTGAAACTACTGTAAAAGACATTTCAGCTGCTCTGACCACATGAGGTGCCAGTGTTTGTTCTTTACAACTAACATTCAGTAAACTAAACTTTCTGTTGTAGATCATGCCATGACCTCTGATAAATGCCTCTTCAAAGCAGTATTAATTTTTAAATCCATTAGTTTTAGTATAACGTTTGAACATTCTAGAAAATCTGAGATTATGATAATTTTTTATATGGAGGCATAGTTCACCTTGATTTTGATCCAGTTCCTTCATTGTACGCTTACAAACAAGTGATTTAAAAGGATGGAAGAAAAACTACACGGTTAATAGTGTTTTTAGACCAGGTGAATACTGAAAAGTAAAGTGAAAAATGAACTCAGTACCTAATTGAACTCATTTAACTTCTCCTGGGAGATATGTTGAGAATGAGAGTACTATTTTATGTAATCAGTAAAGAGACGTAAAAGCTAACATGTGAAAAAGAATGAGGAACAACCAACAAAAGTAGTAGGTTGAATTATCTATTTGGATCTCACTAGAGTTGTAAAACACAACTTGGAAGTTGTAGTTTATGAAAAGAACCAGAAAACTTAAACCAGCATCACTTTTGTTTTCAATTTGCCTTTTAAACGGCTTTAGTTTACAACCTGAGTTTTGGTTAGTTGATACACATGAGCGCACGTGCACACACACACACACAGATAGATATACACATACCATGGTATATAAATAATTTCACTGTTAATATATTGTCTCTTTAATCGGCACATTGATTAAATTTACCCTTCTGCAGGCTGAAAATAATATAAAAAATCTTATTGCTACTTTGGATTATCTAAAAAAGTTGATATATTTTCTTAAAGTTACCTCTAAGATATGTGTTTTATATGTTGGATATAAATTATCCTGTCATAAAACATTTAAATTGTTAAAATGATGGTTTTCTTATTACTTCAATAGTTTGTTACTGTCACTAATACTTGACCCCTACATTGTGCTATATGTGAATGTGTAAATAAATATTGTAGTTTCGTCACAAAAATCTATGAATATCACATTAAATTATGATCTATTTATCAGAAATTCCAAAAGTACAAATACTACATTTTAAGTCTTAAAGAACTATTATAAAAGAAGATAAGGACAAATGTAACACTGTATCCATAATAACTTCTGAAAAGTTGGGGACATACTATTTTTAAATGAGTTTCTTTGAGGGTATTACCTTCTAGTAATGCAGATGAACTTTGTATTTTTATATTATGTAATTTGAGTTGAATTTATAGCTTTCCATTACTGCCTTCTCTAAACAGAGGCTTTTATACAGATAGTTGTTTTTTTATTCATGAATTACATACATAAAAACGGAAAGCTTCATTGTCTAATACACTTGTTTTTCTAAGGAATAAATGATTCTAATGCATTTATAATGTCGCCTTTCAAAGTTTTAAGCAGTTTAGTGTGTATTCTTAAGCACTATGTGGCAATAATGTATCCTGTATCTCCGTGTGGTAGATACACTTACCTCCTTTTTATAAGCCTCTTTTAGGGAAAATCCATCAATTCAGCTTCTATAATATTGGCTAAATGCAGGTAGGTACAATCTAATTCTCAGTCTGTACTTTAAGTACTTATAAGGTACAAGGAGAATTGAGAACCATGAAATAAATGAATTGGATGGGAACTCAGAGATGATTCGATTTAATCATCTTATTTTACAGTTGAGGAATTTGAGAGCCAGAGATTTCACTTATGGCAGGTTGGCCGACTGGCTCATGTTAAAGTGCTAGTAAAGTTGCAGTTCTAAACTCAATATATCTCATACATATATTAGGCCATGAAGTTCACTGCGTTTTTCCACTTGAAAATTTTGCTTTATAACTCATTCAGGGTTTGTACATGTGAAATGATTTCAAATGTCTATAAAAGGTCCACTGAAACCATTATTTTGAAAAACTTACCTTACTTGGCTTTCCCAGGGTGGCATCCAAGTGCTCAGGTGATGATATAAGTGACAAAGTTATATTGCATCCGTTTTGTACAAGGCAGCTGTCTCCCATGTGTGAGAGGAACAGAGCAAATGAGTGAGAATGGAGGCTCATTGGTATGAGGACCATATGCACTGGTTTTTCCAGGATAGCCCTGATGTCTTTTAAAATCATAAAATACACTTGAAAGACTTTTGATATATGGATTCAGAAATCCACAATAATTATTTTCTTTTTTTAATATTTTATTTTATTTATTTATTTTTGGCTGCTTTGGGTCTTCGTTGCTGCACACAGGCTTTCTTCTAGTTGCGGTGAGCAGGGGCTGCTCTTCATTGTGGTGGGCATGCTTCTCATTGCGGTGGCTTCTCTTGTTGCAGAGCATGGGTTCTAGGTGCGCGGGCTTCAGTAGGTGCAGCATGCAGGCTCTAGAGCGCAGGCTCAGTAGTTGTGGTGCACGGGCTCTAGAGCACAGGCTCAGTAGTTGTGGCTCGCAGGCTCTAGAGTGCAGGCTCAGTAGTTGTGGCGCACGGGCTTAGTTGCTCCGTGGCATGTGGGATCTTCCCAGACCAGAGCTCCAACCCGTGTTCCCTGCATTGGCAGGCGGATTCTTAACCACCAGGGAAGCCCCAATAATTATTTTATGAACAATTTATGAAATGTTACGAACAAAATTACTGGTTCAAAATTACTGCCATGAGTTTACTGGGATGCTTCATAGAACTGTTCCTCTCTGGTGTTTAACTCCTCTTCTCTTCCTCCCTCTTCTCAGATAGTTAGAGCTTAATGTTATCAAGGCTCTTAATGATGTGATATGTAATTTAGGAGTTAACTGCTTTGTTATCTCACTTGTTCTATTTAAAAGATAGGGTTTACCAAATTGTAGTAATTTTCACTCATTATCTTAAAAAGGCATACTTTGAAGGGTAAACATGAATTCCAGAATTTAAGAGTTATAACTTGAGACTCTACTACTTTCTTTAAATTAGAGCCATTTTTATAGGTTTCAGAGAAGCAAAATTTCCTAAAGCATGGTTCTCAATACATTTAAAATAAAAAGTTTTTCTCAAGTTTTTCACCTCTGCATAATTCTGCAGAATTATAGCAATTGCAGGTGGTAAATCTTTGTACTCACTGAGAGCACAGCTGGTTTCCAAGTCAGCTGATACAAATCTCTGATTGGAATTCCTAGAACATATTTCATTGCTAGATTGGCATTTGAATTATAGAGTAAAAAGTCAGCTATAAACCTCTCTCATTCTTTGTTTGGATTTGGCAACGTAGTATTCTCAAGGAGCTTTAAGTATTCAGCAGCTTCCTCTTCTGAGGCATTGGCACAAAATGAACTCAAGTTATTCTGACCCAGGCCATTCCCAGTGACCTTTATAAATGATGTTTTGGGTTTTGTATTTCTAAGAGCTAAGTCAGCATTTTAAAAGTCCTTGATAGATATAACTCAGTCTGCCAGACAAGACCTGGGGCCACTCTGTACCAGGGTAATTATACCCCTTCTCAACATAGATCTATCCCAGGCCAGACTTGAACTGCTCTCTGGAGGGATGAAGCAGGACGTGATTCTCCAGTCTGCCTTTACCTTAATGTCAGGCTACTTTGGCAAGCTCCTAATCCCAAACAGTTGTCTTGAAAATACAACATCATCTCTTCACGCAGTTGATCAAAAAAACAGCTGTGTGTAACTACATACATGCAGAGCTATATAAGAGGTATACAGTCTGCCTTTTGTCCTTAAGAAGCTTGTAGTCTGCTTGAAGGACTAAGATTTACATGCATAAAACAAATGCTGATAAAAGAACGTAATGTATTATTAATGGGAAGCAAAATAAGTGACCAGTGATGCATTCTCCAGAAGTCCCAAATTTTTAGAACAGTTCTAATTTTAGAGGGTCTGTACACTTGTTCTGCGATCTCTGAATGTATTTAGGACCTGCCATATCTCGGTTTGCCTTTAGCACTGAGGAGCAACACATACACAACTAAAAAAACAACAACAAAAAAACTGCTAGACAACATGTCCAGATTTTAAGCTAAAAAATTGTAGTCACCAGAACAAGAGTGAAAGGAAGTTTTTGCATGACATGATGTAAAACAGGGGGCCCACTGGGATTTATCAGTTAAAAAAAAAATCAAGCTTGGTAAAATGAACTTTAAGCACATACCTTTCTGACAAAGGGTTGATGGTATCTTATGTGGAGAAGAGCATAAATATAATATCTCATTACAGTAATTCGAGGTGTTGCTGAACCAAGGGGCAATAATTATTGCCCAAGCCAGAACAAGATGGAAATGGAACAGACTGGTGTGAACTCAAGGATGACAGTGTGGATGCATGTTCAAAGATCACACACATAAGAGAGGTCTTTTCAAGCCAAATGACTCTAGGCATCTAAAATAGAGCCATAATTAAGCAATAAGACATGACAGAGAGCACATTTCTCAGTGATTATAGCATGCCTCAAGGGATAAGTCACTAGGCCAAAGGTTCACATGAGGAGTGAAATAATAACCTTGCAATGTATGGTATCGCGCTCTTAGAGGGAAAAGAAGCAAATGAATAATGGGAGTTAGAAGAGTCATTTCACGAACTCTTATTTCAGTTGTAGGGTTACACTGCCATATGTACATTACATGTAACCATTAGTTGTACCCCGCATCCTGAAGCTGTGTATTTACACCAGAGCCTTCACCTAATTTAAAACCCAGAATCTTCCATTTCAAATTTTCTTAGCCAAGCAAAAACCAAGTAATTAAGACACAAACAGACTTGAAAGTTCATAGCCGTATATATGGAACTACAGTCTGGTAGAACTATAATTACAGTTGCTCAGACCTGGCTTTTATAACTGAAAAATAACTGAAGCAACCACACTGAGTTATTTTTGTTATCTTGGCTCATTTATCTCATATGCATTTCCCTCAGAAACTACCAGTAGACATGGCCCCAGTGCCCCATAGGTCCAGAAACGTTTCCAGCTTTCTAGTCAGCTTTCCTTTCCCTACTGCTATGCTGCTGGTGGAAGATGGGGACAACTCTAGAGCTAGTGACTAACTGAACCCCACAGTACGGTGGAGGTGAGCCTTTCACTAGGATGAGAAGTGTGATACCCAGTAGCCGTCAAGTGGGGTAAACAATTTCCAGACTCTGACGGATGCCCTGAAAAGCCCAGCAGACAGAGGTAGGTATCTTACTGCCAGATGTCTCTCCATGTTTCTATGATTCTTTATCACTTGGGAAGATAGTTAAAAATCTGAACCAAAGTCAGAGGACAAGATTTTTTGTGGACTTTAATGTCTCCCTATACCAGTGAATTTTGTCTCAGGCTGTTGTACCCTGGACAAAATGCTATGCAAACAATTTATCTTAGATAGTCTAGGCCCTTTTGTAACCAATGTTCTCACTCAAAATCTGTTCTTGAGAAAAGATCTGAATACAGTTGCTAGAGACTGAATGCTTGTGTCCCTCCAAAATTCATATGTTGAGCCATGACCCCCAATGTGATGGCATCAGGAGGCAAGGCCTTTTGGAAGTGATTAGGTGATGAGGGCAGAGCCCTCACGAATGGTATTTGTGCCCTTATAAGAGACTCCAGAAAACTTTCTGACCCCTTCCACCACATGTGGGCACGGCAAGAAGACAGTCATCTCTGAACCAGGAAGCAGGTCCTCACTAGACCCAGAATCGGCCAACACCTTGATCTTGGACTTCCCAGCCTCCAGAACTTGAGAAATAAATATCTCAAGTGACTCGTTTATGAGTCACCCAGTCTATGCTATTCTGTTCATTTTTCAGACATTTGGTCCTGTCCAAAACTTCTATGAGCATATTTGGTCCATGCCAAATGGTTTTGGATGGGACCAAATATCTTATGGACCAAGTGTCTCTTATGGACATTTTGGACTGGACCAAATGTCCTTCCAGTTTCTATTATAGCAGCCCAGACAGACCAAGACAACGGTTACTTACATTTTGGGGAAACTTTAAGTCAGTAGGTTACTTTTCCCAAGGGTGTCTGCATTTTAATGTAGTGGAATATTTTAAAGTAATGTATTTTAATTTGTGTAGTGGAAATCTTAACCTC
The DNA here is from genome assembly GCF_963455315.2 of Globicephala melas. Taxonomy (NCBI): domain Eukaryota; kingdom Metazoa; phylum Chordata; class Mammalia; order Artiodactyla; family Delphinidae; genus Globicephala; species Globicephala melas. The sequence goes on along the minus strand of NC_083314.1, from coordinate 58,527,070 downwards.
CAGCTAAAGGAATTTCAAGCATCAGAGAGCAGGTGTGAGAATAGTGCTACTGCCTGGAGAGGACTTGAGGAAATCCTGAAATCATACCCTACTGCATGAGCTGAGAAATGAGTCCGTGAAGCCTTTATTGCTCATGCTGGAATAATCCTCATTTGAGGAAAATTACTCCAACCCGAAAAGAAACCAAGTCTGCCATTCGGGCCATATATACCAGTTATTTGTAGCTGCATAGTAAGCCATCCCAAAACTTAGTGTCTTAAAACAGCAACCACTTTTATTTGCTTATGATTCTGTGGGTCAATACTTTGGTCTAGGCTGTGCAGAGAAGTTCACTGTGATTGCTGGGGAACACTCATGTGGTTGCAGTAATTTGGTAACTTCCCAGGGCTAGATGACCTAAGAAAGCCCCACTCACATTCTGGCAATTGGGGATGTCTGTCACCTGGGCTTTTTTCTCCATTTAGTCTCTTATCCTCAAGACGGTAGCATGAATTTCTATTTATGGACGTCCCGGGGTTCTAAGATGGCAAGTGTGTAAGCTGCAAAGCTTCTTGAGACCCAGGCTTAGCAGTCACATACCTTACTTCTGCATTCCACTGCAAAGCAAGCCACTAAATTAGCCCAGATTTGAGTGGTGGCAAAATGTACTCTACATCTTGAAGGGAGGAACAGAAAGGCACTCAGAAAAGGGTTAATCATACAGAAAAGGGAGGAACTGTTGTAGGCATCTTTGCAAACAATTTAGCCACAGTCTGCACCCTCCCCCTCGCTACTATAAGTCACAGCCATTTCACATGCAAAATGTACTCACCGCCTCCCCTAAAAGTCCCTTCCTAGTCTGATTTCAGGCATGGAGTCCAGGATCTCATCCTTTGATCAAGTCCAGATATGGATGAGTATTGCAAGGCTGAAATATTGAACAATATCCTGCAAACTAAGAAAGTTTGAGACCAAGAACTGAAGTAGGTGACTCCATAAAGTGCAATTATGGAGTTTATTATGGTAACTTCCATACAGGCAGGATCAAGCTGATGATGATCCAGAGACATTCACAGCTTCCCTCTGTACCATCAAAAAGGGCACAGGGGAATTTAAGGGGGTCAACGCTAAAAACAGAATCTGACTACTAGGGAGAAGTATGTCTGCGTTGACAGGAACCAGGAGGTTTTCCTTGCCTCCACCCCTGGGGGGTCTCATGATCACTAATCATCTGCATCAGCAAAAGGCGTTCTTCCAGTTTTCGTATTAAATGAAGGCAAGAGTAAAAGTTGATAGGGAACTTATCTGGCTTGGGTGCATTGCTTGTGAGGAGGCTAAAGCTCAGTGATGCAGAAAGGGGAGAGGGTAGGACTGCGGGTCTAAGATGGAGCTGACAGAATGGAGTCAATGTGGTTCAGCCACACAGTGAGGCTCCTCAGGTGTAACTCCTCCAGTGTGGCTCCTCTTAATCTAAAGACCTATGAACTAAAATGAAAAGTTACCTCTCCTGACCACATATCAACATACAGTGGTGAGACAGAACAGGATAGCTTCAGTAGGCATTCCCTTTTAAAAAGAAGAGGAACATGAGGCAAACTGAAGGCATTCTGAAATCTAGCCGGAGGTATGTTGTCAGGTCTCCCTCTTCTGGGGCCAGGGAATGTAATGAGAGCCTAGTTCTGCTCTCTGGGAGTGGCTCCCTAGTTCACAATTCTAGCCTACACACTCGGACATCTCTTCTCTTTTCCAGAAGAAATGACCCATGTTTGCAAATGAGTAGCTTTCTCAGCCTGCTTCCTGTCCATAGAAACTTGAGGATCCAGAGGTCTCTTTTCATTTTGGAAAGTCTTAGTCTCTTTTAGTTCGAACTGGTGGTGCTTTTGTCAATTCAATTCTCTTGTATATGTCAGGGAGCTGTGACCCCATGTCTCTACTGTGGATTGAATTATGTCCTCCCAAAATATGTATGTTGAAACTCTAACCTCCAGCATAACTGTATTTGGAGATAGGGCTTATAAGGAGGTAGCTAAGGTTAAATGAGGTCGTAAGGGTGGGCCCCTGATCTGATAGGATTAGTGTCCTCATAAGAGACAACAGAAAGCCCTCATATTCTCTTTCTCTCCCTCTTTCTCTCTCTTTTTGCCTCTTTCTCTCTTTCTCTCTCTCTCTCCCTCTCCCTCATATGAGGACACAGCAAGTAGATGGCCATCTGCAAGCCAGGAAGAGAATGCTCACGAGAAATCGAATCAGCTGGAACCTTGATCTTGGTATTGCAGCCTCCAGAACTATGAGAAATACATTTCTAATGTTTGAGCTATCTAGCCTATCATGTTTTGTTATGGCAACCCAAGCTGACTAATACACATATATGTAGCAAGAACTGGGATGCTGTTAAAACAAATTCCATCCCAGCAGCTCCAAAACCCTTAACTTATTCCAGCATCTGAAGTCTAACGTCCAGTCTCATCTAAATCAGGTATGGCTTACATAAAACTATACACTTAAAAAGGGTGAATTTCGGGCTTCCCTGGTGGCGCTGTGGTTGAGAGTCTGCCTGCCGATGCGGGGGACACGGGTTCGTGCCCCGGTCCGGGAAGATCCCACGTGCCACGGAGCGGCTGGGCCTGTGAGTCATGGCCGCTGAGCCTGCGCGTCCGGAGCCTGTGCTCCGCAACGGGAGAGGCCACAACGTGAGAGGCCCGTGTACTGCAAAAAAAAAAAAAAGGGTGAATTTCACTCTATATACACATGCCTCACTCAACAAATAAGCCTTTGAGAAAAAAATAGTGACTTAAAACAACTATTTTATTTTCTCACCATTCTGTGGGTCAGCAATTCGGACTAGGATCAGAGGGGCAGTTTTTATGTTCTATACACAGCATCAGAAGCAAATAAAATGATTTTTGTTTTAAAGGGATTAAGTTTTAGGGATGGTTTTTTACACAGCAATAAATAATTGATATGGTGCAGTAGATTGAATCAGGAGCTCTTGCTTTTATATGAGGCAACAAAATACAAGTTGGCCGTGAGGGAGGTCAGCCTCCCTTAAGGTGATTAGCAGAAACTCTGTCCCATCTAAGGAGGTGTGTGCCATATCTAAATGATGCCTAAACGACCTGATCAGAGCCTTCATTTGAGGTAGTATTCGGTGCAGAGAGCAAAGAATTGTGGGTTAAATTCAGATCACTACCCAAAGGGAAGCTGAGCTACTTTCCCAGAATTGCCCTTGCCTGTCTTAGGGTCTGGTTCTTGGTTATCTGTCCAGGCTGGCATCCTCTTAAGTCGTATATGGTACCACTTGTCCCTCGTATTCCATTCATGTGGATTACATCTTCAACATCGCTTGGACCAGACTGTGGGATTCTTCCACATCTGGCTTCCTCTTGGCCATTTCTATACCTCTCAGGACCAAAGAAAATTTTAGGCTCACAACTCCTTTGCCACTCTAGGACCATGGAAAATTCTCTGAGGCAACCCATACCCTTTTGCTCTAGGTGTGCCAGGCAGTGTCTCTGGCACAATGCTGGGTAGAGGGGATCTTTGGGAAGTTTGCCATCTTTTGGCTTCCAACCTGGAAATAAGGCATAGGTCTCCCTGTTCTCAGAACCTGAAAAACCCACACTTAAGCTAGGGTTCAGCCTGTGGAGGGGGGCAAGAATAGAGTGCAAGAGTCCCTTTCAGCGAGTCACCAGTATCTAACCCTCGTGCTTTGCTTTAGAATGGCCTCTTGTCTCCCAGCCAGGGGAATTTTTATTTTACGTGGGCAGGAAAATATTGGCTCAAGTTGATCAAATATTCTTCCAAATCTTTTTTGTCTGAAGCCTGAAGCTCAGCTTTTTAAACTCTGAAAGCCAAGAATTTGTCTCTTTTGTTCTCTGGTTCTGCTGTGACAACCCTCCCTTGAGGCAAGGAATGACTCATGGTCTGGCTGCCCGGTGGGGGAGGGTCAAGGGTAACAGGAAATCACGGGGAAAAACACATTTGTTAATATATAAAAATATTATCCTGCTACACTAGGATTCCTATTCTCTTTCTCATTCTTTGTTCAATGACAAACCCGTCTTTCTCCTTTCTTACAGTCTTTTGCATTAGAAAGGGGTCTTTGGGACGTAAGTAATAGAAGTCAACCCATTTTTGCCCACCCGCTCCCTGAATGAAATGCAGGTGCTGAGAGAAGGAGCGGGAAGGATTTGAGACAGAAAAGTAATCATGCTTCACGAAGCCACCAGGGACGTAAATTTCTATCAGAACCAAGCTTTCTCTGTTTTCATGTTGGCTCTGTGTACGCCATGGCGCTCTCTGGCCCCTCTGTAGATAGGGCCTGCATTTGAACTCCTCCTGCTACTGTGCTGAGACTGAAATCTTCTTGTTCTAATATATGAATTCTAATGGAACGGATCGATCAGTGTGGTCAATGATCAAGCAACAATAGCTGAGAGAGCACTTGTAGGGAAGGGCAGAATCCCATTTTACAAAGACTGCCAAGTGCCCATGCCCAACAGAAGAAAGGAAAATTCTTGAAAAATAAGAGGTTAGACACATAGTGCTTTAGATGTCTAGTTTACTGTTCTCTGGGTGGAAGTGACTTCGCCTTTCCAAAGCTATCTTGGCAGCTTATCTCTACCTACCTACCAGACTACTCACTTCATAGCTATTTAGGGATATGTCTCTCTTCTAATGGGACAAGCAACCATGGGCAAGAACTTTGTTTCTCCTCCCCACAAAGGCAAACACAGTGCCCTGCAGAGTACAGGATTCAAAAGCATCCATTGAAGAATCAATGGGGACTTCCCTGGTGGCGCAGTGGTTAAGAATCTGCCTGCCAGTGCAGGGGACACGGGTTCGAGCTCTGGTGCAGGAAGATCCCACATGCCATGGAGCAGCTAAGCCCGCGCGCCACAACTACTGAAGCCCGCGCACATGGAGCCCGTGCTCCGCAATAAGAGAAGCCACTGTGATGAGAAGCCCACTTACAGCAATGAAGAGTAGCCCCTACTCACTGCAACTAGAGAAAGCCCACACGCAGCAACGAAGACCCAACACAGCCAAATATAAATAAATAAATTAAAAAAAAAATCAATGAATGGGAACAAAAAAAAGAGTTAATTGAACCAATAAGCCCTCCCCCCAAAATCAATGGATACTATAAGGGGAGAAATATAAGGCATTTAATGACAGACATAATTTTGAAAAAGTATCCAGATACCTTCTATTATATGCTACAATTTTCTTTAGGCAGGGAAAGAGTTAAGCAGTCTTACACCGTGTTCATGGACTTCTGACATGATATAAAACACTACAATTTTGGCTTTTCCATTTTAGCTGACATAGTTTAAGTTGATGAATATTTTGATTTGTGCCAGTCTCAGGCAGTTTTAAATGCTATCCCTGCAGGAGTCAAGAAGTCCAGTCATAATCATAACAATATGCTTGTCAGTCAAAAGCACCGGAAGATTGTTTAGGTGCAAAGAAAGCATTTTCCCCTGAAAGGAAACAGGGCAATTGAAATCACCCACTTTTCAAGGCATTGAAGTCAAAACTGTTACCAGCTTCATGGTGTGAAAATCCAGGTCTCAGCACCCCCTCGGTCAGACTCCAGTATGTCCTGGGGCTATCCAGCCAAAAAACAAGTTACAGTCTAAAGTTCAGAAGAAATTAGACTAAAGGGAAAGCACAGCGATCAAGGTTGATTTCCCCGTCATTATTTGCAGGTCACTATTTCAACAGGGAATGTATAATGAATTCCCTTCCATTTCTGCAGTCAGTGCACCTTGGGATAGATTCACAGAGCCAACTAAATCAGAGAATTCATGCAATTACATGAGATCTGGGCAGAAGAATGTGATTTTTTTCTTCCTGAACCGACCAAGCAAATAATGCTTGATAAAATTGACCTAAAGGTTATACCATAGGAACTGTTTGCATTAGAGCAGGCAAAATTAAAACATCCACATAGTATTGGGTTCGTTAGAAAAAGGGGAAAAGCCAGAAACCAATGTGGGAGAAAGAAAGGAAGAAATGAACAGCCTGAAGAAATAGATTTCAGAATTGGAGGCAGCCCAGAATTATTCAGATCTTTGGCTATGTTGATGTCAGGACCTTCTTTTTTCAAAGTTAGTGTGACCTTAGCCATTCCAGCTGCTCAACAAATTTGCTCAGCAACTCTGCCCCACCAGAGGAAAATTAAAAACAAATCTGATATGCCCCTTCTTATTTTATTGCATCAATAGCAGCTTTTACATGGAAATGAACTAGTTAAATAAAAAGTTACTATAATAGAAAGAACACCTTTCACCCCCAAAGAATTCCATATACCCCATGCTGATATCAAAAGAATCTCCTCATGGGAAAGAGCAATGTGGAAAGCAGAGGGGAACGAAAATCTGGTGTTCAGAGTCCGCTGGGAGCTTCAGACAAATATGAAACAATGACTTCATGTACTAGATAAATTTCTCACATTCTTCAACCAGTTTTATTGGCTAAATACTCATGTATCCAGTTATATGAACACCAAGCCCGCCCAAAGAAGAATCTGAGTGGGTATTAAAAAATATATCCAGGGTAGAAATCTAATCATGAGCTAACCCTTTGTCCAGCAATTAACCAATGTTCCTATTAGCTGGTCATTGTTGAAGTCATCTAAAAACATGTCCATGATTATCCTCTATCTCACTGACAAGGAAATCATAACTTTGAAAAGGTAAAAAACCTTTTAGCAATAATAGAGCTGGAGGACATATACTGCGGCTCTGTCTCTTTAGCTCTGTCTCCAAATTTTTTCCTATGAGAATCTTTCTTTTCATTTAGGCCATTTCTACTTGTCCTTAACCAGGCTACGCACACATGTGCCTCAGCACCTTCAATGTGCTCTGGTTCCCCTCTTTTCTCTTGTCTAAGCTCTTGTCTTTCTATCCTTCGGACTAGATGCCTCCATGAAACTCTCACGGGCTGCTCCAGGCTTTCCCGGGTCTCTCTCATCTGGATTCCTCTGGTACTTAGGCTAGTCTGCGTTGCCCTGTGATATCTCATATGATTTCATTAGCCTCTGAAGGCCATGAGAGATAATAGAAAGTGTATAGGGTTTGGAATCAAATAGACTTAGTTGGAGATCTGGGACCTTTCCCTAATGAACTGGTAATTTAACCTCTCTGCAGTTTCATTTTCTCATGTGTAACCTGGAAATAATAATATCCAGCTTACAGAGTTCTTAGGAACATCAAATAAAGTCATATATACAGAGTACCTGGTCCCTTACACTACGAAGTAAGTCAGAGCTTTGTCTCTTTTGTTCCCTGCTTTATCTTTGGCACCTAGAAGAGTTCCTAGCACAGAGCATGTTCTCAATTAATGTGTATTAAATGAATTAATGAATAATCAGTGTGCAGTAAGTGTTGGTTCTCGGGTTTTTGCTTTTTACACTAGCCTGTAATTTTTGGAGGACAGGGCTTGTGCATATATCTCTTGGTATACTCGCTTTGATGAGTGTTTCAAGGAGCTTTGATGAGTGTTTTCTTCTGAGTCCTTGGTCTCCCTGTTTGATGACTAGATGACTCTCAATGGCACATAAAGATCTATTCATCGTGGCAGGTAACCCATTTGTCTATGGACTTCAATGCTACTCCCCACTGCTGGAAGCAGCAACACAGTAAAAATAATAACCATCTTGGAAAAAAAAAGAAAGCTATAAGAAGGCGTTTGACAAATACGTATCATTTACTAACCTTTTCCACCTGTCCAGCCCTCTGAAAAATATACCATAAAACTCAAAAATAAAAGTTAAACAATCAATAATGAAGGTATTGAAGGAGGAAGGAAGGAAGGGAAGGAGAGAAGGAGAAGGAAGGGAGAGAGGAAGGAAAATAGAGAAAGAGAGGAAAAAAAGAAAAAAGAAAGGAAAAAATGCCGTGAACATATCGCTATTGCCTCAAGGCTGCGTGTCTTATGTTTGTTCCCAGGACTCTCGTGACCATTCTGGCTCAGGCTGGGAACAGCCTCAGAGGAGTTCTAAAGTCCCAAAAGGACAGTGGTATTTAGAGTCCAGAAATCTCATAGCACGATCTTTTCTTCAGAGACCATGCCAAGGCACCATACATACATCACAAGCACACGCTCCCTGTGTCTCTCAGAATAATAAACTAGATCTGAGAGCCTAGAAGATCCCTTCTTGATTTTAACCCAAAGACTTCAGAATTTTTTAAATCAACTTGGGCTGCGATGTCATACACTGGAGAGACAGTTTAGAGCAGTTAAGACAGGATTTCCCTTGGCATAACGGAAACCACGTGCACTATTATGGATTTCTAATGCACCATTGAGGTGGGTACCTGTTGCTTTGAAGAAAAGGAAGCCATTTCCAACCACATTTCTCCTGATTTATGCCCAAGCCCCAGAAGGTCCAGACAAGTTGGGAAAGATCTGGTAACTAGAGAAGTGACAGGGGGTGAGAAAGTATACTTTGTAAAAGACTGCAAACTTGACTCTTATCTTAAATCCTTGTCTTGGGCAATGTGTGCATTTCAGAATTTAAATCATGTTAGTAGTTTAAGTCAGATTGAGGGTGAAAAACTTCATGGCTCTATGAATTAGGACTGGATTGTTTTGGTAAATACATTTTCTAAGTTGGACAAACATAAATCAGTCCTAACAAGGCACCCGTGATTAAGCAGGTCTAACACCCTTCCCCATTTTCCACCCATTCTTAATTCTCTTCTACTCACATTTTTTTCCAACCAGAAAAGTGGGGAAAAAATGAGGATTTTTTAAAAAACCATGCTGCACTCAGCCCTAAAAGAGAATAGAAGAGTCCAGGATGACTCAAGGACACAGGTGACTGCACGTGTCTTAGCAAGGAGGTCAGGACCAGGCAGAATCTGGATACAGGAGAGCTTTTCGTCAGACAGCAGGGAATGGAAGTCCTAGATTTCAGCCTAATGTCCAAGAGCTGGCAACAGCTATCACCTGGCAGCTGGCATTCCACAGTGCTGTCCCGGAGGGCCTCCACACCTGCGCCCATGTGCCTCATCTTTCTCCTTCTCTTACTCTTTGGCCTATAATCTTCTGGTGCAGGAAATTCTAGCTGCCCATCTTTTCAGTTGACTCTTGTTTATACATGGAAAATCTTCATATTTGTTCTTTATTAAACCTTGGGTTTTGACCTTACTATATTTTCTCATGATTGTTTTATTCTTTATTGCTGTCTCATCAATAATGGTCTCACCTTTGAATGACTGCTTTATTTCTATTAGCAAATGACTTTCTTCTTCAAGTGTCATCAGAAATAGAACAATAACACTGAAAGAAAAGACACCAGGGTCATTTTGTCCTTTTTCATACCATGGTAAACTGGTCAAGTAGGTTTGAGACTTTTTGTTCACCCCACCCCGCAGGGCTACCTAATTCAGCACAAGACTTGGTTTTCTTTGAGGTTAGTGCTATATAAACACTGTCCATTAAAATTCGACAAGGTGTCAGGTATGAATCGATTATGAGGCCCCTGATCATCTCTTTTTAGCAGAACTGAAGAGTTGATATGAATAGAGTTTTCATTGAATACTATTTCTCAGGGACTTGTTCCAAACTTTCTTTAAAGATGAAGAAAAAAAAAAAAAACCTGACGTCTTATATAATCATCAACATGGCACAATGAGAACTGCTAATATAAATAACCTAGATAACCTAATCTGCATCCCTAAGACACCTCAGCCTCCTTTGAAGAGAAGCAAAAAGGATGTCCAAATGTAAATAAACTAAAATAAAAACCAATACACCCTGAGGGATGGGGTTGTTTAGCTCACACAGTGGAATGAAAAGTGGTTTGTGTTTGTTTGCGTCTTTTTAGTTTGTTTTATTGTTGTGGTTTTAACTTCTCCATGATTAGGACTCAAGTAATTTTCTTCTTTTCTGTTATAAGTTGCTGGCAGGCTGGTCAAGATTCGGTTTCATTGTAACGTTTAGAGAAAATGATCTTCCTGTTCCATATTCAAAGATAAAAATATCTCCCAGCTAAAGTGATTGTCAATGCCAGGACCAGGTCCCTTTTCAGGAATTTCCTTCCTGGACTTGGCCCTTCAACCTCTGAAATAACAATTGTTTTTTAGCTTTTCTGAAATGAAAATATTTACCAACAGGGTTTGATTGTACAACATCGCATCTCCTTCTTCGGTCTGCTGGGGTAGCTCATCAGACGGGCTGGTGGTGAGCCGGGGAAAAGCCAGGAGGAAACCTCTGTGGGCAAAGGAGGGAAGGAGAGAGAGAGCAAGAAAGAGGAACAAGCCCTGACTATTTGACGTGCACACAGGAATTTCAAAACAGGCTGCAGGGCTGAGTATCCAAACGGAGGAAACGTGTATCAGATGAAACACCCACGCTTTGATCTTTCTTAGAATGTAGTTCTTTTTGGCAAAAACGCTTTCTCCTCCATACTCATTACAGAAAGGAACTTGTCATTGCCAATCAATAAGGATAAAGCAATAACAATAGTGTTAACACCTTCCCAATGGGAAAACAGTGTTGGGAACTGTGCATGCTATCTGCTCTTGGCTTGGTTTCATATTTTAAAGGGGATTTGGCAAAATAATTAGATGCTTCTGTCTACCTCTGTTCTATCCTATCCAAACCCTATGCAGCTTAGTAAACTGATGTCAGAGGAATTTGGCAGGATGTTTAGTGATAGCTTCTCAAATGAATGTATAAGTAGGGCAGAAATAGCCTTTCTGAAGGATACTTCCTATCTCAATCCCTAATGTATTAACAGTTAATGCTGAGTAATGCTAATACCAGGGATGGTGTTGAAATGGGATGACGTGGTGGTGGGGTAAGGGCATTACGTCATTTGATTGTTTTCCTCTGACAAGAGTGACATCCTCCAGGGGCAGAAAGCACAACCCTGCTCCAAAATGTCAACACTCCTCCAGGAACAAGGCAGTTTACAACATGACAACATTTTCATCTGTGGATTAACCTCAAGGACGATCTGCTATTTGCTAGGTCTCTCTTATTTTTTGAAACTATCCTTAGACATGAAAAAAGGATTATTATTTGGTAAGAGAGGAAGGTGAAACTCACTTTGAAAGAGAGCCCATTACATGTCAGGCATTCTGCTAGATGCTTGAAAATTTTATTTCTTTTTGTCTTCATTATAACTTTATCTGGTTCTGTTATTATCCACAATTTGTGAATGAGCAAAGCATGAGTTAAGAAGCACAAAAATTAACCATCTTGTCTAAGGTCATACATCTAGTAGGAGAGAAGCTTCCAAAAGAACGATGAGAACAGATCCTATATTTGTCTTTGTAACGGTCACAGTGGTGCACTGCCCAGATGACCCTTTCAGGACCAGCTGTGAAAAGTGTTGGTTGCTAATGGCTCACTGGAGATTCTTTCTTCAGGAATTGCCCTAGGCTAAAGAGAGTGGTCTTGCCAAAGTTTGTGCGCCCTTCCTGGGGGGAAGCCTGGAACCAAAGTCTGAGAGTTATGATGGTACAAAGAACTGGCCCCCATGCCTCAATTGGGAAGAACTGGGGCCAGAACTCGGCTGAGGCCTTTGTTGTGTCTGTATCACACCCAAAGGCTCTCCCTACCCAGTCCTGCTTCCTTGACCACTTACAGACCTTGTCCTCAAACATACTCTCCAATAAACTTTGGCACACACATCTCCATCCCAGACTCTATTTTCTGAGAAGTCTGATCTTTGACAGCCTTCTGGAATGTATATTAAAAATGAAAAAACAAAAACAATTTAAATGCTAGGACATAGAAAAAACAAAAAGATAAACAAACAAATAATACCCTGCCTCATCATTTCAGTATAGTGGCCCTAGTATTGTACACAGGAATATCTAGAAGTGACACTCTTAATCCAGGAAGAATGTTGTAAATCATAGGATTTTACTCTTTTTAGAACCAAAATGAATGTTAAGGAGACTTTCTCTCCCATCCCACTTCTATCCACCATCATATTACAATTTAAAAAAATAAATGAGGCTTTGAAAAAGTAACTGACTTGGTTATGGTCCCCCAGCTATTTGGTAGATGAGGGCCTAGTGCTGAATCTAAGATGTCACTATGAAACACAGAGCCAAGGTCATATTAAACTTCTAATTTGATTAAATTAAAATGCTTTATGGTACATATTATGTGCAAGAAAGTAATTAACTGAGAAATGTCAGGTTCTTTCATGCCAATTTTAGAGTTAGTGATACATAACTATTGCTTTTACAAATATAATAAAGGAACTTAATATCACGGCAGCAAACATTATCCTCTGCTTATCCTCTGATCAAGTACTGGATCTTACTTGATTCTGCCTATTTTAACCAAGTAGTGTCTTTTACACATAATTCACGCAGCTTTAAGTGATGCATTTTCTCTCCCTGCCACCCTGTGATAATTTTAATTTAAATTTCACCATGTTACATGATCAATTTATTTTCCTTAAAAGGAACAACTTCAAGTGTGCCTTCCAGAGCTCTGGGAGTTCTTTTTCCTTTCAATTAGATTAGTTTATAAATGGGGATCTTGGAAACTGAAAGAAGATTCAGTTGCAGAAGGAAAGACTTTGTGCTTGATTCTGATCCCCCCAATACGTACGCGTGCGTGTGCACAGACACACACACCATCCTCCATCAAGAGGTTAAAGGACCATGGCCTTTTGTTTCATGGGATGGATTAATATTGCTGGGTTGCTTGCAGGGAGAAAGGACTTTCCAAGCTGTTATATGCTGGATGCGTTGAGAGTGCATGTTTCTGTAACACCATACTTTTTAATACAACTGACGGTCTGTCTTGAGATTTAAGTGTGTTTTGACAGTTTTTATGCACCTGTTAATTCCAAGCTCTTAACATATGCCAGTTAAAAAGAGCCAGGCACTAAAACATCTAGCTTTAGAGGCTAAATATGGCTCAGCTGCAATCCCAGGCAGGCAGGCTGACAGGAACAATTCCTTCCGCCAAGATGGAAATCAGCTGTAGCCTCCTCTTGTGCCTTGAACAAACCATTTCTAGGTGGGGAGGGTGGAAATACCATTTGATTTCCCAGGGGACAGTTATCAGCGTCAACTCAGGTCTTCATCCATGGTTGGTTACTCTGGATAATATTCTGTTGTGTTCAAGTGGAGGACTCAGGATTTGGAAAGACCTTTATGTTCATCGTGGTGTCTAGTTAGGAGAGCTCTCCATCTGTTCTCTGCTCCACACCTTCCCTTCATACCCACCTACCCACACCCAGCAAAACTGAGGACAGATGCCCGAATTTTTCCAATGCTAACTCCACGGTTTTTAAGAACTAAGGCCATGCATTTCTCTACAACACAAAGAGCAATATTTCTGGTGTAAATAAAGAAATAATTCTCGTCAAACTTAAACAAGGATGATTAAGGGATATTCACTGTAGCACTAGCTAAATGCCAAAAGATAAATGATCTCTCTGTGCATACAAAGTACCTTGTACTCAGAGCTTTAAAACAGTGTAGAGTGAAAGATAAATAAGCATTTGCCTTTATTGTTCTGTGAGACTCTTTGGGGCAAGGTATGGATTTGATACATTTCAAACATCTGGTACATTTCCTCTTGAGGGTACAGAACAATTGCTGTCCAATGGAAATGTAATGCAAGCTACAAATGTAAGTCTGTGCATATGTAATTTGAAATTTTCCAGTAGCCACATTTTCAAAAGTAAAGAGAAACAGGTAAAAATAATTTTAATCATGTACTTATTTAAGCAATATCCAAAATACTATCATATCAATGTGTAAGCAATTAATGAGAAATTTTATGTGAAATTCGATGTGTATTTTGCACTCACAGCACATCTCTGTTTGGACTAGCCACATTAGCCACATTTCAAGTTTTTAATACCCACATGTAGCAAGTGCAGTTCTAAAATGTTGATCATGAAAATGTTCCAACAAATGGAAAATAACATTTAATGACCCTGGGAATATTACTAGAAACTGGATAATGGCCAAGGGACCTGTAGAGAATTCACCAGCTTCTTCTCTTTTTTACCCTGTATTACAACACATTTCTTTTCATACGATTGTTTGAATGTCCTTCTCAGCTTCACAGTGATGGTCATCAGATTCCAAGTAAATAACTATAGAAAAACAGAACTATTAAAAAGTGGAATGAGTTACCTAGATGGAAAAGTAGATTTCATGTCATCAGAGTATTTGAGCAGAATCTAAATGATTGTCTGCAGTGATGCTATGGTGAAATTCTGTACCATGTGGCTGAATAGCATAAGGTAGTATACACAGCGGCTAAGAGCTTGGGATTTAGAGCCAAGTAGAACTGGGTTACAATCTCACCTCCACTATTTGTGTGGTAGCACATAATGAGATTTAATTGTCCCATTTGTAAAACAGGAATAACCACTTCATGAAATTGTTATGTGAAATAAATGAAAGAATATATCTATAGCTCTCACAATGTTCAAAAAGATATTATGATTATGATTATTACAGCATAAGAAAACTGCCTACGGATATTTGGTACTAAAGACAGATGACACATAATATTAAGCATTCAAGACATTGTGTATCGTGTCTCCTTTAACTTTTGCAACTACTCTAATCTATCATGGTTATAGCAAGGTCATCAACTGTTAAAGAGGGTGACAACTAGACTTCAGAGTGATTTGTACCAAAAATGGTTCACTTCAAAAATTGTGGTTTTGTGTTTCTCCTAATTTTAGGAGAAAAGAAAGAACTAACTTTCATTGAGCGTTGTTGGTTTTGTTTTTGGTTTTTTCCCTGTTTGTTTTTTAAACGTACAAAGCACTTTCTGCATCTTATCTTAAAAATCCCTTGAGGTGGTGTTCTTTTTAAAGGGTGAGTATACTGAGGATCTGGGAAGTCAAGGGTGCAAGGTTAACATGTAGTGCGTTAATATGTGCATCCAGACCCGTCCGACTTTAAAGCTCGTGCTATTTCCACTACATGGGAATGGCCAGATTTGACTTTCACTTATCTGCAACTGTCAGTCAACAGTAGAAACAGATAGAAACAGTATTTCAATCAGTACTAACATACAAATATTCTGGCTCCTAAATTGACGCTGGTTAAAATACATGTCCCCCAACTACCATCATTTACCCAGAAAGGGGGTTAGTGCTGCACCTGTGGATCATCGCTGTTATCCACATCACAGTCTGCTTAGGCACTGCTTCTTACTGCACCACTGAAACGTTCACCCCTTTGAGGAGCTCACTTCTGATGGAAAAAATACTGGAAATTGGGACACATAAGTTGAAACGTATTTCAAGAGACTTCTCTTAGAGCATGCTACACCAGTGTTCTCAGGGCAACACTGGTGACCACCCTAGAGGTGGGAGCCATGCACACACTTCTCCAGAATGACTTTCCAGGTGTGTCTATCCTGATAAAACTAGTTTAAGGTTGATGTCGGGGGGGGGGGGGGTGGGGGGAAGGGGCGGGACGGAGTGGAGTGGCAAGAAAATAGATGTTTAAACACCACCCTTTAGACAATCATTTATGGTTAATCACTATCAGTGCCTTTAGAACATGTCTGCCATAGAAGAAAACAAAAGAACAAAAGTCCCTGGCAGCTGTTCTAAGGTTCTTTGCTTCATCAAGTTCAGTCTTTGTAGCTTTGCAGAGAGAGGTCCAAATAAGAATGTCCATAGTACGGCTGTGATTTTCAGAGGAGTCAAAATTCCTCAGTTTTGATCCTGGGACAGAGATGAACAATCCAGTTCAAACTGCATTTGTATTTCTCATCTATAATGTATTCAATTTAGTTTAAACAAACTTCCGTGTTTCCCTTAGGTGTTCTTACTCCAGAGGAACTGTTTCCACAAATTATATGTAATTACCCCTTCTGGTCAAAGGTGAGAAGGAAATTAGCATCACAATGGCAAGTTTTCTCTCTGGGCGTTGCCAGCTCACACAGTTCCATGGGTGATTTGAGTGTGTTAAGCCTCCGTTTACAAGCAGGAAAGCTCAGCAGAGCCCATGAGGACAGCATTAAAAATTCCTGATCAGAGACAAGCATTTCAGACATTCATTACCACACAAGCCATCAGTGGATTAGATCGAATAAGCCAAATACTTGCAGACCTCAGCCCTGGGGCTGGTTAGACTATTCAAGTAATGCAAAGTCAAATGGGCCCGAGTTACACCCTGCCTTCTTTTGAAACAAGCCAATGAGCCTCTGTCTACTCATAAGGGGTGTTAGGATACTAGTTGAAAGACAGTAGGCCCAGACATTTGGGTTTTAGCACTCTATTTGGTTATAGAAAGTAGGAAGTCATCTAGTGAGTCAGCACACACACACACACACACACACACACCATTTTTAAAAAATGTGTTAAGTTAGAGGAGGTAGCCTTTTGGGGGGAAGATAAGGGTGCTCTCTCCACTATTCTAGAAGAATGAAAATAACTCATCTTTTTCAGTAAAAAGAAATTGCAAAATATTCTTCCAGAAATAAACATGAAAAACTATACACACACATGAATTTCTGAGATAGATGCCAAGTACTGCTCTGAAACCATGTGAATTTTTCTCTCGTGCATTTGTCAGCCTGACTCCAAACCAATTTATTCTTTCCTCATTTCTCCCCTCTGCTCTGTCTGTTTTTAGTTAGTTGCTTCTTGGCATAGCTTCCGTTGGAGCAGAGAGTGCCTGTACTTTCTTCTTTTCTTCCTCTCTTCTTTTTCTTTTGTTTCCTTTTAAAACTTCTTTTTTTGTGTTCTTTCTCCTGGGCTCTGCAGTGACTCTGCAATAATTACTAAGACCAGAGCAAACAGGAGGTATGTGTCTCTGGAGCCCACTCTGTCCCCCTCCATCAGGCCTTCCTACTACACATAAAGAGCAGCTCAGTGAGGGGCACAGAGACATGTTCACGAATGCAAATGATACGCGTGCACGCTGCCCATGACTCACTTCTCTGCAAGAGCCTGCAGCTCCCCCGCCACCTTCTCTTGTGAGTGGACTTGCCCAATGGCACCATTTTGTGTCGAGGACTTCCTGCAGAGGAATTCTCCAAGCTGCTTTTGCTTTTAAGAACTAGGATTTTGAGACCCAGAGTGTAGAGGTTGCGATATTCATGTATTTACAGAACTCCATTACATTTTATTGGACCTCATTTTTAACTGGCTTTGTCACAACATGTTTCAAGTTGTGGAAAAACAGAAACACACTAGCCATGCAGCCACATAGAGACATGAAAAGAAGATGGTTGTTTTAAATCTAAGTTTAAGCAAACAAGTTTTGTTTGAATATGGAGTAAGTTTTAAAAAGCATCATGAACACACAGAATATAAAATGAAACACACTGTAAGGGCACGTCTTTGTTCTCATTCATTTTGTCTGGGGAGCTGGAGTGGATTCAGCTGGTGTTACTGTTTCTAGCAATGTGTGATCAGCCTTTGGAAAGGACACAATATCAGAACACACTCATAAGTGTGCGTTGGTTCAGGAATGTTAAAAAAAAAAAAAAAGGGACTTCCCTGGTGGTGCAGTGGTTAAGAATCCACCTGCCAATGCAAGGTACATGGGTTCGATCCCTGGTCTGGGAAGATCCCACATGCCACAGAGCAACTAAGCCCGTGCACCACAACTACTGAGCCTGCACTCTAGAGCCCGCAAGCCACAACTAGGAAGCCCACAAGCCACAGCTGCAGAAGCCCGCGTGCCTAGAGCCCGTGCTCCGCAACAAGAGAAGCCACCGCAATGAGAAGCCTGCGCACTGCAACAGAGTAGCCCCTGCTCACCACAACTAGAGAAAGCCTGGGCGTAGCAACAAAGACCCAATGCAGCCAAAAATTAAAAATTAATTAATTAATTTTTTTAAAAAAAGAAAGACAAGTCAATGCCTTTAACAAATTGAGAGTTACTTAAACTTGAATCAGCACTGTAGTCTAATGAGACAATAGAAATTGGCCTATTTGTTCCTGTCTTACCCTTCCCAAGTTCACGGACATTCAGCTTCTTTGAAAGAATTAACTCTGAAGCATGAAGCCCACTCTGTCTTCAGGTAAAACTTGAAATAAGAAGATTCTTTCCCTCTCTAGGAGCAGTTTTTTCAAAGAGACATAGAAACACAGAGGCATTTGTTGATGATGTGCATAGGACTTATGAACAAAATTTAAATCTCCATCATGTATAGGATTTTAAAAAATAATCATGTTAATTTCAGGAAACAAAAATAAAGGAATCAACACACACAGGTGCAAAGACTGTTGTGGGAGAAAATCATCTGAGGTATAAAATGAGAGATGTGAATTGGAATGACTTGGCTACTTGCAAGAAAAAGTGTTCAAAACTTACCCTCTTTGAGTATGCAGCCTGGAGAATGTCATTTCAATCACTTCTGCAGTTGCTCTACTGAGTACTTTTGAAATATCCTCTATCTACAGATGAAAGCACCCTCATCAGGGAGGGAACGAGCCTGTGACCATGTCTACATGATGCCAAACACTTGGGTAAAAACTGAAACCATTACACCAGTGCCTTGATGCTTTTCAGACACTCAGCTCTTTGGCATTGTAAAGGGAAACAATTCAGATTTTTCAGTTTTCCTTCTGATATTTGTCATTGTGTAGCTATAGTCAATGGCTAGATAAGTGTATGTTTACCAGAAAAAAAAGTTTGAAAGTTATATATATGATAGGTAATTCAAGAGAAGTAAATTATAGGGAAGATACATAAAGTAAACAGCTAAATCATCGTGCCATGGTCACCTATGTGTCTTTATTATAGACAAACACATAACACGCACAGGTGCAAACATACACTCAAAGACCAATTTTTAAAAATCCAGTTAAGTGAGATTTTTCCCTCTACCTTTAGTTATTTGTTGTGATGTTATCTCAATCTTATTTGTCCATACACCAGACAACTCCTATGAGAATAAAACTTTGCAGAAGTACATGACTTCTCTTTGTAAATCTGCAAACCATTTTTCTTTCTATCACTTGAAATATTGTCACTGTGGTTTCAGTTATGGGCAGAGTATATTTTAAAGGCACTGCTCAAATCCAGAATGCTCTGAGCCTCTCTGTTATTTTAGTGATCATATGGTTGCTGAAATAGAAGACAATTTATGTGCAAAAAAAAAATCCCAGCTTCAGTTTCTAAAATATGCTTACTGTTTTTTCAACAGAAATAAAAATTGTATCCAAAGAACACATGATTAATATTCTTACGTTAAAGGATTCAAAATCAAGATGAGAATAAATATTTTGTGTTTTGGTAGCATAATATA
This sequence comes from Globicephala melas, assembly GCF_963455315.2. Taxonomy (NCBI): domain Eukaryota; kingdom Metazoa; phylum Chordata; class Mammalia; order Artiodactyla; family Delphinidae; genus Globicephala; species Globicephala melas. Next base: position 58,507,864 of record NC_083314.1, on the reverse strand, counting down.
TTTGCCAACAGACTTACCTTAATGTCTCTTAATTGGGAGATGGGGAAATAAGGGAATGTATTTAAAGTGAAGAACCACTTTACAGTTGACTTATTTAAAATGGATATTTAATGATTTCTAAAACATTTTCTAAAATAAATGGAAAAGAAAATGTTTAAGCTGTTTGATAAAAGCTGCTTTCAAAAGGCACATAGCATACTACTAACCTTTTCCCTGAGCCTGCCGTTCTCCAGAAATTCTCCTAACTATAAGGCACGTTCATAAACCCCACACCAGTAGAGACATACTTGTCACACCCAATCTTGCTATCTTCTTAGTTACTCATTTTACAGGAAAAATTCCTCGTCTTATTTTCTAAATTTTTAAATGCAACTTCCTCTAGGTAATATGTACATGAAATGGCATTCATTTCCAATATATTAAATGTCATAACTGAGGTCATCTTAAGATTAGAAAGAATCAGTGTTTTCAAAACAATGCACTTGAATTATCTGTGCAAAGACATACATGTACTTAATTAAGGTTGGAATTGTATAGGATTATTTATAAAGTTATAAATTACATTGTTCAAGAAAACACTTGAAATGGGCACTGAGAAGCCACATAATTAAATAAAAATTGAAAACCTTTGAACATGTCTAGATTGGTGTAAGTGGCTTCACAGACATAGATTTCATGTTTTCATTTTAATAGCAATAAAATATTTTGTTTATGTACACTCACTTTAAAACTCAACTTGAAAAGCATGGCATATATAGCATTTATGCACATGTTTACCATATATTTAAAGACAGATTTTAATGATCCATTACTGGAAATCCATAAAAGTTTGCATGTCAACACTGGCTCCATTTTAGAAAATATTTTGGAAAATATTTTCCTTTCTCTATTACATTTCTAAAAGTATGAAATGTTTGGTGAATGTGGAGGATAAGATGGAAGAAATGCTTTAAATAAATACATAGATTCTGAAGGTGCACTTTCTTTCTCTCTTTCTTTCTTTTTCTTTCTTTTCTTCTTCCTATTGAGAACAAGAATAAATAGATTAGTAGTTTAGTGCAGAGGAGAAATTGTACAGAAACTGAGATGGTGGCTGTAACACCACTGCAGTGATAATGTATAAATACTATTAGCTCCGTGTTCCTCTATCGCTTATGAACATTTAAAAAGTATTCAGCATGTTTGCTGGGTCAGATAAACTGTTGAAAGTCATTATTTGTCTACTTTTCAAAACTTCAAAATTTAGTGCTTTGTAATTTTGAACAAGGAAATTTAAACTGGTTGCAAGTCAAATGTTATAGAAAACAAACACAAAAACAAACATCAGAAAGAAAGGAAGAAAGGAGATATAAAATGAGAATAATAGTATGGAAACAGAGGGAGAAATAATTTGGGGGGAGGGCAAAAAGGACAAAATTAAGATCAGAATTGAAGGGGTCTGATAAAAGAATCCAACATAAACTTAAAAATATAGAAGCAGAGTAAACATCGCAAAATGCCCTTAACAAACCCCAGTTCTGCAGGCTTTTCTGCTGCTACACAAAAGTGTATTTTTCAAGAAAATTGGTTACAGCAGTTACCCGTGCCTTCGAATAGCAACGAGTAGAAATAAGGCAGGACGTCTAGAGGGGCTCTCCTTAGAGCCGCATTCCCTACCTTTTCAATCCCTGCCAGTTCTCCTGCGCCAAACCATATGGAATCCATCTCACTCAAGGACATAGACGAGGAGAGGGGCTTCGGGAAACCAGGGCTGCTGCAGGCGTTTTAACGGCATGCCACAGGAAAGTTTTATTTCCAATTGATTGGTTACAAATCAGATAAATATCGCTTCTAATGAAAGCAGCTTCGAACCGCTGGAAATGTTATCTATAGGAGTCTGGGGTTTATCAAAAGTCAAAAGTAGCTTTAATCACATCAGCATGCTAATTACAGGCAAACAATAAAAGCTTTAAGAAATGATTGTGCGGGTTTTATTACTATTGACAGTCACTGAGGTATATTTATTTCGGGAGGTAATTGTCAGAAGACTTTCTCCAGAAAGACTTGTTTGTATAATTAAGTGCATGTTATGCAAGCTTATCTACTGATCTACTTCTGCTAGTTATGTAGCTCCCCCAATGCCTCAGAACACAGAAGCAATTAAAAAAGAAAGGCCCAGGGAGATGGTTTTTCAGTAGTTCATTTGTGAAGGAGGAAAAAATAAAGACCTAATGTACTCTGGAAAAACAGAATGTACTAGAGTAAGAAATGTGATCAGTCACTAAAACATAAAGGAATAAAACAATAAAGGTAAGTTGGAAACTCTTCACAATCAGTGATGTAAAAGTAGGAAATAATAAGAATGGACATTTTCATTTGGAGGAGAAGTTGGGGGAGCAGGAATTTTCTTTTTTGTATACGAAATATCATTCAATAAAATGGGGTATTCCAACCTAAAAATATATGTGATGAGAATGAGACAAAATGGAAAATAACAATAAATGGCTTCAGGACCACTGGTTTTATTATTTTATTGTGGGTTTATTACCTAATTCCCAAAAGTGCCTAATTTACAAGTAAGAGCCTAAACTTTTCGTAACATCATTTCAAATCTGCACAGACACACGTGCTTTTTCATCCAAATGAACAACAAAGGTAGATTTACAGTTGCCGCCGAGCTTTTTTTTTTTTTAGGCTAAACCACCTGAAACATATTTTAAAAAAAATATTTCCATCTTATTTCTAATGACAAACTGCATTGTGACTGGACTAAAAGAGGAAAAAATAAACCTTTCAAACTATGAACTATTTTTGTGCCATAAAGAATCATTCAACTCTAAAAGGGAAAAACCCTAATTTAAAAGATATCATTATTATATCAAAAGGTGTTGGACTGGATTTAATTCTTTCCATTCCAACATATTGGCCTCAGTTCAGTTTCCACCTCATTCAAAGCAATTAAAAATGTGGCAAACCCTTGATCAATTTTTTACCCTTAAATCCGGTCGGTTCTGAAGTTTTCACATTTTAATGGGTTCAGAGTCAGTTTATGCAAGAGACAATCAAAAGTTTGCTTTTAAAAGTCCTATAAAAAGTAAGAGCTTTTAACCTTTTGAATGCATTAATAAAATGCTAATGGCATCATGGCCAAGACCACATTTGGAGGTTCCCCAGAACTCCAAAGGACTGTTGTGAAAACAGAATTTTAATCAAATGATCTGTTATTTTAATGGCCACTTACAAAACAGGAGATTTATTGAGAAGCATAAAGTTTGTTTGCATGAGTGAAAGCAAAGCTTTTAAGAATTACCTTCTTCCGGGTTTTTTTTTTGCCCCAGTTCCTTACAACATAATACTACCAAATATTTGTGAATTGTGACTCAAGTCTGCAGTCTTATTTCTAGCAGAAAATAAAAGGGAGGCTGGAGAGCAAAAAAAAGGTGGTGCCAATTTGTCTGCCCAGGCTCTGATTATTGGATGCAGAAAATTTTTTTTTCCTTTCAGGGGAGAAGGATTTGGTGGGAATGTTTCTCCCTTCAGGGTGAGATATCTGATATCCATCCCGAGACCAATCATAAGGCCAAACTTTCATGCAAACTGCACAAGGGAAAAAAATTAGGTCTTTGGGTAAAATTCTCATCTAAATTTGCAGCAGATCCCTAGTTTCCGCTGGGCAATTATGTCTCTTCTTACCATTTCTGATTGCAAAACACATTGATTTTTTTAAAAGTTATTTCTGATAACTTGAGAACCTTCGATCCCTAGCCCCCTCCCCCAACTCTTCGTCCTCTCTTTTGAGTCTCTGTTCCTCATTTCTGTCTCCCCCGTCTAGAAGTGCTATCCAGTGACCCCTGGTGCTGATTAAAGTTTCTCGGGTGACCCCTGAATGCATTTTATTACACTGGCTGGTCATAAAACCTGCTTAAACTGCTGGCTTATCCAAACTCCTACCTCTTCTGTGGAAAGCCCTACAGTCAGTCCAGCCTCAGGCAAGGAAAATACAAACAAGCAAACCAAGGAGGGCAGAGAAGGCTTGAACACAGACTTTGTCAATACCAAGGAGCCATCCGGCATAGGGGAGGGGAAAACTTAGAATGAAGACAGACACTCACAAGGGTTCTGGAGGAAATCAACTTAATACTAGTGTAGGTGGGACATGGAGAAGTAGAAACATGAGAAAAGAGAGAAAAAATTAAAACCGTTTGGTGTTTTCTTTTCCCTTAAAATGATGTCACAACACTGAAATAGCTTACAAGGTGAAAGGTAAGCATCACTAACACAGGTCAGCATAAGACATCTCTGAAAACAACATACTCCTAAAACGGATCCCAGGAAAACATTTACTCAGCTTCTGGGAGCAACACAAGGAGGTTAGAAGCCTTTGTATGTTTATGTATTTACTACATCTAGGTAAAAATATGTATTGTTATATTTACATGGTTCAGGAGAAGCCAACTTACAGTGAGGTTTAGTTTAGCTGTTTATTTTCCTGGGCTGCTGAAGGGAGGCAAAATCTATAAGATTCACAATCCTGCCTGGATGGAATTTCTGTGGCAGGGATAAGGCATGCAATGCTTAGAGGGGAGGCCAGAGAAATCAGCGTTCGAAAGGAGAATGGTGTTATTGCGCATCAAAACCTATCAAGCTCTGGGTTTTCCCCTGGGACTAAAACTGAACATATGCGTGTGTATCAAATCCAATTTAAAAAGTGTTTTGAATTTCATTCTCATTCGCGAAATCTGAAAATAAATCGGTAGGGTCGGTTCTCAGCCTTAAGCCAGAGTAGGAGGCTACAGTCTGGAAGTCTGCCGAGAGAAGTCCGTCTGTTCAGTTCTACAGGTAAGGTGCTACCTGTTGCCTTGCAGGCAACGGGATGAAGATCTGACACACAGAGTTAGCTCCTGGCAGCTGTCCCACCAACCACGGTAGAGATCCACAGAGGCAGGAGAAGAACACACTTTTCCTACTGGTCACGTTCCCATTTCAGTGACACTGAACCTGGATGAGATCCAGACTCTGCTCGGAGCCGTTGACATTCCTAATGTCCAAGTGACAGGCCCCCCGATTGCTGGGCAGTTTTTCAATACTAGCTAGAAATCTTTAAGAAGGTAAAATCAAGGGCCCAAAGTGAATCATTAATGACTATTTAATTGCATCTTGTGATTAAAAAGTGATTTGTGATGGTTACTCTTGACATCATTTTCTTTGTTCATGTGATTTTTTTAAACTCTTACAAAATGTCATTATTTTCCCTTTTGTTCAAAGAAATACAAAATAACCATGAATTCAACTCTTCTGTAGACCAGAAGTGGTCCCTTTCACCTGTTTATACTTTTCATGTAGTCACTAAGCAAAAGTCAAGCATTTCCCCAAAGATACTATTAGTGGAAGCTGGTGACTTTGTTAATACCTAGAATGAACTGGTGAGATATGCTTTATTTATCTAATTTAATTGATCTAATGTAATTCATTCAGAGAGTCTTCATAGTGAATGATAAATCTGATAACCAATGACATTCATCAACCATTTTTATTTTTTATATGCAGCCCACATTACACCAGGAGAGGAGTTTGATACCGTTCCTGCTGTTGCTTGCCTATCTACTAGGCCTGGCAATTTACAGATGTAAACACTTTACTTCTTACTACAACCATATGGAGTAAATATAATTATTCCCAGTTTGTAGATGAGGAAACTAGGGCTTAGAGAAATGAGGTAATTGCCCAGCTTCACATAACTAGTGAGTGTTACAGTCAGGAATGTGATTCTGGACAATCTGACTCTCTGCACTGACTTGGGCTCCAATTCACTCCTTAACCAACATCTCTTCATCAACTTTGCTGGGTCCCAAACAGGGTAAATAGAAAGGAAAGATCGGGGAAACAAACAAATGTACACTTGGTTGCTTATTTCATTTTTCTCAATATGTTAGGTCCAGAATATATATGAATCCACAACTCAAGGTTATTTTCTTCATGAAAACTTCCTGAGTAAACTAACTTACTCTCCACTTGATAAATCTATTTCTCACCTCTCCTTTCCTCAGTGGAATCTAAATTTCTTTTAAATTCTATATATTTTAGTTGCTTACATATAGTATGTCTTCTTAAAGGAAGTGATACATTTTTCTTTAAATGGTGGATAGTTTAAGTAGTTAAAAAAAAAAAAAAGCTTGTTCCATGCTTTCAGATAGAGGATGTAAGAAAGGAAAGTGGGTGCCAGATGTGCCAAAATGCTAAATAGTTTGGAGTTCAAGTTGAAGCTGGGAAACAGAGAGGGTAGATAGGTCAAAGTGGTAGTCAGCCTTCATGTATTTGATTGAAAAAGATGGTGAGTAAAGTGGTGGGGTGACAGAGTCTAGGAAGTTAAGATATAGAATGACCTAGTAAACATTTCTTGGAATCTAGCCTAGAACAAAAAATTATGAGGGAAAAGTTATGTGCAGGAAGATATTCACAATAGCAAAAGTTTGAAAACAGTAGAGCTATCCAAAATTGGGAAAATAAATAATTAAATGCTGACATACACACTGTGAAATATTATTACAACTACTAAAAGTGGTAATATAAAGTGAATAAATTACAAGTGTCATTACATTGTTTTTACTCTAGGTGAAATGTATGTACAGATGAATAAAGATTGGAAAAGAATGCATAGAAACTTTCAAAGTTACTTTAACAAGAGTATTGGTTTAGGAATTTTTTTCTCCCAATTGTCCAAAGTTTCTGTAGCATTGTTATACAGTACATTATATACAATATAATAAACAATAATATATTTACTATAGTGCACAGTGACAAGCACTTATATGTGTAGAAATATTGGGGATATTTCTCTATAATATTTCTATAGCCCCATTATTTTCAAAGGACATTTGATTTATGTAAATGTATGGATATTTATAGAAATTATTAGATTGATTATATTTATACATTTTAAAGTGATATTCTTAATTATTTTCCTCTTTTTCTTGACGTCTCCCTCCACTTTCCTCTGTCCCAATCTCACCCCCACCCCAATAATCTAAAAAGTATTCACTATTGAAATCCCAGGGACAACACAATAAAAATTTGTCACTTATTTCAAATCTGATGAAGGTAAGGTGGTCCTCTTCCAATTTGTAACTATATCATCTGGAACATATGACCTTCAAGATCACTATACAAGAAAAGAGTTTTTAACTATTTTGGCTTGCAGGTGACACACAAATTCTACTGACAGACCATTAGCTGAATTAGTCACAAAGCCCAGCTAAACTGTAAAACAGGCTGCAAAATGAAGGCAGCTCATGGAGTATGTAGTGAGCACTGTCATTGTGACAAATAGCCCATTTTCTCCTTCCTTTCCACAGTCAATATCTTCTCAAAAGAGACAACAAAAGTCCTATTCAGGTGCTGCCTCCATCTCAGAGTCCAGGATGTAGATTAGTATCTCCATCAAGACTGGAGAACTTTGAACTAAATACCCAAGTCATCTTCATACCCCAACCCTGCTGCTCAAGATGTTAATAAATAATGGAACAGTAAACACCCCCCATTTTGAAAGGGAAAAATGGAACATACACCGCAGTCACTGGTCCTCAGAAGTTCTGAAGTCCTCTGGGCAGGCAATATGAAGTCCTCCTAGCTGGCATGGGGATGTGTGTGTAGGACAGCACCTTGGTCAGCCCCCAGTTCTGCTCTCTGAATCTTCTCTGTCCACTGTTCTCAATAACCTTTGTTTTTCCATCTGAAAGTTCTTTTTTGAACATCCTCCTTGTCTACACCTGAAAAAGTCGTTTAGGGAATATACTGTCCTTGGAACTATATACCTTTCTCAGTCTACTTTCTGCTTGCAGAAGTTTGAGGCCCTAATTGCCTGGTTTTTTTAAACAGATTTATTGTGATATAATTGAGATATAAGTTGCCCATACTTAAAATATAATTTGATAGGTTTTGGCATATGTTTACATTGAGAAATCATCATAGTCAGACAATAAACATATCCATCACATATAAGAACTTCCTCAAGCCCCTTAGAATTCTTCTCCACCTCCCCTTTCTGCCCCCCTCATCCTTAGGCAATAACTGATCTGCTTTCTAGACCATTTCATTCTCTAAAATTTTATATACATGGACTTTACATATAGCGTGTACTTTTTATTTTTGGTCTGTTTTCTTTTACTCAGCATGATTATGTCGATGTTCATGCATGCTGTACAGCAGGCATGAACATCTCATTCCTTTTTATTACTGAGTAGTATTTCGTTATATTCCCCTGTTAATAGATATTTGGGTTGCTTCTAGTTTTTGAATATTACCAATACAGCTGCTATGACACTCAAGAACAAGTCTTTGTGTGGGAATATAAATTTATTTGTCTTGCTTAAAAACCTAAGTGTAGAGCAACTACGTCATATGGTTGCTGTATTTTTTTTTTTTTTTTTTTTTTTTTGCGGTACGCGGGCCTCTCACTGCTGTGACCTCTCCCGTTGTGGGGCACAGGCTCCAGACGCGCGGGCTCAGCAGCCATGGCTCACGGGCCAAGCCACTCCGCGGCATGTGGGATCTTCCCGGACCGGGGCACGAACCTGTGTCCCTTGCATCGGCAGGCGGACTCTCAACCACTGCGCCACCAGGGAAGCCCTGGTTGCTGTATTTTTAAGTTTCAAAATCCCACCAAGCTGTTATCCAAAGTAATTGCACCATTTTACACTTCCACCAGCAGTATATGAGAGTTTCAATTTCTCCACTTCCACAACACTTAGTATGGTCAGTCTTTCTAATTTCAAACTTTCTGGTAGGTGTGTAACATGAACTTCTTGTGGTTTGGACTTATATTTCAAAAATGGCCAATGACTTTGAACTTCTTTCTGTGTACTTATTTGCCATCAGCATCTCTCCTTTGGTGAAGTGTCATTTATACACTTTGGCATTTTTTGATTGGGCTGTTTCTTTTTTTATTGAATTTGGAGAGTTCCTTCTATATTCTGGATATAAATCCTTTATCAGATATGTGATTTTTAATCATTTTCACTCAGCCAGAGGCTTGTCTTTTCATAGTAGTATCTTTCAAAGAGCAGAAATTCTTAATTTGGATGAAGTCCAATTTTTCAATGTTTTCTTTTGTGGATCATGCTTTTGTTTTGTTTTCTTTAATTTTTTTTTTTTTTTAAATTTTGGCTGCACTGTGCAGCATGCAGGATCTTAGTTTCCTGACCAGGGATGGAACCCGTGCCCCCTACATTGGGAGCATGGAGTCTTAACCACTGGACCGCCAAGGAAGCTCCTAGATCATGCTTTTGATGTTATATCTAATAAATCTTTTCCTAATTGAAGGTCATAAAGATTCCATGCATTGCTTTTATTGAGTGTTTTATAGTTTTAGGTATTACACTTAGGTTTATGGTCGATTTGAGTGATTTTAATATGTATATGGATGGAAGTTATCCCTCCACCATACACACACATATGGATTTTCAATTGTTCTAGCACCTTTTAACATTATGAATTGTCTTTCTTTATCTCTAATAATATTTCTTGCCTTAAAGTATCATTCGCCTTATATAATCACTGCTTTCATAATTTTTATCAAATTTGTAATTGTTTTGACCATTATTTTTAGCATTATTTCTTTTAAAAATTTTCTGTCCCTCCCCTCCTCTTTTTGGGGACTAGAATCACGTGTATATTAGGTTGCTTAAAATTATACCACAACTAAATGAAGCTCTGTCCATCCTTTTTTCAATAACTTTTTTTCCTCTCTGTGATTCATTTTGAATTGTTTCTATTGCTATGTCTTCTAATTCGCTAATCCTTTCCTCTGCAATATCTAATCTACCATTAATCCTGTCCAGTGTATTTTTCATCTTTGACACTGTAATTTTCATTTTAAGAAGTTCAGTTTGGTTCTCTTTTATATCTTCCATGTTTCTGATTTACATATTCAAGCTTTTCTCTAGCTTCTTGAACATATAGAATGTACTTATAATTGCTTTTTAAATTAATTTATTTTTTATTGAAGTATAGTTGATTTACAGTGTTTTTTAAATTAAATTTTATTGGAGTATAGTTGATTTACAATGTTGTGTTAGTTTCTGCTATAGAGCAAAGAGACTCATTTATATACATATATATTTTCAGATTCTTTTCCTATAATTGTTTCAATATCCTTGCCTATTCATTCTGTCATCTGTATCATTTATGATTTGATTTTGATTAATTGATCTTTTTTCCATATTATCAACCATTATTTGTTGCATGCTTGATAATATTTGATTGCATGCCAGACATTGTGAATTTCACTTTGTTGATGGCTAGGGAGTTTTTCATTTGTTTGTTTTCCTATAAATATATTTGAGCTTTATTCTGAGACATTGTTAAATTATTTGGGAGCAGTTTAATCCTTTGGATCTTGCTTAAAGCTTTGTTAGACATAGTGGTGTTGAGTCAGGGACTAATTTTTCCTTATCTTGAGACAAAATCCTTCTGAGTACTCTAATCAAAGCTCTGTACATTATGAGTTTTTTTCACTCTTGCTCACAGGATTTTCCCTCTAATCCTTTCAGGTGCCTTTTTGCTCAGTCTTGGGTATTTCATTACATGCATGTGTTGATCATTAGTTAGCTGAATACTTGAGAAGAACCCTCTACAGATGTCCAGAATTTTCTCTTTGTGCAGCTCTCTTCTCTCTAGTACTCTGCCTACAAAATCTAGCCACGTTTTCACTACCCAGGCTCCCATCTCTGTCTTCTCAACTCAGGGAGACTGCCATGCTCCACCTGTACTCCTTCATCTGTGCCCTGATTGGAAAACTTTTTCTGGGCTTTAAGCTGGAACAATTGTAGGGCTCACCTACTCTGTCTCCCATTTCTCAAAGATCAGTTTTCTTCATTGCCTTATGCCTAATGTCTTGAAAATCAATTTTTTATATATTTTCTCGGTTTCTTAGTTGTCTCATGTGGGAGGGTAATTTTTTTTGGATGGTAAGTAGAAGTCTCCATATCTTGATCAAAATCTCACAGTTGGTCTAAGCTACTGGTTTCTTTGGCAATGTAGTTCCTTAAAATCTTGGTTGGCTTAACACTTAAAAAATGTAGTAGGCTTTTCATCCACTTGCTCAGTTTCATGTGCCAGTAACCACACTGTAAATCTTATTGAGGCATAGTTTTCAGATCTGCTTTATGTCTTTGCTTTCTTATCTCTACGCTTGTCTTTCTCAACTTAATAATAGCCACCTAAAGGCTTTCAGGCTTAAAAGTGAGAAATCTGAATGTGATCACTTATGCCAACAAGGACCTTAATTTTTTTTTGTTACTATCTTACACTTTTTGAGGTTGATAAGCAATCAGTTTTTCCAACCTTGTATGATCCCAAATTTCTCATCTCTGTAATCCTTCTAACTTCTGCTTGAAAATTGGCCAATTTTTTTTCTGAGTTCATCACTTTCTTATAAGATTCTGACAAAAGCAGTTAGCAGTAGCCAATATTCACTACTAATTGTTGTCTTTTCTAATCTCTTCTGCTATGCATGAGGTCTGGCCTAATGCCCAAGTTACCACGAGTGATCATTTTACCTTTTCTTTTTCTTTTTCTTGGGGGTGGGGGTGGGACACTGGATAACATCAATTTCTATCTTTCTTTCCTCTGATGTCAATTTTCTCACTGCTGGCTTCACACTAATATGAAGCATATATTTTAGATTTTTAATTTCAGCAACATCTCATCTCAAAATATTAATCACTGGATTAAGATAATTAATGTAGCTACCATAAGAGAAAAATGCCAAAATCTCTAAGGCTTAACAAAATAAGTTTAATTTTCCTCATGCAAAGTTTAATGTAGATTGGCAGTCTTCCTCAGACTTGTAGCTATGCCATCTGGAACATGTAGCCTCCAAGTTTTCCAAGGCAAGGGAAGAGAGAAATGCAGGAAACACATCATTTCTGAACTGCCTCATTTTTCCTCTCGGTCCATTGGTCAAGATTGTCATGTGGCCCCAACCTAACTCCAAAGATAGGAAATGTTAGGAAACATAAGAAAGTAATTGGGAGAAACAAGGGGGACATAATGATTAAATAACTCTTCCACAGCATGCTAATAACTTTGTATTGTACCATTCACATTTTCTTTATGGTCACATCCTTCCAAATATAAATGTATTATATATAGAAGGATGTGCAATGATAGGATTACATGTATATAATATATGATAACTATAGTTATATACATATAATCTTATCATTGTATGTGTGTACATAGATATAAAACCTTATCATTGTTTTCTAAAAATAGAATCATATTTATGCTATTTTATCTTTCTTTTTGTTTAGAAATATCTACTGGAAATCTTTCCAAATTAACTTCTAGACCTGTAGTTCATTCATTTTAATGACTCCATAATATTCCCTGGTGTGTTTGTACCGTAATTTATTATTTCTATACTGAGGTATATTTACTTTATTAGCTCATTTTTTGTCAGTATCAACTGTGTTTTAGTATATTTAATCAAATGAAATTTATTTCTGGAAATTAATGGCTTTTCCCCTCTATGGGATAGATATTAAATAGTGGGATTTAATGGGTTGAAGTGTACGTTTTGTTAATTTTAATACTTTGCCGGATTGGTGGTCATAAAGGCTGAAAATATTCACATTTTCATGTACAATATATAAGAGAACCCATGCCTCCATGAATGTGACAATAGATGTTTCAATACATTTTAGTTTTGTCAATTTAATGGGGAGTAAAGAGAATTAGGGAAATGCAAATTAAAGTAAGAATATCTTCATATATTAATTGGCCATTTGGTTGCCTCTTCATATTCTTTGCTATTGAGATTCACATGACATTTTTGTCAAGTAGTAAGAACTTTTCATTGTCATAGTAAACATCTGGTGATCTTCTGAATTGCAAATATATTTCCCAAATCAATTTTATAAATGTTTATAAAATTTTATAAACATTTTGGGTATATTTCTGCATAATATAAAATATTTAATATTAAACCATATGATATATGATATTTTGTCATTCAAATATTTAAAGTTTAAATTAAAATTTTAATTTTAAATTAAAAATAAAAGTTTAATTTTCGTATTACCAGAAAGTCTTTTATACTGCTGAGTCTCTTCTGCTCCTTGATTGTACTTGTTGTGTACTAGATTTTCTTGCCATATTTTATTATTTTTTTACTTATTTAAGGTTTTAATCCATATGGAATTAATTTTTTCATAAAATAGATTTCAGTTTTATTTTTTTTAGATGGGTAGCTTTCTGTGCCAGCACTATTTATTAAATAATTCAGTATTTTTCTTCTTTTCATATATCAAATCATGTATTTTCTGGGACTCTTTATTTTGTTCTATTGATATATTTGTTTCTTCCTATGCCTATAACAATACTAATGCAATTTCAACTGTTTACTAATATATTCTGATAGTAAGGCAAGTCCCTATTCACTATTCACCTTTATCAAAATTTGCTTGGCTATTCTCAAAAATGTTTGCTTCCTTATAAACTTTAAAGTCTTTTTATCCATTTTCCCCAAGCCTCTGCAAGGATTAAAACTGAGATTATTTTAAATTTAAACAATAATTTTTGGAAAATTGACACTTTTATTATATCAGATCTTTCCATCAAGGAATGTGGAAAACTTTCTAAAAATGGCTAGTTAAAAGTTAGTTATGGGGCTTCCCTGGTGGCGCAGTGGTTGAGAGTCCGCCTGCCGATGCAGGGGACAGGGGTTCGTGCCCCGGTCCGGGAAGATCCCACATGCCGCGGAGCGGCTAGGCCCGTGAGCCATGGCCGCTGAGCCTGTGCGTCTGGAGCCTGTGTTCCGCAACAGGAGAGGCCACAACAGTGAGAGGCCCGCGTACCGCAAAAAAAAAAAGAAAAAAAAAGTTAGTTATGAATCCATCTGTTCCTGGTACTGTTTTTAATGGTAAGTCTTTAATCTTTCGACAATCTCTTCTGTGATAATTGATCTATTGCAGTTTTCCTGGGTCTTCTTTGATAATTTTGTTAGGAAATTCTTCTTTTCCTGACTTCAAATTTGTTGTTAAAAGTTTTATGTAATATTCTTTTATAAGTTTTTCATCTTTTATGAACCTGTGATGTCTCTTTTAAAATTCCTGCAGTTTTGTGAGAAATTTTAATCACATTACTATTTTTTTTCTTTTTAAAAATCCTATCGGGTTTATGTCTTTTCTCATCAGTCCTTTTAATTGAAGATTAGACCTTTATTTGAACTTGAGGGAAATCTAATATTTGTTTCATTGCTTCACCTCCTTTTGCGATTCCTTCTTCTAGAACTTCTTTCATATATGGGGCTCCTGCTCTATCCTCCAAGTTTCTGTGTGTGTGTTTTCCATATTTATGAAATATTATGTTGTGCTTTAAGATATTACTTTTATTTGACATCTCAGGCCACTAATTTGAGTCTAGGTGGTAGCCAATAATTCCATCAACTCATTTACTGAATTGATTAGCTCAGAAATTATGATTTCACATACAGGAAGTATTTCGGAACTGCATTTGAATCTTTATGAATTGTCATCTGTCTCCTTCAGCAGCTGTGTGGGTGTTTTGTGCATTATGATCTATCTTCTTTTTGTAGATTGTTGGGCTGTCCTCAACTGATCACTTTTCATTATGAGCTCATATGAGCTCATTGTCTAGTTATTGGATTATCTCAAGTTGTCTATAGGTTCTTGCATTGTGGAAGGTGAAGCAGACTTTACAAACAAGAGGCTGACTCTTATTGAAGGACTGTATAAAAATCTTCCTGCTTCCAGCTATCCTCTCTCTCTTCTAATCCCAGGTATAAAGAGAGTTCAACCTTTTCTTTGCTTCTCCTTAGCTCTTCAAGGCCAGAAGACCAGGCACATTCACTGATACTAATGCCAAACTTCTTCCAAGGATCCATACTGTCTTAGAAACAGGTGCTTTCCAGGTTTCTCAGTCTTCATCCTGGAGATCTCCAGGCTTTCCAAGACCATATAGAAAAAGCCCTATACAACATTTCTCCTCTGGGTGTCCCATAGAGTTTGAGTTTCACTGGAACATGAGTATATACCAATCAGCTTCAGTGGTCTGGAGGCTCAGAAAGCAGACCAGACAAAGTTGAAATAACAGGGAAAAAAGATACGTTCAGGGGGACTTCCCTGGTGGTCCAGTGGTTAAGACTCCATGCTTCTGGGCTTCCCTGGTGGCGCAGTGGTTGAGAATCTGCCTGCCAATGCAGGGGACACGGGTTCGAGCCCTGGTCTGGGAGGATCCCACATGCCACGGAGCAACTGGGCCCGCGAGCCACAACTACTGAGCTCCGCAACAAGAGAGGCCGCGATAATGAGAGGCCCACGCACCGCGATGAAGAGTGGCCCCCGCTTGCCACAACTAGAGAAAGCCCTCGCACAGAAACGAAGATCCAACACAGCCATAAATAAATAAATAAATAAAAAGACTCCATGCTTCCAATGCAGGGGGACACAGGTTCAATCTCTGGTCTGGGAACTAAGATCCTGCATGCCACAAGATCCCTCATGCTGCATGGCATGGCCAGAAAAAAAAAAAAAAAAAAAAAAAAGATACATTCAGGTTACCACCTTCCTAGAAACTTCCCACTATTTTCTATAGAAATTATGGAAATTGAGAGAACACAGTGACAGAGTGATGAGGACTGTGAAAAACTGGGCACTCCACTCAATTATTGCCAACTAGGAAAGAAAACCCTGTGTTGCCAAATCTCCCCATTTTTTTCAAAAGCAGTCATAAATCCAGAATTTTATGTAATATCTTCCCATTTCAAAATATCAATGACTTGTTAAAATTTATTTTGTAAATACTTCGTGAGCCAAAACAAGTATGTCTGTAAGTTGAATTTAGCCTATAGGCTCCGAGGTTAGGATCTCTGGCGTAGATGGTACTCTGGACAACAGATGGGTATCTCTGACTTTGAAGTTCTGCATCATGGAGGGAAACTGTCATGCCTTCTCTTGAGGCAAGCTCCTTGAGGCAGATCCACATTCTCTACTTAGTTTTGCATCCCCCAAGGTTCCAAGTACAGCATAAGGTATGCACAGGACATTTCATACATGTTTATGGAATGAAGAAAGACAACTCTCGATGCCATCGTCAGAGACTAATGGATCATTGCTCTGGCTTTTGTAAAAATAAACAGTACTGCAGTTACGGAAGCTGCTAATGTGACAACTGAAAACGTAAAAGGGATGAGGCATGGGGTCATGAAAAACAAATTCCCTGAAATTCCTTTGCAGGTAAGTTGGATGTACAATGACAAGTTTTATACAAGACCAGAATATTTTCAACTGTCCAACTTTTCCGTGTCAAAGAGTTAGCTGGGCAATGCTTAATGAATGAGGAAGACAGAAAGTTTTGTCCCAACCATGTGGATGTGAAGATTTCATACAATCACCTTAATGCAAAGCTTTGTCTAGTAAGGCAGTCTGAGGATGAATTCGGAACACGGATTTTCATTATTTTTCTATTTGCCATGCTTCTCTATGAGACCTTTGTAAGGAAAGGAAAACAAGAAAATCATTGTTCTCTATTATACAAGCATGGAGTCTGAATAATATAATGCTGAAGCAATGGTTGTCTGAGATGAGAACTCAAACATGATTTTAAACTTGGAGGGAGAAAGGCCCAAAATCCAAGTTTTGAATTGCAAATCTACTTAATCTTTGATTGGGCTCTGATGGTCCACTCACAACAGTGCTTCTTCTATTAACCTGAGACCTATTCCCAGTTACAACCTGCTTTTGGTGTTCCTGGATGACATCAAGATGTGTGGGATTAATAGACAGTAACAGGCACACTGCGGAACAATTGCAGCAAAACACCACATTCCCTCAAGAGCATGGAGGGTGATTTCCTGGGTCAAAATATTAATGTCTAGACTTCCAAGGCTGTTATTATTATTCTGGAAAAAAAATAAAAAGCATCATTCTACTGAGTCAACAGACCATCCTGGATTTATCATTGAACTCATCTCATTTTACTCTCTAATTTAAAATTTCTTTGTTTCTCTCTGACAGTTTGAAAACATACTATTAACCTCAAAGAGTATTGGGTCCACTTATACATGATAGAAATATACTGTGTATAATAATATTACACATTTATTTATAATCTGTCTACTTTCAAAGAAAGGATTTGAGGTGGGCTATTCAGAGTAAATGAAAGAGATTCAATCAGCCCTTTCTGTCTGGGAATTTGAGAATCTAAGTGTACCCCCAAAATGCCAAATATGGCAATTTTCTCCAGGACTGTCACATTGCCCTACTTCCAAAGATATGACACCCAAAGAGTTCACAGCTGCGCTGTCACCACAAGTTTAAATTTGACACTGGTGATATCAAAACCATGGAAAATAATTTTTAAAAAATATCACAGCTGAGTTTATGGATTACTTAAGTTGTCATTAAGAAATAAGCTCCACGGAGTTTGATAGAGACTACTGACATTAAAGGATGCTCAGGGCTTCCCTGGTGGTGCAGTGGTTGAGAGTCCACCTGCTGATGCAGGGGACACGGGTTCGTGCCCCGGTCCGGGAAGATCCCACATACCGCGGAGCAGCTGCGCCCGTGAGCCATGGCCGCTGAGCCAGCGCGTCTGGAGCCTGTGCTCCGCAACGGGAGAGGCCACAACAGTGAGAGGCCCGCGTAACGCAAAAAAAAAAAAAAAAAAAAAAAAGGTTTTCAGTGAAGGAAATTTATTAAAGAATCAGCTGTGTAAAATGCTGTGCTAGGCCTTCCACATCCATTATCTCATTTAACTTCAAAATAACCCCAATCAACTAAGTATTATTATTTTTCTTATTCTGTATATCAGCAACAAATTTCAAAGAGGTTAAATTCCTTCCCCAACAGCTGGTAAGTGACAGAATGAGGAAGCTTACTCATGTCTACCTGATTCCAACGCTTCATGTGCTCTTTCCATTACAACTGGAATGTTTGGAAT
The DNA here is from genome assembly GCF_963455315.2 of Globicephala melas. NCBI lineage: Eukaryota > Metazoa > Chordata > Mammalia > Artiodactyla > Delphinidae > Globicephala > Globicephala melas. The sequence goes on along the minus strand of NC_083314.1, from coordinate 58,489,924 downwards.
TCAGATTAAATTCCATTTTTGGCCTGGATTAAAGATCTGCTCTGTGGCATCTCTCAGGAGTCAAATATAATAGAGGCTAATGAAAACAGCTGATTCACCTAACAAAGCATAACACACCACAGAAGCAAGGGACAGGGTCTTACTCTTGGAACAAAATCATGGCAAGACTGAAAGCCTTCTCAGCCATTCCCTCTCAGAGAAGCCACGATAGCTAAAAGTCTACTATGAGTGTTTCTTCCTTATGCCCTTTTTTTTTTTTAAAAAAAGAAACTATTTCTCTGGAATACAGGAAAGGTTTATACATGAAATAAATTCATATCCAGGTATTTTGTGACTAATCGGATATGCCTTCTTATGAGAGGAGAGAAAAGGCAGTCAACACATTTTTGGTGTGTGGAAGGCAGCAGGGCTGAAAAAAAGAATGGAAATCTGGAAATGAGAGAATGCTCCCTATTTTGTCTCCTGCTTAGGTCAAATGCTAGACATAGTACTTGGGAAAAAAGGAGAAAATAAGATTCTGGTGTATCTTTCTTGCATAATCTAGAAGCTTGCAATGGGCCTGAAATTTGTAGCCATGTTCTTAAAGTGAAGGAAGTCTGCCTGAAGATATTCATAACTTTTTATTCTATTCTAGTGACCCCTGATGATTTGTATCATTTTACAGGTCAAGAACTGGCATCAAGGTCTTTTCTGAACTATTTGCTTTTATAATTTTCATAATCCTATACATGAAAGGTACACTTTGAAAAAGTTAGGAAGAGATTTCTTTACCTTATCTTTGTGAATTTGACCTTTGATTATCATTAAGTTTGAACCACAAATTATGGATTTGACTAAGACCAGTCCTAGTTAGCAAATTGTGCAAAACCATAGAGAAAAAAAAAAAACTTAGTGATTTATTCTGTCTCATTGACTTTCCTGCTTGACTGAATATTAGAAAGTATAATGCAACTAAATATAGAATGTACCTCAAAACATAAGGGTTGAAAGACAAGAGCCAAACTCCAAGCACCGCCTATAGTTGGCAACACACAAAGTTCCCTTTTTAAACAACTTTTTTCAAAGCTTCTAAAAAATTATTCTGCTCTTTAGAAAACACTGCCTAGCCCTGTCACATTGAGACAAGCCTGTGGAGTTGGCAGCCATCTTGTGCAGTGAAAGACAAAGTATCTGGCTCTGAGCCAAGGAAAGCCAAAGTGATCAATATTACATTCTGAAAGCACCAATGGACCCTTTGTCCCAGGACTAACTCTTCTGGGAGATGTGCCAGAAGATTCACGTGTGCACATATGTGCACACATGCAGTAACATGATGATTCAGGAAATCTAGTCATATGGGAAGATCAAAAGCACAGCAGGATATTCCTGTGACTCTGGCATTGGTCAGCAATACTTCAATGTCCACATCCAAATATGAAGGCAGCTTAAAGAGTCTACAGATGGAAGATTAACAGAAACTTGAAAAAATGTACTAAGGCAGCTTATTTTTTTTCCTGTTGTCCTTCCACCTACCATGAGCAGCCCTGGTACATTGTCAATCACTCCCTCACACCACTTTGAAGTATGACTCTGTCCCTGAATCCTACAGAGTAGATGCCAGCCTGGCCTCGTCTCACCTCTTTAAGCCTCTGCCCTTCAGCACACTCACAAGTGTTTGGAACATATATTGGGGATGGAAAGGAATATGATCCCAGCCCCAAGTCCAGACGGCTACTAGAACACGTCATGTGTCTGGCACTGAAAAAGATCACATTGCCAATTTAAAACTAGAGAAATGATCTCAGTTTTGAGGGGAAAGAAAAAAGAAAGTCCATGTGGCTGATGAGAGAACAATGAAAAGATACCTCACACACACAAAGATCATTTATCTAAAAATCAAGGCCATATTTGGGATCAGAAAAAAATAGACTTAGTGGATAACATTAATAGAAGGGCCTAATGAGGCACTCTTGCTACTGTTGTCCTTACAAATAAATTTTAAGAACACATTGAGCCAGGGAGGAAATTGGTATTCAATTTAGAACTTTTTCATACGTTTAATATCTGCCTCTCTCATCATGTTTGCAATTTTTACAGTCTTTGTTATGAATAGCTTCTCATCACATTTCTATGAGGGAGATCATCATAATTACAACCTTATGTTACGGGAGAGCAGAAAGAAGTGACTTGGCAAAGGTCATGTGGCAACGCAGTGTCCTAGACAGGAAGGGAACTGATATATCTGGAAACCATTGTGAGCTGTGCATTCCAGTGTGCCTGGCAGAAAACAAGGCTCAGGTTGCCCTAGCCAAAGCCCTGAGCTTATTCAGAGACATGCGTGCTTGATGTGGATGTGATGTCTCTAAGAAGAAGAAATCAAGCTTTACTAGTAATAAATTGAGCAAAATCATTTTGGAAGCAATTTCCAAAATTACTGTTACTACTAGGAGCGCTGGGAGTAAGATAGGGAAAGAATGAGCTGCCTTTTAATACTGGAGCATTTGATCTGGCATTTAAATTGCTACAAAATATGCTCTTAGCTAACAACCTATCATTTGCAAAAGCATATTAATTCTTTTAAGGATGGTATCTCTTTCACAAGGTGCTCCAGGAGGCTACGTCCTTGTGTTCTTGGATGGTCTTGTATAGCCCACGTGGCGATGGGACAAACCATCACTTCTATCCTAGGATGCTGCTTTGCAGTAGGAACTAGGTGTTTAAATAATTTTAGAAATAAAATATCATGAAGTTCATAATTTCTGAACACTGAATGAGCCTTCTTTCAGAACTTTTCCAAACTGATCACTGTTCTTTTTCCACCAGAGTTAAAAAAAAAAAACTCCATCTCCCATTACAACATAGAAGAGAGTAAGACTGAAAACTCAAATGAGAGAAATGACGGAGTGTTGTAATCAGTATTTTTCAGAAACTGCCTGTTACCAGGTAAGCAAATATCCTTCTGTAGTTGTTTTTAAAACACTGCACTTACTATGTGCACTTTGAAATAAATGGAGAAATTGAGAATTTTCTGTAATTAATATTGAAATTCTGATGTATAGAAGTAAACATTTAAATCATAAGGTAAAGGACTAAAACTTCATTGGATACAGAAGAAGTCTATTAAATGAGAATATGACCCAAACTGGACAAGGACAGACACATATTCCACAGCCATATCTGAACAAGTGGCTTTCCCCAATTATTCCACAGAGAAATTAAATGTTAATATACCATATAGTTTATGTTTCAAATGTTTAAAAGTGATTATTAAATATTTCAAACAGCACAGATGAAATGGTATATTATCACCAGCTACATTTTTCAAACCTTACTCTCTTGTCATATTTGCTCCAGATCTAATTTTTTTACAAGGAGACATGGTAGGTACATTTGAAGCTCACAACGGAACACCACTCTCCACCCTCACCACTGCATTTAATTTCCTCTCCTCTGTCTGCACCAGTAATTGGAAACTGGTGTGTATTTGTGTTTGTTGTTGTTGTTTTCATACTGCATTATATGTGGTTATATCAAAACCCATTATGCAGCATAATTTTGCACATTTAAAATTTTTACCCAAATGGTATAATGTTGTTCACATTCTTTTCTACTTGTTTTCACCTTCCACATTGTTTTCACCTTCCACATTGTTTTCAACATTTATTCAAGTTGATGCATATATGTGTGTGTGTGTGTGTGTGTATAGTTTAATCATTATAATCAGTAAAGTTGGTCTACCTGTGTGTGTAAGTTGGGGAGAATACTATTTAATAACAGTTCACTTCATTGATTTTCATTTTTATTGTACTTTTTTTTTTTTTTTTTTTTTTTGCAGTATGCGGGCCTCTCACTGCTGTGGCCTCTCCCATTGCGGGGCACAGGCTCCGGACGCGCAGGCCCAGCGGCCATTGCTCACGGGCCCAGCCACTCCCCGGCATGTGGGATCTTCCCGGACCGGGGCACAAACCCGTGTCCCCTGCATCAGCAGGCGGACTCTCAACCACTGCGCCACTAGGGAAGCCCTGTTGTTTTATTTTACATTTCCTTGGTTATAGTGAGATTGATCTCATTTTCTGTGGTATTCCTATTCATAGCCTTTGCTCATTTTCCCAGTGGGTTCTTTGACTTTTTAAATTAATTTGTAAGAGTTCTTAATATGTTCTAGATACTAATTCTTTGACAATTATATGCCTTGCAAATAATTTATATTATGCCTCTTTCTACAACTATTTAAGTATTTCTGTATTTAATGTCAAGCCCCATCTCTATTCTTTGACAGCTCCATTCACCATACACAGTTAATGACCCCAAAGAAATTTTACAGTAACTTCACTTTGCTTGCCACTTTGCTTGCTCTCTATTCACTTCCCCCTCTTCTCACTCTAAATTCTAGTAATACCAAATCACTTTGCATTCTCTATACATGCTTCTTTATAACATTGCACACACTGGTGTCATCCTTTTCAAAGTTCTCTTACCTTTTAAGTCTCAGCTTTAATGCTGTGTCCTCTGATGAACCTTGCCAGACATATCTTGATAAAGTCAGGTGCTTCCCTGGAAGTACCACTTAACTTTGTGTATATGCCACTTACAGCTATTATCTTACTGTATTATTAAATTTTAAGTAGTATTTCTGAATCTTAGGTAAACTGTATACTTCTTTGGGGCAGAAATAGTTCATTTAATCTTTTTTTCCTTTTTCCTAGTACCAGGGTCTGGCATTTAGTACATATCCAACAATTATTTATTGAACAGATATATGAATTACCTGGAATGGCCTATATTATTGATAGGGGAATAACATTTTGAATAAAGGAAAACCCCACTATTATTATTCATGACTCTCTGCTGAGAAAAACTCCAATTCTGCATTTTTAGTGATTTAAGTATGTAAGCTCATCCTTTGAAGAATCTCATAGCTTGTGATCTATTTTACCTTCATATATTCCTTCTCTAACACTCTTCCTTTCTTTATGTAGATACAAGTTTCTGGCCTGCATCATTTTCCTTCTTTCTGAAGAATTTCTTTAATATTTCTTGCAGTGCAGGTGTCCTGACAACAAATTCCCTCAATTTTTGTTTGTCTGAGAAAATCTTTATTTGTCTTTCACTTTTGAAGGATAATTTCACTGAATAAAGAATTCTATTTTGGTGGATTTTTCTTTCAACACATTAAGTATTTCACTCTACTCTTTTGCTTACGTGACTTCTGAAAATAAGTCTGATGCAGTTTCTATCCTTGCTGTTCTGTAGGTAAGGTGTTTAAACTCTGGTTTCTTTCAAGATTTTTCTCTTTGTCTTTGATTGTCTGCCATTTCAATATTGTGTACCTATGTGTAGATTTTTTATTTTATCCTACTTGGTATTTTATGAGCTTTCTGGATCTGTGTTTGGTGTCTATCACTAATTTTAGACAATTCCCAGTCATTATTGCTCCAAATATTTCATCTGTTCCTTTCTCTTTATTTTCTTTCTGATAGTCTCATTGTATGCATATTATACCTTTTGTAACTGTCCCAAAGTTCTTGAGTATTCTGTTTGGTATCATTCCATTCTTTTCATTCCTTTTTCTCTTTGCATTTCAGTTTAGAAGTTTCTATTAATGTTTCTTCAAGCTCTCTGATTCTTTCTTCAGTTGTGTCCAGTCTATTGAGGAGCCCATCAGAGGCACCTTTCATTCCTGCTACAGTGTTTTTGATTTCTGGTATGTTCTTTCGATTCTTTCCTAGAATTTCCACCTCCCTGATTACATCACCCATCTGTTCTTGCAATCACCCACCTTTTTCTTTAGGGCATTTTTCTTAGCACATTAATCATAGTTGTTTTAAAGCTTCAGCCTAATAATTCCAACATTCATGTCATACGTGACTCTGGTTCTGATGCTTGCTCTGTCTCTTCAAACTGTACTTTTTGTCTTTTAGTATGCCTTATAACTTTTTACTGAAAGCTAGAAATGGTGTACTGGGTAAAAGAAACTGAGGAAAGTAGGCCTTTTTGTGAGGTTTTATGTTTATCATACTAGGAGTTAGGCTGTGTTTACTGTTTGCTGTAGCTGTAGATGTCAGAGGCTAAAATTTCCTATGGTGGACTTACAGTTGCCTTCCCTGTTGTCTTTGGATTTCCTTAGAGATATCAATTTTTTTTTAATGTCTACTGCTTCTCAGTAGAACTACAGGGAATATACTGATACTTCCAAGAAGAAATGGCTGAGTGGTGCTCAGGAAGATAGAAGCACAGGTAATCTCACCAAGAAAGGGTTCCATGCTCCAAATATGTATGGCAGGAATCTACTGGTATTGAAAGGGTCATGCAGGCAGCAGACATTTAAGTGGCTATCAATGTGGCAGAAAGACTGAAGACCACATGCCCCCTACCCAATATCTTCACCCTATGTAAAATCTACAAACTGTGACATAACCCAGGATGGAGAAGTCCAGGAAAGCCTAATGCTTATGTTTTCTGCCTTATGGGTTGAAGGCTTAAAATATTAATTATATTAATTTATGATTGGGAAAACCCATTTATGATTAAAAACTCTCCAGAAAGTGGATAGAGAGGGAACATACCTCAACATAATAAGAGTCATATATGACAAACCCACAGCTAACGTTATAGTCAATGGTGAAAAGCTGAAAGCATATCCTCTAAGATCAGGAAAAAGACAAGGATGTGCACTCTTGCCATTATTATTTAACATAGTTTTGGAAGTCCTAGCCATTGCAATCAGAGGAGAAAAAGAAATAAAAGGAATCCAAATTGGAAAAGGAGAAGTAAAACTGTCACTGTTTGCAGATGAAATAATACTATACGTAGAAAATCCTAAAGATGGTACCAGAAAACAATTAGACTTCATCAGTGAATTCAGTAAAGTTGCAGGATACAAAATTAATACACAGAAATATGTTGCATTTCTATACACTAATCATGAAAGATCAGAGAGAGAAATTAAGGAAACAATCCCATTTACCATTGCATCAGAAAGAATAAAATACCTAGAAATAAACCTGGGAGGCAAAAGACCTGTACTCCAAAAACTATAAGATGCCGATGAAAGAAATAGAAGATGACACAAACAGAAGGAAGGATATACCATGTTCATGGACTGGAAGAATCAATATTGTCAAAGTGACTATACTACCCAAGGTAATCTATGGATTCAATGCAATCCTTATCAAATTACCAATGGCATTTTTTGCAGATATAGAACAAAAAAAAATCTTAAAATTTGTATGGAAATACAAAAGACCCTGAATAGCCAAGGCAATTTTGAGGGGAAAAAAAAAAAAAGAAGCTGGGGGAGTAAGGCTCCCGGACTTCAGATTATACTTTAAAGCTATAGTAATCAAAGCAGTATGGTACTGGCACAAAGACAGACTTATAGATCAATGAAACAGGATAGAAAGCCCAGAAATAAACCCATACACGTATGGCCAATTAATCTATGACAAAGGAGGCAAGAATATACAGTGGAGAAAAGACAGTCTCTTCAATAAATGGTGCTGGAAAAAATGGACAGCCATATGTAAAAGAATGAAATTAGAACATTCTCTAACACCATACACAAAAATAAACTCAAAATGGATTAAAGACCTCAATGTAAGACCAGATACTATAAAATTCTTAGAGAAAAACATAGAACACTCTTTGACATAAATTGCAGCAATACTTTTTTGGATCCACCTCCTAGAGTAATGAAAACAAAAATAAACAAATGGGACCTAATTACACTTAAAAGCTTTTGCACAGCAAAGGAAACTATAAACAACAAAAAGACAACCCACAGAATGGGGGAAAATATTTGTGAACAATGCGACCAACAAGGGATTAATCTCCAAAATATACAAACAGCTCATGCAGCTCAATATCAAAAAACAAACAACGCAATCAAACAATGGGCAGATCTAAATAGACATTTCTCCAAAGAAGACATACAGAAGGCCAAGAGGCACATGAAAAGATGCTCAACATCACTAATTATTAGAGAAATGCAAATCAAAACTACAATGAGGTATCACCTCACACCAGTCAGAATGGCTATCATCAAAAAGTCTACAAACAATAAATGCTATAGAGGGTGTGGAGAAAAGAGAACCCTCCTACATTGTTGGTAGGAATGTAAATTGGCATAGCTACTATGGAGAACAGTATGGAGTTTCCTTAAAAAAACTAAAAATAGAGCTACCGTATAATCCAGCAATCCCACTCCTGGGCACATATGTGGAGAAAGCCATAACTCAAAAAGATACATGCACCCCATGTTCATTGCAGTGCTATTTACAATAGCCAAGACATGGAAGCAGCTTAAATGTTCATTGACAAAGGAATGGATAAAGAAGATGTGGTACATATATACAATGGAATATTACTCAGCCATTAAAAAGAATAAAATAATGCCAGTTGCAGCAAAATGGATGGACCTAGAGATTATCATACTAAGTGATGTAAATCAGACAAAGACAAATATCATATGATATCACTTACATGTGGAATCTAAAAAATGATACAAATGAACTTATTTACAAAAAAGAAACAGACTCACAGACTTAAAAAACAAACATGGTTACCAAAGCAGAAAGATGTGGGAGGGAGAGATAAATTAGGAGGTTGGAATTAACATATACATACTACTGTATATAAAATAGATAATCAATAAGGATCTACTGTATAGCACAGGGAACTCTACTCAATACTCTAATTATATGGGAAAAGAATCTGAAAAAGAATAGATATGTATATGTAAAATTGAATCACTCTGCTGTACACCTGAAACTAACACAACATTGTAAATCAACTATACTCCAATATGAAATGAAAATTAAATTTAAAAACTTTTTTTTTAAATTTACAATGGGGGGGCTTCCCTGGTGGCGCAGTGGTTGAGGGTCCGCCTGCCGATGCAGGGGACATGGGTTCATGCCCCGGTCCGGGAGGATCCCACATGCCGCGGGGCGGCTGGGCCCGTGGGCCATGGCCGCTGAGCCTGCGCGTCTGGAGCCTGTGCTCCGCAACGGGAGGGGCCACAGCAGTAAGAGGCCTGCGTACCGCAAAAAAAAGAAAAAAAAAAAAAAATTAACAATGGAGAAAACATTTCTTTCCAACCTGAATTTGTAGACATATTCACATTTTTATTAGATCCCTATGCTCTTCTTTAAAACAGAGGGTACATACCTACATTCAAATGATTTCAGAAAGTTTCTCCAATTCTCTTTTAACAGGATTCATCTTCCAGAAAATTAATAAATATGGAACACAGAAGACTTAGGCAAACTAGACTTTATTGCTGTAAAAACCACTTTGGATTAAACCCAATCTAAATAACTCAGTATGAAACTAAACAGGAACAAGATAGAACAACAAAATTACAACAAATAAGAAACTCAGAAGGGTCAAAAATGCTAATATTTACCAGTATTATGAGCTCCTAATTATTAATTGTGTCACAACTTAGCCTTGTGGCACCTCATTACTACTGTAGTCCTCTTACTGTCCAATGTTCCTGCCCCTTCAAATTCTCTTGTCCCAAACATTACAGCTGCTATGGGCATCACATAAAAATTTGCTGCAATCATTGGCACTTCAGCTTAGTAATTATTCTAACTTTTTTCTGTCATCCTGGACTCTTTGAACTCCCTCACAAATTGGTTCTCTTAAATCTCCAGTCTCCCTTGCCTTTGGATCTGGGATTGCTCATCTGTTGATAACCCAACCTCAGACCATCCTGATTGTTATGGGTTAATTTTACTTCTCTGCTTCCCCTCCCCACCAAAGATATGTTGGAGTCCTATCCCCCAGTACCTCAGACTATGACCTTATTTGGAGATAGTCTTAACAGAGGTAATCAAGTCAAAATGACTGGTGTTCAATATGACTGGTGTCCCTATAAAAAAGGGAGATTTGGATGCAGAGACAGAAACATACAGAAAGATGATGTGAAGAGACACAGGGAGAAGATGGCCATCTCTAAGCCAAAGAGAAAGCCCTGGAACAGATCCTTCCTCACAGCCCTTGAAAGGAATCAATCATGATGACACCTTGAGTTCAGACCTCTATCCTCTAGAACTGCGAGATGACAAATTTCTGTTGTTTAAGCCACCCAATTTGTGGTACTTTATTATGGCAGCCCTAGCAAACTGATACACTGATCCTCATCTGACATCACCTTGGAATGCTGCTTCTGATCATTGTTCTTTGGCTCCAGGCACAGAAACCAAATGCAGGATGTCCCACCGCATAAAACACAGCAGCAAAACAATATTCCTTATGCTCCCTATCAGGAGAAGTAAACATAGCCACACCTTGAGCTTCAAGAACATTTTTCTTTATGCCTATATATGAGTAATAATTATCAGTCTCTTTCAAAACACATAATTCACTGTTGTATTTACTAGCCAATGTTGTTAAAGATATTGTTCACCACATCACCCATATCCTTACATGGAATCCTGTGTGAGAAACTTGTTCTGAAATTCAGTGTTTCACATTTTGGCAATATCTATGAAAATTAGAAATGTAATGATAATCTATGACTAAGAAATTCCACAAGGCCCTGAAGGTGGATACAAGCTTGGATTGTCTAAAGATCAGGAAAAAGGCCAGTCTTAATCTTTAGGTGCTTCAAGATGTGGATCTTTCTGAGACAGTTTGTTCTTCAACTTAGTGAATAATCAAGAGTAGAATAGACTGAGAAATATCCCTAAAACATCAAATATTTTCTGTTTGACCCTCTTGGATCCTTGGAATTTGGGACATTTAAAATGAGGATATCAGTTCATCATAGATCTTGCCCATACCATGTAGCTGTGACTGTTCACTTTGTGGATCCTCAGACACAGATCCTCAGAGTAAGAATAATGATATTGATACGAATCAGGTTACAGGGCCACAATACCCATCAGGTGTGTCTTTTAAAGTAGCTCTATAGCATAGCTAAGACAGCACTCAAACTGTACATAAAACAGTAATGATAGACAGCTTATAAAGTATTAATACGAAAGCTTAGAAACCTTATATGCGCAGAAGAAACAAACACTTTGCACCTGCTCCTGTAATCCTTACATAAGGGAAGGAAGAGCTGTAATTTAGACTGTTTTGTGGTTTCTTTGTCTTCTCTCTGCCCCAAAGAAAACAAATACACACACAGCTGTTATAGCACTTGCTTTCTGCTCCAGAAGAGCATAAGTATGGAGTAGAAATCTTGACTGCTTGCAGACATTGCCTAATAACTAAAAAGTGACAAACACAGCAGGTCTCTCCTGGTTCCAGTAAGGAGACAGTAATTCATTATAAAAGCAACTCTGCAGCTGCAGTGATGGCTGTTTTATGCTCATTTGTGCACCAGAGTCGGTCCACGCATAACTGTGTAAGTTTAAAGCTGAGGAAGTAACATCACTACTGTGGGCCTGGAGGTAGAAAGCACTTTGATGATCCCAAATCAAAAGAGGAAAGTGACCAGTCCTACTGAGACAGAACCAGTTTCCCAAGCTTGGTCCCATCAAGGCCAAGAATGACTCCAGTTGAGAGGTAGTGACCCGAGATTAAGTCAGTGCAGTTTTTAAAAATATATATTTTACTTTTTACATTTCACAAACAAAAAATTTGTGAATTCCAGACCGTGTACAATTTAAACCTTTTCAAAGGGCCATGAAGTTGCAATACAGTAAGGTGCCTGGCTGAGGTTTGTGATGTCAGTGAATTTAACCCTTATTTTTGACTATTATTTCCTGTAGTAGTTATCGGTGGTATTGGTCAAAGATGTTATTTTTTAAAATCCCATTGATTATAGAGAGATGGAATGTCCTTCAAAGTTCCCTTTGGAAAGCTCTTACGTTTTCTTCCTACTATAAAGTAAATAATCTTGTGATAATTTTTAAGAAGAATCATTTGGCATAATATGAAGATATCAATCACAAGTGCTATGAAGCATTTCAGAAAAGCTCACTCATTCATTCATTCATCCAACCAGCTCTGATTAATTGCTGAGGTGACTTTGAAACTGACAGCTGAAGAAAGAGCAAAAGCTAATCTTAAGCAAAGTAGGTGTGATGACCATTAGAGACGAGGAAATGGCCTAGGTGAAGAGAGGGGTAGGAGGTAAAGTTAATCCAGTTAATGAAAGGAAGTGTGCTAAACCTTGGGAGAATAGAGATAAGGACAAATCCCAGTGGGAGCTTACATTCCAGTAGAGGGAAATAGATATGTGAACTAATAAAAGTAATAGAACGTGATCAATTTTATGATGAGGTGAATGATGGTTCAGCAGGGTCCAAAGATAAGAGTGGTTAACTCTACCAGGCTTTCTATAATGCTTGAGCTGAGTCATGAAATATGGCGATATACTCCCCAGACTTTTCAGAGAATGACAAATGCTCTAGACAGAGAAAACTGAAAATGTGAAGGCAGAAGTTGAAATAGCTTGATACATTCAGGTTGCTGGAGCTTGCTCCATTTGGAATAAGGGTTCATTCATATACTCATTCGTTAAACAAGCTCCTTAGAGTAGTGAACGAGATGTGTTCAGCCTATGCCTGCATGGAGACTACTTTATAGTGATGGAGGCAGATTTTTAAAGTACGATGTAAATAAATATATAATTACAAATTTTAAGTGTTTATAAAGAAAAAAGTGAGAGCTAAGATAGATATAGAGAAAGAGACATGAGGAGGAATAGAAATATTCTTTAAAGTCTAGGAAGTGCTCTTGTGAGAGGTGACTTTTCAAATGACATTGAAGAATGAACAAAAGCTAATCTTAAGCAAAGTAAGTGTGATGACCATTAGAGACAAGTAAATGGCATAGGTCCTGATATGTGAAGAGAAGGCTGGGAGGTAAGGTTAATCTAGTTAATGGAAGGAAGTGCATGCCATCACTATGCTAAGGTGTTTAATCTCGCTCTTGTAGGCAATACAGAACCACTGGATAATGTTGAAAGAGACAAATACAATCATATTTGCATTTTAAGAAATCTACTTTCTTGGCAGGGTAGACAGGTATTGTCCATAAAGTAACCAGTTAGGAAATTGCTACAGTAGTCCAGTCAACGGAAGAAGGATTGCTGGAAGTGAAGTTAAGGAAGGAAAATAGAAGGTGCATATAAAACAAGCCCACATTTACACAAATAGTAGTGAAATTCAGGAAATTTAAGGCAAAGGGAAGATCAAAAAACCAGAGGAAAACTCAGTGGATGTTGCTTTTCATGAGACTTCTTTAGGGCCTCCTTTCTGACTCCAAGTATTCTTTCTCCTTGGTATCGAGTTTGCCTACTCAGCCTGCCTTGTTTACCAGAAGTCTATATAATTTTCTAAATATTTTGAAGTTATAGTTTTAATTGTGCCTAGGTTATATATTTTAACAAATTTAAAATTTTAATTTTCTATTAGTTGTAGTTTATTTTTATACTTTTCAAAAGGTAATTTCTAACTTTATTATCTTATTGTCATAAAAGACGTTTTATTTCTGCTTTTCTGCGGCATTCTTTTTGTCATAAACTACAGTAATAATCGGCACTTGATTGTGATAACCACAATCAGTTCAACTCTTCTTTGTTTAATCAATCACAGAGGCCCATCTTTGACTGTCTAAGATTTATGTCTTCTGTTAACAGAATCCTGTACACTCGTTAACAAGTTAGTTCACTCCTGCCTGAGATACAGAGGCAACTAAATTCAAAAAATATAATATCAGGCAACATTGTGTCTGCCTTCAGTGTCTGTAAGTTTCAGCAAGTATATTTTGGGTACTCGAAGTTTTATCACTAGCATCAAAGAGAATTAAGAATTGTAACCTGACTCTATTCATTCAACAATGTTCTACCGTTAAACTTTATTAGTCAAACTTCTTTCAGTATACTATATAGTTGAGTTTCTTCCCACTTGGGAAAAGGGACAACAGTGTCAGCTGGGCATAGGGTGAAATGTACAGGGTATCAATGACTGAATGGATCACCAAGCACTACCTGAAATATGCTTCTCTAGGCCTGTGTATGTGTGCATGTATTTGTGTGCACTTCCAAATATATTCCAAAGTATTCAATGTTAGTAATACTATTTAATTTGTACTGATTTTAAGGATGATAAAGCAACATTGTCCTACAGCCTCTAAAGATTCTTCTTTAATTAATAAATTGTATTATAGTTCCCCATCTGGTTTTCCTTCAGTCTGAATGGCTTAACATTTTAGACATGTCCTTGGAAAACCTATGTTCTATCAGTGAAAATCCTGAGAAGTAATAATAGCAAGAAACTTGATTGTATCTCTTGCTTCAGTTTTCCAAAAGAAAGCCAATTATATCAATTTAATTATCTTTCTCGTTCTTTTACCCTAACATGTCTACAGTTGTGTGTTCCTTCTTGGTGTTTCCATTGTAGCTTATGCATCTAAAATAGGGATAATGAATTTTTAAATATTATGTAATAGTTTTATAATATGTTATAAAACTACAAATATATAATCTATTTTAAATGTCATAAGAAAATAAATACACATAATATATAATAAACATTAAAATATAAACCTTTTTCCTCCTATTTCCATTAACTTTCTATTTATTTGGAAATATCCATCTGCTGGAAATGGCAAATAGAAATGGAAAATAAAAGAGTAGTGGATATTCAACTACTGACTACCAAAATGGGATTTTTGAGTCATTTTTTAATGACAGTATTCTTAGAAGCCAAGCATTGTGGAAAGAAAAAATAAATCTCTAATTTTTTTCTACTCTTTTTTTTTTTTTTTTTTTTTTTTTTTTTTTTTTTTAACATCTTTATTGGGGTATAATTGCTTTACAATGGTGTGTTAGTTTCTGCTTTATAACAAAGTGAATCAGTCATACATAAACATATGTTCCCATATGTCTTCCCTGTTGCGTCTCCCTCCCTCCCACCCTCCCCATCCCACCCCTCCAGGCTGTCACAAAGCACCGAGCCAATATCCCTGTGCCATGCGGCTGCTTCCCACTAGCTATCTACCTTACTGCGTTTGTTAGTGTGTATATGCCCATGACTCTCTCTCGCCCTGTCACAGCTCACCCTTCCCCCTCCCCATAACCTCAAGTCCGTTCTCTAAGAGGTCTGCGTCTTTATTCCTGCTTTACCCCTAGGTTCTTCATGACATTTTTTTCTTAAATTCCATATATATGTGTTAGCATACGGTATTTGTCTTTTTCTTTCTGACTTACTTCACTCTGTATGACAGACTCTAGGTCTATCCACCTCATTACAAATAGCTCAATTTCGTTTCTTTTTATGGCTGAGTAATATTCCATTGTATATATGTGCCACATCTTCTTTATCCATTCATCCGATGACGGGCACTTAGGTTGTTTCCATCTCCGGGCTATTGTAAATAGAGCTGCAATGAACATTTTGGTACATGACTCTTTTTGAATTTTGGTTTTCTCAGGGTATATGCCCAGTAGTGGGATTGCTGGGTCATATGGTAGTTCTATTTGTAGTTTTTTAAGGAACGTCCATACTGTTCTCCATAGTGGCTGAACCAATTCACATTCCCACCAGCAGTGCAAGAGTGTTCCCTTTTCTCCACACCCTCTCCAGCATTTATTGTTTCTAGATTTTTTGATGATGGCCATTCTGACTGGTGTGAGATGATATCTCATTGTAGTTTTGATTTGCATTTCTCTAATGATTAATGATGTTGAGCATTCTTTCATGTGTTTGTTGGCAGTCTGTATATCTTCTTTGGAGAAATGTCTATTTAGGTCTTCTGCCCATTTTTGGATTGGGTTGTTTGTTTTCTTGTTATTGAGCTGCATGAGCTGCTTGTAAATTTTGGAGATTAATCCTTTGTCGGTTGCTTCATTTGCAAATATTTTCTCCCATTCTGAGGGTTGTCTTTTGGTCTTGTTTACGGTTTCCTTTGCTGTGCAAAAGCTTTGAAGTTTCATTAGGTCCCATTTGTTTATTTTTGTTTTTATTTCCATTACTCTAGGAGGTGGGTCAGAAAGGATCTTGCTTTGATTTATGTCATAGAGTGTTCTGCCTATGTTTTCCTCTAAGAGTTTGATAGTTTCTGGCCTTACATTTAGGTCTTTAATCCATTTTGAGCTTATTTTTGTGTATGGTGTTAGGGAGTGATCTAATCTCATACTTTTACATGTACCTGTCCAGTTTTCCCAGCACCACTTATTGAAGAGGGTGTCCTTTCTCCATTGTACATTACTGCCACCTTTATCAAAGATAAGGTGTCCATATGTGCATGGGTTTATCTCTGGGCTTTCTATCCTGTTCCATTGATCTGTCTTTCTGTTTTTGTGCCAGTACCATACCGTCTTGATGACTGTAGCTTTGTAGTATAGTCTGAAGTCAGGGAGCCTGATTCCTCCAGTTCCTTCTTTCGTTCTCAAGATTGCTTTGGCTATTCGGGGTCTTTTGTGTTTCCATACAAATTGTGAAAGTTTTTGTTCTAGTTCTGTGAAAAACGCCAGTGGTAGTTTGATAGGGATTGCATTGAATCTATAGATTGCTTTGGGTAGTAGAGTCATTTTCACAATGTTGATTCTTCCAATCCAAGAACATGGTATATCTCTCCATCTATTTATATCATCTTTAATTTCTTTCATCAGTGTCTTATAATTCTCTGCATACAGGTCTTTTGTCTCCTTAGGTAGGTTTATTCCTAGATATTTTATTCTTTTTGTTGCAATGGTAAATGGGAGTGTTTTCTTGATTTCACTTTCAGATTTTTCATCATTAGTATATAGGAATGCCAGAGATTTCTGTGCATTAATTTTGTATCCTGCCACTTTACCAAATTCATTGATTAGCTCTAGTAGTTTTCTGGTAGCATCTTTAGGGTTCTCTATGTATAGGATCATGTCATCTGCAAACAGTGACAGCTTTACTTCTTCTTTTCCAATTTGGATTCCTTTTATTTCCTTTTCTTCTCTGATTGCTGTGGCTAAAACTTCCAAAACAATGTTGAATAATAGTGGTGAGAGTGGGCAACCTTGTCTTGTTCCTGATCTTAGTGGAAATGCTTTCAGTTTTTCACCATTGAGGATGATGTTTGCTGTGGGCTTGTCATATATGGCCTTTATTATGTTGAGGAAAGTTCCCTCTATGCCTACTTTCTGCAGGGTTTTTATCATAAATGGGTGTTGAATTTTGTCAAAAGCTTTCTCTGCATCTATTGAGATGATCATATGGTTTTTCTCCTTCAATTTGTTAATATGGTTTATCACATTGATAGATTTGCGTATATTGAAGAATCCTTGCATTCCTGGAATAAACCCCACTTGATCATGGTGTATGATCCTTTTAATGTGCTGTTGGATTCTGTTTGCTAGTATTTTGTTGAGGATTTTTGCATCTATGTTCATCAGTGATATTGGCCTGTAGTTTTCTTTCTTTGTGACATCCTTGTCTGGTTTTGGTATCAGGGTGATGGTGGCCTCATAGAAGGAGTTAGGGAGTGGTCCTCCCTCTGCTATATTTTGGAAGAGTTTGAGAAGGATAGGTGTTAGCTCTTCTCTAAATGTTTGATAGAATTCGCCTGTGAAGCCATCTGGTCCTGGGCTTTTCTTTGTTGGAAGATTTTTAATCACAGTTTCAATTT
Organism: Globicephala melas; assembly: GCF_963455315.2. NCBI lineage: Eukaryota > Metazoa > Chordata > Mammalia > Artiodactyla > Delphinidae > Globicephala > Globicephala melas. The sequence continues at coordinate 58,472,377 of NC_083314.1, read as the reverse complement.
CAGTGCTTGTGATTGGTCTGTTCATATTTTCTATTTCTTCCTGATTCAGTCTTGGCAGGTTGTGCATTTCTAAGAATTTGTCCATTTCTTCCAGATTGTCCATTTTATTGGCATAGAGTTGCTTGTAGTAATCTCTCATGATCTCTTTTATCTCTGCAGTGTCAGTTGTTACCTCTCCTTTTTCATTTCTAATTCTATTGATTTGAGTCTTCTCCCTTTTTTTCTTGATGAGTCTGGCTAGTGGTTTATCTATTTTGTTTATCTTCTCAAAGAACCAGCTTTTAGTTTTATTGATCTTTGCTATTGTTTCCTTCATTTCTTTTTCATTTATTTCTGATCTGATTTTTATGATTTCTTTCCTTCTGCTAGCTTTGGGGTTTTTTTGTTCTTCTTTCTCTAATTGCTTGAGGTGCAAGGTTAGATTGTTTATTCGAGATGTTTCCTGCTTCTTAAGGTGGGCTTGTATTGCTATAAACTTCCCCCTTAGAACTGCTTTTGCTGCATCCCACAGGTTTTGGGTCGTTGTGTCTCCATTGTCATTTGTTTCTAGGTATTTTTTGATTTCCTCTTTGATTTCTTCAGTGATCTCTTCATTATTAAGTAGTGTATTGTTTAGCCTCCATGTGTTTGTATTTTTTACAGATCTTTTCCTGTAATTGATATCTAGTCTCATGGCGTTGTGGTCAGAAAAGATACTTGATACAATTTCAATTTTCTTAAATTTACCAAGGCTTGATTTGTGACCTAAGATATGATCTATCCTGGAGAATGTTCCATGAGCACTTGAGAAAAATGTGTATTCTGTTGTTTTTGGATGGAGTGTCCTATAAATATCAATTAAGTCCATCTTGTTTAATGTATCATTTAAAGCTTGTGTTTCCTTATTTATTTTCATTTTGGATGATCTGTCCATGGGTGAAAGTGGGGTGTTTAAGTCCCCTACTATGAATGTGTTACTGTCGATTTCCCCTTTTATGGCTGTTAGTATTTGCCTTATGTATTGAGGTGCTCCTATGTTGGGTGCATAAATATTTACAATTGTTATATCTTCTTCTTGGATCGATCCCTTGATCATTATGTAGTGTCCTTCTTTGTCTCTTTTAATAGTCCTTATTTTAAAGTCTATTTTGTCTGATATGAGAATTGCTACTCCAGCTTTCTTTTGGCTTCCATTTGCATGGAATATCTTTTTCCATCCCCTTACTTTCAGTCTGTATGTGTCTCTAGGTCTGAAGTGGGTCTCTTGTAGACAGCATATATAGGGGTCTTGTTTTTGTATCCATTCAGCTAATCTGTGTCTTTTGGTGGGAGCATTTAGTCCATTTACATTTAAGGTAATTATCGATATGTATGTTCCTATTCCCATTTTCTAAATTGTTTTGGGTTCGTTATTATAGGTCTTTTCCTTCTCTTGTGTTTCTTGCCTAGAGAAGATCCTTTAGCATTTGTTGTAAAGCTGGTTTGGTGGTGCTGAACTCTCTCAGCTTTTGCTTGTCTGTAAAGGTTTTAATTTCTCCATCAAATCTGAATGAGATCCTTGCTGGGTAGAGTAGTCTTGGCTGCATGTTTTTCTCCTTCATCACTTTCAGTATGTCCTGCCACTCCCTTCTGGCTTGTAGGGTTTCTGCTGAGAGATCAGCTGTTAACCTTATGGGGATTCCCTTATGTGTTATTTGTTGTTTTTCCCTTGCTGCTTTTAATATGCTTTCTTTGTATTTAATTTTTGACAGTTTGATTAATATGTGTCTTGGCGTATTTCTCCTTGTATTTATCTTGTATGGGACTCTCTGTGCTTCCTGGACTTGATTAACTATTTCCTTTCCCATATTAGGGAAGTTTTCAACTATAATCTCTTCAAATATTTTCTCAGTCCCTTTCTTTTTCTCTTCTTCTTCTGGAACCCCTATAATTCGAATGTTGGTGCGTTTAATGTTGTCCCAGAGGTCTCTGAGACTGTCCTCAGTTCTTTTCATTCTTTTTTCTTTATTCTGCTCTGCAGTAGTTATTTCCACTATTTTATCTTCCAGGTCACTTATCCGTTCTTCTGCCTCAGTTATTCTGCTATTGATCCCATCTAGAGTACTTTTAATTTCATTTATTGTGTTGTTCATTGTTGCTTGTTTCATCTTTAGTTCTTCTAGGTCCTTGTTAACTGATTCTTGCATTTTGTCCAATCTATTGTCCATTCTATCTCCAAGATTTCGGATCAACCTTACTATCATTATTCTGAATTCTCTTTCAGGTAGGCTGCCTATTTCCTCTTCATTTGTTAGGTCTGGTGCATTTTTATCTTGCTCCTTTATCTGCTGTGTGTTTTTCTGTCTTCTCATTCTGCTTATCTTACTGTGTTTGGGGTCTCCTTTTTGCAGGCTGCAGGTTTGTGGTTCCTCCTGTTTTTGATGTCTGTCTCTAGTGGCTAAGGTTGGTTCAGTGGGTTGTGTAGGCTTCCTGGTGGAGGGGGCTAGTGCCTGTGTTGTGGTGGATGAGGCTGGATCTTGTCTCTCTAGTGGGCAGGTTCACGTCTGGTGGTGTGTTTGGGGGTGTCTGTGGCCTTATTATGATTTTAGGCAGCCTCTCTGCTAATGGGTGGGGTTGTGTTCCTGTTTTGCTAGTTGTTTGGCATAGGTTTTCCAGCACTGTGGCTTGCTGGTCGTTGAGTGAAGCTGGGTGCTGGTGTTAAGATGGAGGTCTCTGGGGGATTTTCGCCGTTTGATATTATGTGGAGCTGGGAGGTCTCTTGTTGATCAGTGTCCTGAAGTTGGCTGTCCTACCTCAGAGGCAGAGCCCTGCCTCCTGGCTGGAGCACCAAAAGCTTTTCATCCACAGGCTCAGGATAAAAGGGAGAAAAAGTAGAGGGAATTAGTAGAAGTATGAGGAAAGAAAGAAGGAAAGGAGGGTAGGAAGGAAGGAAGAAAGAAAGAAAGAAGCAAAGAAGGAAAGAAGGCAAGAAGGAAAGAAAGGAGGGAGGGAGGGAGGGAGGAAGGAAGGAAGGAGGGAAAGAAGGAAAAAAGACAGAAAGAAAGAAGATACAGTAAAAATAAAATACAGTATAATAAAGTTATTGGATTAAAAACTTCTTATTTAGAAAGAAAAAAAAAAAAAAAAAAAAAGGGACGGAAAGAACCTAGGACAAATGTTGGAAGCAAAGCTATACAGACAAAATCTTACACAGAAGCATACACATACACCCTCACTAAAAGAGGTAAGTGGGGAAAAATCCTAAATCTTGCTGTCAGATACCACCTCCTCAATTTGGGATGATTCGTTGTCTAAAGGAGGGAAGGAAGGACGGAAAGAAAGAAAGAAAGAACGAAGGTAAAGTATAATGAGGTTATTAAAATTAATTATTAAGAAAAAAAAATTAAAAAAAAAAAAACATGGACGGATAGAACCCTAGGACAAATGGTAGAAGCAAGACTATACAGACAAGATCTCACACAGAAGCATACACATACACATTCACAAAAAGAGGAAAGGGGAAAAAATCATAGATCTTGCTCCTAAAGTCCACTTCCTTAATTTGGGATGATTGGTTGTCTATTCAGGTATTCCACAGATGCAGGGTACATCAAGTTGATTGTGGAGCTTTAATCCGCTGTTTCTGAGGCTGCTGGGAGGGATTTCCCTTTCTCTTCTTTGTTCTCACAGCTCCCAGGGCTAAGCTTTGGATTTGGCCCTGCCACTGCGTGTAGATCGCTGGAGGGCGTCTGTTTTTTGCTCAGACAGGATGGGGTTAAAGGAGACGCTGATTGGGGGCTCTGGCGCACTCAGGCCGGCGGGGACGGAGGGGCACAGAGTGCGGGGCGGGCCTGCGGTGGCAAAGGCCGGCGTGACTTTGCACCAGCCTGAGGCGCGGTGTGCGCTCTCCCGGGGAAGTTGTCCCTGGATCCCGGGAACCCGGCAGTGGCGGGCTGCACAGGCTCCGCGGAAGAGGGGTGTGGAGAGTGACCTGTGCTCGCACACAGGCCCCTTGGTGGCGGCAGCAGCAGCCTTAACGTCTCCCGCCCGCCTCTGGGGTCCGCGCTTTTAGCCGCGGCTTGCGCCCGTCTCTGGAGTCCGCGCCCTCAGCCGCGGCTCGCGCCCGTCTCTGGATTCCGCGCTTTCAGCCGCGGCTCGCGCCCGTCTCTGGATTCCGCGCTTTCAGCCGCGGCTCGCGCCCGTCTCTGGATTCCGCGCTTTCAGCCGCGGCTCGCGCCCGTCTCTGGATTCCGCGCTTTCAGCCGCGGCTCGCGCCCGTCTCTGGATTCCGCGCTTTCAGCCGCGGCTCGTGCCCGTCTCTGGGGTCCGCGCTTTCAGCCGCGGCTCGTGCCCGTCTCTGGGGTTCGCGCTATTAGCCGCGGCTCGCGCCCGTCTCTGGAGTTCCTTTAAGCAGCGTTCTTAAACCCCTCTCCTCACGCCCCAGGAAACAAAGAGGGAAGGAAAAGTCTCCTGCCTCTTCTGCTGGTGCAGGCTTTTCCCCGGACTCCCTCCCGGCTAGCTGTGGTGCACTAACCCCTTCAGGCTATGTTCAAGCCGCCAACCCCAGTCCTCTCCCTGCGCTCCGGCCTCAGCTCTCAGCCCCGCCCGCCCCGGCGGGTGAGCAGACAAGCCTCTCGGGCTGGTGAGTGCCGGTCGGCACCGATCCTCTGTGCGGGAATCTCCCCGCTTTGCCCTCCGCACCCGTTGCTGTCCACTCCGCAGCTTCGAAGCTCCCCCCTCCGCCTCCCGCAGTCTCCGCCCGCGAAGGGTCTTCCTAGAGTGTGGAAACTTTTCCTCCTTCACAGCTCCCTCCCACTGGTGCAGGTGCCGTCCCTATTCTTTTGCCTCTGTTTTTTCTTTTGCCCTACCCAGGTACGTGGGGAGTTTCTTGCCTTTTGGGAGGTCTGAGGTCTTCTGCCAGCCTTCAGTAGGTGTTCTGTAGGAGTTGTTCCACGTGTAGATGTATTTCTGGTGTATCTGTGGGGAGGAAGGTGATCTCCGCGTCTTACTCTTCCGCCATCTTCCGCCTTCCCCTTTTCTACTCTTTTTAAAACATCAAGAAGCAGGACAGGCTGACCTGAATATCAAATTCCAATGGGTAGAGAGAATTCAGAAGACATATATCCTTTCCACACAGGAAAGTGAGCAAATTCTACTTCTTCTAGCCTAAAAGGTTATGGGAAGAAAAGTTTAAAAGACATGGGAGGAGGTTCAGTTCCTCAGTCATTCTCCCCCACAAAGTACCCCCCCTCCATTTCCCACAAACTCCAAAGATTTTCCCCCTTCTTCCTATTTGCAACTCTTGAAAGAGATGATCTCACAGGGTGCTGTCTTGTACCAAAACAAAAACAAAAATAAAGAACAAACAAACCACACACACAAAAACAAAAAACAATGGAAAGGCTTGGTTTGCTTATAAGACTTGAGCTAGCCCTCTAAATACTCCATCAACTCCTTTAGTGTGTGAAAAAGATCCAGAAATTTGCGTGCAAGGGGAGGGGAGGTAAGGAAAGCAGTTGAGCCATTGGGCTTATATGGTATTGCTGTGACAAGGGATGAGAGGACTTAACCAAAAGGATCCTAATCCTAGGAAGCTGAACATAGTGAGCTAAAACCGAGAGGGTTGTGCAATGCTAGAGTCAAACTGGAGCTTAATGAGCCAGGGTGGACCACTGCGGCCTAACCAGCTATGAGAAGCAAAAGCACACCTTCATCAATAATACCTGTGAAAGGGAGGCCAGGAATAAATTCCAACCAGAAGCTTTGTCATACAGGACCTAGAAATCAACACAGGGCCGTAGATCTTATTTGTGGATCTTAGACTCTCTCTTTCCAGCCTCTTTGAGACTTGAAACCCCTTCCTAACATTCTTAGATGCTAACCTAGAAGAAAGCCAGGGGAATGGAAAACAAGCTGAAAGATTGAGTATTAACATCCTCAAGGATAACGAATTATCTTTGAGAAACTATTGAATCCCCAAGAGTCTGAGATACCATTACTTATTGAATTTAAGCTTTTCTTTTGGTCCTACTGGATGAAGGACTAGGGGAATAGATCAATTTTAGAAATTAAAGAAATTACTTTTTTCAGTTTGAAAAATATAGTGTTCAATCATTAACTCTGCCACACAAAACATTTTCTTAATATCTGTTTATCTCCCCTCTTAGATAGTGAGTGTATTGTGGGAAGACCTGTTTTGTTGTTTGGTCTTTTTAAATCTTCAGTGTTAGTAGGCACTCAGCACATGTTAAGTGAGTGAATTAGTGAATGAATGAGTATCTAGTGCAGAAAGGCCTGGGGGATTGTTTTACAAGTATCCATTTTCCTGGTTAGGATTTGAGGTAAACAGGCATGAAAAGTGCAATGAAGACAGACATCTTGTTGAGAAGTGAAGTTCTGGATGAAGAGATGAATCTTCAAATATAGAAAATCAAGCCTTACAAGGGTTACTATGTTGAATTCTATTTGACCTTTAATCCCAAATGCCATTGAAAGCAACATAAGCAAAAAAAGAATGTTGGAATCTTCACTTCATGCGCTGTCTGACTCACTATTTATACTTTTTATTTGATCTTCAATAAGGCTCCCTTTACCTCATACATGAGTTATGGGTTCAAGGTTTTTATTAGTCTTCTTGCTGCAGCAGGGTGCAGTAGCTGAAATTCTTCTTCAACCTGTACAAGTACAGATTCATTTTTCAATTGAAGCTGTTATCTCCAGAAAGAACATATTTCACCAACACAATCCAAGGGCAGAGTCATAATAGCAAGTCTTCCCTATGGTCTAAGAATAGGAATCTGGCTCCTGGCAGCTGAAGAGCATGCTGGTGACAATATGCATCCTGATGTGACATGGCAAAGGAATCTTTCATTGCAAACAAAAACATGGCACCTTTCAAAAATGGGGTGGGTGTGAATGTAGAGAAAAAATAATCTAAGTATGACTATCCTTTGATTTATAGGATATCTAAGCATACATTTCATAATTCTTTCTTTTCCATTGTTCTGCCAAGAAAAATAGTAAGCCTGAATGCTACAATACAACTTCTCTCTTAACTCCATCCCCAGAAAAAAAAAGCAAAGACAGGGCCCTAAGCATTCAGTGGTATCTTATTTGGGAATATGGACGCTTTGGTGAGACAGGCAAAGGGACAGGCAAAGACTTTCTCTTCTTCCTCATGATATTTCTAGTTTTTCAGTTGCCACTGTGGTGTAGGGCGACTCAGGAGGGTAAATTGAAGGCTAAAGGTAGGGAAACAGAGGGAGTCTTGGAACTAACTTTATACTAAATCTTACATTTACAGTTTCAGACCATTGAACTGGCATTTCTTTATGTCACTGATGCACACCTGCACAACACACCATTTAGCAAGGCAGTTAAGAGCACATGCCTGACTGTCAGAGAGAACCAGATACTAATCATGTCTGGGTGACTCTCCTGGGAAAATTACTTAATTTTGGTTTCCTTATCTGTAAAAGGAGAGAGTAAAACCTACCTTCCAGGGTTATTGTAAAGATTAAATGAGATAATGGGTACAAAACACTTTGCACAGTGTTTGGCACATAGTAAATATTCATGAAATAGTAGCAATTATTACTATTATTACAGTTCTGAGGTTATGAAGTTGAGATCATCATGAACACCTGTAGAGCTAGGAGAAAATTGTCATGTCTTTACATACTTCAGACATCTGTTTTCAGTGCTATATACTTGGTATATCATTTAGTTGAACACGTAAAAGCATAGTTAAGATTTTGCTAAATATCAGAAGGCAATTTGTGAAAATATTTAATGCTTCTTAGACCAAGTGATATTTTAAGCATTTTTTTCTCATGCTGCTACTTATTCTTACAGAAATTCTCTGTGGAAGACAAATGGTAAATGAGTGGCAAGAAATGGGCCTCCAATCCCTTGCTTGAATTATAGTTTCTGTAAGAAACATAATATGATATGTCTTCAGCTTGTGACACGGAAATGGAGGGAACCAACTTTTTAAAAAATGTATGGAACAAACTAAATGTGCTCTTTGTGGCTGGCATTTTTCCATCAACATTATATTTGTGGACCCATCCATATTGTTGCATGAAGTATTTAATTCTATAAATATAGCGATTTATTTATCCATGATATTGTTTTTGAGTATTTGGGTTATTTGCTCTTTGAGTCTGTCATAAATAGTACTGTTATACTTTTTTAAAATATTTCTTTGGGTACATGTTCATATGTTGAACCATCCTTGCATTCTAGGAATAAATCCCACTTGGTCCTCATGTACAGTCCTTTTGATATGCTGCTGAATTTGATTTGCTAGTATTTTATTGAGAATTGTTTATTCATATTCATAAGATATATTTGTCTGTAGTTTTCTCTTCTCATAGTATCTTTGTCTGGCTTTTGGTATGTTGTGTTTTCACTTTCATTCATCTCTATTTTCTAATTTCCCTTGTGGTTTTGTCTTTGATCCACTGTTTGTGATTCAAAGAGTGTGTTGTTTAATTTCCACAAATTTGTGTATTTTCAAGTCTTACTTCTGCTGTTGATTTCATCCTATAGTAGTGAGAGAATATAATTTAAATAATATTTGTCTTTTTAAATCGATTGAAACTAACCTGAAAAATGCCCCAGGTGCACTTGAGGAGAATGCATATGCTGTTATAGTTAAGTAGAGTGTTCTGTATGTCTGTCAGATCTTGTTGGTTTATTGTGGTAAGTCCTCTATTTCCTTTCTTATCTTCTCTCTGGTTGTTCTATTATTGAGAGTGGAGTACTGAAGTCTCCTCCTATTATTGTAGAGCTGTCTGTTTCTCCCTTCAATTCCATCAGTTTTTGCTTCATATATTTTGCACGTCTGTAATTAGGTATGCAAATGTTTATAATATTTACATATTCTTGGTGTACTGAAACTTTCATTAATATATTGTGTTCTTCTTTGTCTCTTTTAACTTATTTTGATTTAAAGTCTATTTTTTCTGATATTAGTACAGCTACCCTTGCTGTCTTTTGGTTACTATTTGCATGGAATGTCCTTTTCCTTTCTTTCACTTTCAACCTATTTATGTCTTTGGAAAGTGAGTCTCTTATAGATGGCATATAGCTGGATCATGTAGTTTTATCCTTTCTGTCAATCTCTGTCTTTTTATTAGAGTGTTTAGTACATTTACATTTAAAGTAGTTGCTGATAAGGAGGGGTTTACTTCTGTCACTTTGCTATTTGTTTTCTGTATTCCTTACAGCTTTTTTGTTCCTCATTTCCTGCATTACTGTTTTCTTTTGTGTTTAGTTGATATTTTGTAGTGAGACATTTAAATTTCTTTCTCATTTCCTTTTGTATATATTCTATAGTTATTTTCTCTGTGGTGACCATGGGGATTGTATTTAACATCCTAAAGTTACAACACCTTAATTTGAATTTATACCAGCTTAAATTTGATAACATACAAAAACTCTGCTGTTTACAGCTCTGTCACTACCTGTTCCAGTTGCTGATGTCACGAAATTACATCTTTCGTATTGTGTGCTCCAAAACCTAAACTAATAATTCTTTCAAATGCATTCATCTCTTAAATTATGGATAAGGCAACATGTAGATTTACAAACCAAAGTTACAATAATACTAACTATTAGACAATAGTTAAAAATATATTAGTCTCTTAAATCATGTGGAATAGAGAGTGGAGTTACAAACCATTGTTATAATACTACCTTTTATAATCACCATGTATTTAACTTTATCAAGATCTTTATTTCTTCACATGGCTTCAATTTATTGTCTAATTTCCTTTCATTTCACTTTTCCTTTGAGAATTTCTCACAGGGAAGTTCCAGTGGTAAAGACATTTCTTAATTTTTATTTATCTGGGAATGTCTTAATGTATCCCTCACTATGAAGGACAGTTTTGCTGGATATAGGATTCTTGGTCGATAGTTCATTTTTCCTTAGAGTGCTTTGAATATATTGTCTTCTGGCCCCCAAAATTTCTTATGAGAAAATCTTCTGATCATCTTATTGAGTATCCCTTTTATGTAATGAATCTCTTCTTGTTGTTTTCAATATTCTCTGTTTATCTTTGGCTTTCAAAAGTTTGATTATAATGTGCCTCAGTGTGGATCTCTTTGAGTTTATCTTACTTGGAGTTTGTTGAATTTCTTGGATGTTTATATTCATGTCTTTCCTCAGATTTGGGAAGCTCTTTGCCATTATTTCTTCAAATATCCTCTCTGCCCATTTCTTTGTCTTCTCTTTCTGAAACTCTAACACTGAATAAATGGTCTGCTTGGTAGTGTCACTTAGGCTCTATTCAGTTTTCTTCAATCTTTTTCCTTTCTATTCCTCACATTTGGTAATTTCCATTGTCCTGTCTTCAAGTTTGCTGATTCTTTCTTCTGCCTGCTCAAATATGCCTTTGAATCCTTCTAGTGAATTTTTCATTTCAGTTATTATACTTTTCAGCTCCAGGATTTCTTTTTGGTTTCTTTTTATGTTTTCTATCTCTTTATTGGTATTTTCATTTTGTTTATACATCATTTTCTTGAGCATATTTAAGACAGTTATTTTAATTTCTTTACCCAGGTAATCTTCCATCAGGTATTTTAAAGGAACACTTTCTGATTATTTATCTTTTACTTTGAATAGGCCATACTTTCTTGTTTCTTTGTTTGCCTTATGACTTTTTGTTGAAAACTTGATGTTTGAATCTAATAAGGTGAAAACTCTGGAAATCAGATTCTCCCTTTTCCCTAGGGTTTGCTGGTTTTCATGATTGTATGTATGTATGTGTTTCCTTGTTTGTTTATTTATTTATTTGGGGCAATCTCTGTTCCAAGGATCAGCCTGAGGTGTAAACCTAAAATCTCCTCAGGTCTTTTCTGAGCCTTCACCTTTCCCATGCATGGTCACTTTCTAATTTTCCCTGTATGTGCACTTGCTTTTGAATGTCTTAGGCTTTAGTGTTTGTCTCCCAAAAGGGAAAAAAGAAAAAATGAAGTGGGGAGAAAGGGCACTAGCCATTTAATTCCCTTAGAATCACTTTCACTTGAGGGGAGGAGCTTGAACAATGGGGGAAAGGTTACAACAATTACCATCCTCCTTTTTGCACTTCTGAGATCAGAATCAGTGATCAGCAATTAGAGCACTGATTCCTGATATTTGGAGAGTAGGGTCCTTTTTGCCTACCCTGGCTTCCACAAGTTGTGTGTTGTGTGTAGCTGGTCCAGCAATGTGTGCACAGCTGCGTGCCACAGGGCTGAGGCTAAGGTATGAGTAGTAGTTGCTACTGTGCTAAGAGCTAAAATTGACTGAAATCAACCTCAATTTACTGTCCAAACCTTCCCCTGAAACTTGCAAGCCTTCAATGTACTCCAGAGTTTTAAATTAATTATATTAGACAGATTCTGCCAGCAAAATTGTTGTCAAGGTGGAGAGACAGTTTCTTGGTGCTTTCTACTCCCCCATTTCCCCAGAATTCTCTCTGCTTCTCATTATTTTTCTCCTCCATACTTAAGTCTGGATCTTTTCTTCTGATCTATTTTTCAGCTATTTCTCTCTTAAGCTGTATCAAATATCCAGTTAAACTCATCTACTGAATTTTTGAGTTCACCTGTTGCATTTTTTAGTTCTATAAATTCCACTTGATTCTTATAGTTTCAGTAGTGGAATATTATATTGTTTATTGTTAATTTTAAGTCCATGTCTGCTATGTCCAATACCCGGGACACCTATTTCTGTTGTGCACGTTTTCTCTTGGTCTTGTTTCTTAATATGTCTGGGTTTTTTTTTTGTTTTTTTGTTTTTGTGGTACGCGGGCCTCTCACTGTTGTGGCCTCTCCCGTTGCGGAGCACAGGCTCCGGACGTGCAGGCCCAGCGGCCATGGCTCACGGGCCCAGCCGCTCCGCGGCATGTGGGATCTTCCCGGACCGGGGCACGAACCCGTGTCCCCTGCATTGGCAGGCGGACTCTCATCCGCTGTGCCACCAGGGAAGCCCTGTTTTTTTTTTTAACTAAAATGCTGGGCATTTTATATGAAAATTATAGTGACTCTGGGTGTTATATTCCTCCAGAGAGGATTCAACCTATTTTAAAAGGCAAGAGAGAGGCAAATCAGCTCAATTTAATCTAGGACTGAAATCAGTCTTTGGTAAGGTTCAGTCTTCATCTAAGTTTCTTGCATTCTTAGGGATGTAGCTTTCTATGTTTCCTAACAGAGGGCCCGAAGTGTTCTTGTGGATTCTCCTCCTTGATATGTCATAAACTTCAATTTTGGTCTTCCTGGCCCTTTTGGGTTGCCAAAATTGCTGATCTGCTTTTTATTCACATTATGTTATACTGAGCCTTTTGCCTTGTGCAACTTAATTAGCAAACACCTTGAGGGAAAAATGGTATTACTGTTCTTATTTGTCTCAGCCTCACTTTTCTATGAAATCTCAGCTGCCCCAAACTCTAATTTGTCTTTCTCCATGGCCATACAAATGCATAAAGCTCTGCTGGATTATCTGTTTCTTAGCAGGTACATTTTTTTCCTTTTCTTTTCTTTTTTAAGTCTCTTGGTCCAGTCCAAAATGTGGCAGAAAGTGGCAGACTACCCAACAATTAAGGAAGAATAGAGAAAGTTTGATTTACTTCCAAAAGCATTCTTCTCTGGAACATAATTTTCAAGTCCTGACTGCCTTGGAAGCTCTTTGATATTTGGGGTGAGGAGGATATAAATATTTCAGATTTTCTAGTTGCTCTTAGAGGGAGCATTGCTGTTCTGCTACAAGCTACTATATAATAAACAAAAGTGGAAATTTTGAACTTTTATTGAGTATTTACTATTTGCCAAGCACTCTATTAGATCCTTACTATGTTATGCTACTTTTTTTTTTCAGCAGTACCTTAGATGCTGAGACTCAGATATTGAGACTCAAAGGGACTGCATAACTTGCTCAAAGTTTTTAAGAGGCAGAATCAAGAAATATACTTCCAAGGTTTTTAAAGCTTCTACTCTTTCCATCATACTAAACTCAACATGGAATATAATAGACTGGTAATGGTTACAGATTAATGGTAGACCCCTGCTTTATGCCATTTGGTCCAAAATAACATAAAATTGGATATCTGAAATCCTGTATCATAATTTTCAGAAGGAAAGCAAGACACCCAACAGTAATGAAAATTAGAGAGATCACTAAATCTTACCCTTCAAATTTTGAAGGAAATAATTCAAACTTCTGGCTTAAAGGAGCAGAAGATGCTCAAAAGAAAAATTACAAAAAGAGGAAAAGATAAAAGGTGAGTGGCAAAAGGAAGTTTTGTTTTGTTTTTAAATCATGTATGTTGGTGAGAAGTGGTTCTGGTGTTTTAAATGCAGAGCTGGACACCAGGTTTATGAAAAGCAAAGCTGTATTTGTATAAAAGAGGTGAATGGTGACTTAACAAAGTGTTGAAGTATGAGGTTCATGATCTGCAAAGTGTTGAAACACTACATTATTTTAGACTTTAAAAAAATCAGTTTTCTAACTTCCGTTATGTAAATACTTCCTTCTTATCTGTAGTGATGAAAAGCAAGAAAAGAATGGCAGGAAAATGTGACAACTGGAGGTAATAGTCACTGCAACTGGTATTATACATACACATTATCTCACAGCATCCTTTTGAGACAGGCAAGAAAAAAATGTCACTGAAATTTGTTACCACTATTTACTGTGGAGCAAAACTTGAAGTAAGGTATATCTGGATGTGTTCAACATGACAGATAAAAAATTTTTATCTAACCAAACAATAATATACCTAACCAAACAAGTGTAAATAGACAATAGAAGGTGCAACCAGCTTGGTTTTTGACCTATGAGCTAGTACTATAGGAAAAGTGGAGAACTGGGGGACAAGAAGTGAGAGACCTGTTTAGAAAATTAGAGATTTATGGAAGGACTCAGGAGAGGAAAGCAGGTGGAGAATTGGTTGTGCTTGGCTCCAGATTTATGAGAGCAGCAAGTCCAAAAAGGTAATCTTAAGTGTCATGCCCACTGGGTAAGCACTAAAGTCAGCTGAAGAGCCTCATAAGTTTTAAATTGGCCAAATTTACCCAGGCCCAAGGCGTATTGTATCTATCCTGTAAGATTCCACCCCACTTTTGCTTGGCTTAGAAACAGAGCTCTAGGGCCCCAACGTTTAGGAACTTGCAGAGGCAATAAGCCAGCCTGGGACCTCAGCTCTGGTGTCTTACATAGGGCCAAGAATCCAATGAGCATGCAGGTTCTCTAACTATCAGAGTGTGGTAAAAAAAAAAAAAAAAAAAAAAAAAAATCCACCAGGCTTGAGCATTTCCAGCACAGTATTGAAGGGTCAGCAATGGTTTCCCTGGCAGTGCTGTGTGCTGCTGTTTGCCTAGAACCACTCCCAGTTTTATGCTTCTCAGTCACATGCATTTGCCCAGGAGTTTTCTAAAATAGGAAAACAGCAAGAATTTAACATCCTATTTTTCCATGGAACTCAAAGGAATCTGTAACCAGGGCCATCTGAAGAAGGGAATTAACAGAGTAGAGGAAGGGAATTTACATTTGTTAAATGATGATTATGATAAGGCAATTTTTATGTTTTTGTTTTTTTTCTTTCTTAATCCTCCCAACAGCCATTTGTGGTTTGTCTGAATCTGCCTGGCGAGTAAGGCTTGAGTTCCTCAGGACAGAGAAGGTATGGCGTCTGCACATTCATATTTCCTCTGAGGGCGTTTGGCAAGTCATCCTGACTACTAATTGTTATTATGTTAATATAATGTGAACACACTCTAATATTATAGCTACACACTCCCACGTAATGTTGCCTATTCATTTGCTCCAGTGTTAATTAATCTTCAGTTGCAATTCGACAAGCACTTATTGACTTAGTGACAGGATTGATGCTAGTTAGATAACACAGGCAGAATTTAGTGGTTACCTGGATAAGCTGGAGGTCACGTCAAAGAGGGAGGAATTTGGGGTAACTCCTAGGTTTCCTACTGGGGAAAAAGGCAGAGCATGGGAAGATTAGGTTGAGTTCAGTTTTGGACATGCTGAGTTTAAGGTTCCTTAATGAAGTGCATGTCCATCAAGAAAATAGCTATTTTTTTTCCAGGGTTTACTGTACGGTAAGCACTGTGTTAATGGCTTGCATGCATTCTCATTTAGTTCTCATGAATATATGTGGTAGGAGCATGGTTTATCTCATTGGAAAGATGAGTAAACTGAGGCATAGGGAGGTAAGTAACTTGCCCAGTTTGCCCAAGGTGACAGTGAGTAGGTGGTAAAGCTTAAGATTTAGATATTAGACTCATTGATGAACAAGTGGTAGTTGACCCATGAAAGTATATGAGATCTTTTAGTAACGACCTGTTTACTGGAAAGGACAGTGAGGATGAGGGACAGAACTCTGGATAATATCAATATTTAAGGAGTAAGCTGATGAAAAGGAACACTCTACGAAGGCCAAGAAGAAGTGGTCATTGAAACAGAGAACCAGGAGAAGAAATTTCAAAAAGAGAGTGCTCAATACTGTCAATTAGAGCGAAGGCACTTGGCAAAGGAAAGTCTGAGAGTACTCATTGCATTTGCCAATGTGCAGGTCCCCGGTGTCTTCAGTAGCACGTGCAAAGTCAGTGTCCAGTGGTTTGAGGAGGAGACAGCTCTAAGTGAAACTGCACTAGGTCCTACGTGAATATGTTGGCCCTCCCAAACTGCAACAAAATGAACCTATTACCAGCTTGCTACCTGGAAATGTGTTTTTAGTCCTACTTCCTTTGATTACTGCAAAATGCCAAAATAATCCAATAGGGCTATTGGATGGAGGTGGGCGTGGGTAGAGAGCATTCACCCATGCATAGGAGAAATGTTCCTGAGATGCCACTTATGATAAGAAGAACCAGAACGGGGAGGGCAAAGGAGAGTTTTTCTCAAGTCTGGCATAAAATCTCCTCGGAAACACTAAAATATGAGAACCCTGAAGAATCTATCTTGCATTTTACTCTTTTCCCCTTTTTTATTGCTAATGAATATATACTAGAATGTCAACCATGAGCAGGAAAGCATTTCCACCCCTATAGCATGTTATTTGCATGAGGGTGGTATTGTCTTGTTTACATGTCATGGAACCTACGACCTGTCACACGTGATTATCATGTCAGCTTATTAACATGTCAGAGAGTACAACTCCTGGCTTCCACCTCAGAGGGGAAACTGCTTAGGGTGTGTGGGGGGGGGGCATTCTGCTAGCCAGATGAGGCAGAGTTCTGCTAGCTTCCAGTGCCAGGGAAATCCTGGACAATAATCAATACCAAACCTAACTATGAATAGGACCACACAAGGGCACATAACTGGGAACCAAACCTCCTTCCTACTTTGGTCTGATCTCTTGGCAAGTTTCCTTGCTAGTCCGAGCTTTGCTCCCACTTACTTGGGGAGGAATCTAGACACAGGAGTTATTTTTAAAAAGGATAGGGCAGAAGGAAGGGTTGGAAAGCCACTCGCAGATCCTGGAGGGATCATGAAGAAGAGGGTTCTGGTTAATTACATGATCCAGGGCTTCACATTTTAATAATCATTGATTGATGGATGGAAGTCAAAGAAAAAGCCAGGGAAAGATCTACACACGTTTAGAGATTTTGAGTTAGAAATGCTCTCCTTCTAACTTTTCCGAAAAGGAAGTCACATGGTGAAAACAAAGTAGTGATTAGGTAACTAAACAGGCCACAGCATTCTCTGAGGACTTCTAAGTTCCCAGGCCAGGCCTGCCGCTTGCCTGGGAGATGAGCATGTACTCCCGGCCACAGCTTCTCCTCCCCTGACATCTTTCTGCCAGATGGTCATTCTCTAATTCTAGAGGTGCTTGGCCCTCCTGGTTCCTGCAACCTGAGCCGAGAGAACTTTGATCCACCAATTTCCCCCTCCCTCCACCCCTCTGGCGAGCAGGGCCTGGCGCCTGGACGCAGGGAGAGGCCAGGCGTGGAGACCCTTGGCACTCTGAGAAGGAGCTCCGTGGCCCGCCTCTGTGTGCCCGAGGTACAGCGTCTGCGCTGGCTCCGAGGGTTCCGCGTCAGCCTTCTCCCGCCTGGCCAGCTGGCAGCACGAACCGACGCCTTTCACCATTTACCGGGTGAATGCGCTCCTTGCTCATGAATCTCCCTGTAGGGTTATCCGGCTGGTTTTTAATTACAGTCCAGAATCTCAACAAATTACAAATGTTTTGTGTAAACATAATAAGGGTGTGGATCCAATCCACTAGCAATTGTTAATAGAAAAAAATAAAAACTAAAAAACTCCACAAAGACCTAAACAAGAAAAAAAAATCAATTCTGCAGGGTCTATGCCTCCAGGATTTGCTTTCTTGGGGACCCTCCCAGAGCGTCCTCCCAACTCACCCCGCCGCCCCAGCTCCCTGTGGTGAGAACTACGGAT
Organism: Globicephala melas; assembly: GCF_963455315.2. NCBI lineage: Eukaryota > Metazoa > Chordata > Mammalia > Artiodactyla > Delphinidae > Globicephala > Globicephala melas. The sequence continues at coordinate 58,455,015 of NC_083314.1, read as the reverse complement.
ACCCTGGGAAGGAATGGCCTTCTGGAGCGGTGAAGAGTCCCCGGAGCCTTTTCCGCAGGATTCCAAACTAAGCATGCCGGGACTGCCAGAGGGGCCCTGCCGCCTGTCTCCAGATCCTGTCTCAAGCTGGCATCTCCCTTCCCTTGGACACCCCGGGAGTCTGCCCCCTAGTTCCAACTTCTTCTGGGCTTGGAGGACACTCTGTCAGCCCTTCTCCTGCCACGTAGTCCTCAAATGCCACCCCTGGAGGGGGACTCCGGGGCCTCAGGACTCTAGCGCAGCGCCGAGAGCTGCGCTGTGGCAGCTGGGCCAACCCCACACAGTCTGCTGGTGTTTGAACTCTCACTCCGGAAGACATTTTGGGAAAATATTGTGCATAGAAATTTATAGATGTATATATGTGTACATAGACACACATATATATGCATGTATATGTAATTTGGTCGACAAATGCTAAGCAAATGTGCCCGGTGTTTTTGTTGAAACCGTTAGCATCTTAGTTGGTATTGGTATAATTGGTTGATATTATTATGAGTATGACAAGTGGATGATGTAAAGGGAGCGCCCGATCCCCTTGGAAAACACAGCGGAACACAAGTGGAGACATCTGATTGTTTCCAACTGCCCGTATCTCCCCTGTCGCTACCTCTCGGTCACCAACCAGGCTGACGGCACACTCTGGACAAGGCAACTTCCTCCGAAGGGCGATCTCCCCTCATATGACTGAGATCAATGTGTCTTCAGGGGAAGCGGCAAGTCCTGGGGGTGTCAGAAGCCCCTAGTCCCTTATCCAGACCTTTGTCACAAAAGGCAGTTCGGTTGGTATCAAGGACGAAAAGAAACATTAAAATACAACTGTGTAATGAGGGTGGAGAAGGAGGGAAAGGCTAGGGCCTGCTCCATTTCTGGGAAGATCCGAAGAGGCTGACTCGGCTGCGGGGACATTCCCAGCCGTGCCTCGCGGGGCGTGGAGAGAAGGGAGAAACGGCCGGCCCCTCAGCCCTTTCACCTAAGCTCATGCAGCGGGACGCCGGCTGAAAACCTCTCTATGCGATTAAGTCACGTCCATTCCAGCCGGTGGCACTGACACATGTGCGCTCGGCTTAGGCGCGCGCAACCAACGGTTTTGGAAATCTCCGCGCAAGGCACCCGCCTGCAGCGCTCCCACTCCGGCGGGCCCACCTGGGAGCTCGGCCGTCTCCCACCGGCATCCCGCTAGCCCTGCCGCGCAGCTCGCCCCAGCCCAGACGCGGACAGATGTTTACTGCTTAGAGCCCCGACCACTGGGGAGACGGAGCGACGGGCTCTGCGCACCACGCGGCGCTGGCTGGGCTCTGGGGCTCGCGGTCCGGGTGCGAGCGGGCCGCGGGGGAGGGCGAAGGGATGGAAAGAGGAGGGAGGGAGTGGGTGGGCTAATGATGAAAAAGTCTCCTCCATCCCGGCTCCTTAATTAAATGCATGGAAAGAACCGAGGCGAGCACATCTGGTTTCAATCTGCAGCCCTTTGATGGCATCAAATGTTCTTTTCCTAGATCAGGGCTGGAAGTTCTGGGCTAACTGTGGCCGTTTGGAGCCCAGAAACCATTTACACACACTCGGACCCTTCTTTCTCTCCAGTCGAGCCTCTGGGCTATAGGAGAAAAAGGGGAAAAAAAGAAAAAAAAAAAGTTTAGTAATCAAGGGAGTGAGGGAATATGTGTGTATGTGTGTGTGTGTTTAACGAACATAAAACGCCACAAATAAACACTTAATATTTTACTTACTAGTCATATAGTAACTCATTTCTAATGAGACTATTAAAGCTGTACCAAATTCCAACAGGTCATGAAAAAATCGCTCAGCACCTCTCTGTCCTCTGTCAAGTTAGGGCTCAGCATTAGAACGACAAAGCATTATCCGTAGACTTAGATGGGGGTTCGTCCACCCCTCTCCGTCCTTCCTCCCTCCTCCACCCCCAGGGCAGCCGGACTGTACCCTGAACCTCCGCTGGAGCCTCCGCCCGCAGCTGGCTCTAGGAGTGCCCCTGCTTCCTCCGCATCTGGGCAGCGCGACCCTCTCGGCTTAGCGTCGTAGCCTGGGGACGCGACCTTGGCCGCACCAAAGAGGTTACGAAATTGGCCAGCGTGGGGGGAAGGGGAGCAATTATGACAAACTCCTAGAGTCCTTTCTTCCAGCTAAATAAATATGTAAATTTCCTACTGCCTGGCCCCGGGATTCCTAGCGGCGCGGAAAGACTCGAATCGATTCAGTGCCTTCTAGATCTCCCCCAACCTGCCTTCAGTCCACGGAGGAAGCGTGGGAGAGCCTTCCATTATGATCACTCCTGTCATTTTATTACATTATTTAATAGGCTGCCTCTACAGGGCCAAATGCAGCATTAATATGCTTGCTGTCTCCCTTGTTCTCAGACGCTCTTCCAGCCCCACCACCCAAAAATTGTTAGAACAGCAGGAAACGTAAAAAAAAAAAAAAAAAAGGCAGAGGGAGAAGAAAATTTGATTGAGATAGTTGTGGATTTTTTCCAACAAGTTTCCCCGCAGCTGTTATCAAAACATGCAAATGAGATTTTCCAACAGGATCTTAAACAAATCTGGAGGAGTTAATGCCGAAGCAAAATAATCAGCCCGTTTGAAGTGACTATGGGTTTCAGTTTGTCTTTTCTCCCCGTGATACTATTGCAGGGGAATGATAATTAGACCTTTACTTAAAAAATCTGAAGGGGCTCTCGCGCTTTCTTTTCCCTCCCTTTTCTCCCCCTCCTCCCTCTCTCCCTCTCTCGCTCCCTCCCTCTCTCCTTCTCTCTTGCTCAGAAGTTGGCAAAGGGGGTTTTCTTAATCAGACTGTTTTTTTGGTCCGAGGGAAAGGAGGAAGAAGGAGATTGTGATGGAGAAAAGGGGTCTGTAAAACGTCAGGCACCACACAAAGGCTTTGCCACGTAATTACAGGCTCCTATTAAGTCGAGATCTGCCCTCCCAGGGGTCTCCAATTTTCTTGTATTCCCTACAAAGCCTCCTCTGCATGCCAGTTTGTGCCTTTTGAAGTGCCAGAGAGCTTCTTGATCCAACTGAGAAGGAAAAAGGAGCTCAGCAAGAAGAGGGGGAGAGGGAGAAGGGAACGGGGAAACCCACTACCACCCTCCTTCGGACTCTTGGAGCCCTTTTTTTTTTTTTTTCCTTACGAAAAGTAAAGTGAGAATCCTGCTCTCCAATACATCTGCAAGACATCACCCTCTCCTCCTGAAACTTTAGTCACTCCTGAGAATCCACAGGAGTGCAGAGAGGGGGAACACGTTTTCTTGAAGATGTTTTAAAGCTGGAACAAGCCTTCTTCTGTTGGTGCTTGAACTCTTGCCTGGGAATAACTTTTTTAACCTTAAAAAAAAAAAAACCCACTTTGATTCTTCTCTCCCACCCCTTCTTCTCTGTTCTTCTGTTTGCCTAACTCCCCCGCCCTGCTGGCCTCCCCTTTCCTCTCTCCCCCTTATTATTATTTTTAGTGTGTGCGCGTGGACGCTTTTGGAGAGCTGGAAGGGATTTTTTTCTCCTGACTTGAACATAGGGTGACTTTTAATTTTATTTTTTGGTGTGGATTATCTCTTTGGACCCCGCCGGACTTGGCCTCAGGAAGGCAACCGAGGCTGTCGAAGGCTGCTGGTGCAGAACGCTCTGCTCTACACAAGGGGGTCCCCCGCCCTCCTTCCACTTTTTTTTTGTTCTTCCCCTCCTTCTCTCTCTCTCTCTTTCTCTCTCTCTCTCTCTCTCTCTCCACTCCCCCCCTCTCTTCCCCACTCTTCTCCTCTCCCCCCTCGCGCCCACAGCGTTTGGTGTTGATTCGAGCGGGAAGAGGGGGGTGGGTGGGATCGGAGGGGGAGACCATGACCTCCAGCTACGGGCACGTTCTGGAGCGGCAACCGGCGCTGGGCGGCCGCTTGGACAGCCCGGGCAACCTCGACAGCCTGCAGGCGAAAAAGAACTTCTCCGTTAGTCACCTGCTAGACCTGGAGGAAGCCGGGGACATGGTGGCGGCGCAGGCGGACGAGAGCGTGGGCGAGGCCGGCCGGAGCCTACTGGAGTCGCCGGGACTCACCAGCGGCAGCGACACCCCGCAACAGGACAGTGAGTGAGGGGCGCATGCCCGCGGGGGTGTGTGTCCCGGGTCGAGGGCGGGGGTCCGGGCTGGGCGGCTGGAGCCCGCCTGGGGCCAGGGGGAGAAAGTCAGGAACCAGGAGGGGTTGGTGGCAGTGGCCGGAGGAATGGCCGGTCACAGACAGAGGGAAAAGGATGAGAAAAGGAGGGCTCCGCGGAGGACGGAGTCAGGGCGGACGCTGGAGGGAGGCCCTGCGATTGGGATCAGGGACTCTGCCCGCCGCAGACTCTCGCCGAAGCCGACTGCGCTGCCTCTCCGTCCCGAACGAGTGCGGCTGCCAGATCTTCCCGCTTGCGGGGCGACGGGGCTGGGCTGGAAAAGGGTCCCAGAGCGGTGCAAATTCGGGGAGCCCGCCCTGTTTGGGAAAGCATTGGGTTAAAGATGCTGAGTCGAGTTCGGAGGGCTTCTTCCGGGTGGCGTAAGCGAGTTGGAGGGCAGACGGGACAGAGGTGGCAGAGGGCACCGCGTAAATCGAGCTAGACCCGCGCTGCTCTGGCTGGGCACCGCGCGCGGGCTCCGAAGGCCGAGTGTGCCGAAGAGGCGGCGCCGGAGCGCCCGGCTAGAAAGCCGGATCCGCTCTCTGTCCCCGGAGCCACTCTCTGTCCCCGGCTGTTGCGGACACCTGCATAAGGGTTTGAGACTCCCGGTAGAATGAAAGGCCTGAATGACACGGGAAGACTCAGGCGAAGCAAAGGTAGTGTCCTTTAGGGGTGAAACCCGAGCTGCCGCCCCGCATGAGCCCGCACGGGAGAGATGCGCTGGGGAAGCGCGGAGCACTGTGTCGCATTGAAGGAGCTCTCCCTACTGGCCCCAAAATTTCCAGAAAAGTCCATGTATAATCTCCCTTCCGCAACCTACCTGATTGGTATCGTGCCCCCAAGGAAATCTCACCTCGCGTTATTAGCTGTACCTCAAAAAACGTGACTCCAAGTGTATCCATACGTCCTGGAGTCTATAACAGACCTGTCACCTGGCTCATCACAGGTGACATGGGGTTGGATATTTCCTAAACAAGGTTGTTAGAGTCAGAACTTGGCTGGAAGGTTTTAAATGAGGCTGATCCCTTTCCATGCCATTATTTGCTGACTGCTGTTTCGTCTTGGAACCTGGAGCCTGTGGAACCAGGGGGTCCACTGGAATTCTGTGCTTTTCCAAAAACAGTGCCAAGGTCAGATTCTCAGAAAACAGATAGCAAAGCAAACGGGACTTAGAAACAGCTGGAAGCAAGGCCTGTGAAAAATGGTGGGAGGGCCAAGCTGAAACAGGCCGCAGGGAGAGCCCATCTCTACCGCAGGCTGCCTGCTGTTCGCCCTGCATCCTTGGTCCAGGCCTGGGCTCCCTTATAGTTTTTTAGCCAAAAGCAAACTGGGGCCGATCCACCCTATGACGCGCAGAGGCAGAGGGTGATGGGGAGTCTGACCTTGCCTGACACTAGGGAAAAACTGGGCAACTCTGAGGAGTGAAGACCCCGTGTCCCCAAGTCCCGGATAATGCCTAGGTGCAGAGGCCTCCTTGTTGAGGTTACTGGTTTCTGAGGAGCTTTCTGGGGAGCTGCTCAGGCCCAGCACAGCCAGGCAGCATGACTCAACCACCGAAGGCGTAGGCACTTGTAGCTCAAGAAAATGCACTGCAAAATAATATTATTTGAAAACACTTTACTAGGGAATATTTAAACATACAAAGAGTAGGGCGAATAGTATTACGAATTTCCATGTGCCTATTACCCAGCTTCACTAATTCTGCAAATTCCGCCGTTTTTTTGTTTTGCCATGGCTAATTATTAATCACAACGTTTGTCACTATTCGGAGAACTGAAGGCTGGAGCCACAACAGAAAAGAACGTTATGAAGAAACTGCTGTATAGAAAATCAGGGTGCGGCAAGGGAGATCAGCCAGGGCTGCTTTGCCCCAAAAGCAAGCGGAGGGCTGTGTAAAGCAGGCCCAGGGTCAGTGGCCGCAGCAAGCCCAGGGCCCACGCAGGCCAGGGCTGGAGAGATGCTGACGTTTCCTGTCGTTTGACTTTAAGTGGACACAAAGAGAGGGGAGTTCGAGTTCATGGTGGCCTTCTAGTGGGTACAGAGCAAGACTGGGCTGAGGAGGCCAGCTGGGAAGCACCCCCAAGCTGAGGCGAGGCCACAGTGGTGGGGAGGCAGCCCAGGGATGGCTCTTTCAAGACCCAGGCCTGGCGCAGCTAAGGCTGCGTTGAGCACGTGACAACCGCGGGATGGTTGGGGACAGGCAAAGGGCAGCAGGCAGAGTTGGGGACCGTTTGTCCTGAGGGAAAGGGATGACACCTGTGGGAACCTGCCTGCTTGATACTTGAGCACATCACAGAGTTTCTAGTAGTAAGGAGGCCTAGTGGGGAGTGACCCCAGAAAGGAAACAGATTCTGGGGGAGAGGGTGTTTGAGGAAGAATGGTAGACAAACAGTTCCAGAGGGAGGTCGCAGAATGCAGAGCGAGGTGATGGGAATGAGCTGATGGACAGACACCTGGGGCTGAGAAAGTAGCCGGGAAAACACACACACCCAACCCCCCCCCCCCCACACACACACGCCAGAGGCCTTGCTTTCTGGAGATGACCAGGGCCTATCCTAACAAATAGTAGTTGCTTTTAGAAGCAATGTTTCCTCAACCTCCTTCCCCATCTCTGGGATGAGAATAAGAGGGTTTGGTAAGTTGAGTGATAGCAAGTGTCCAGGAGGACCTTTGTCCTTAGTCTTGGGCCCCAACCAGGAGATGCCAAGGAACCTGTCATGAGCTACCTAGAAGTCAGGACCAGTGGAGCCCTGCTGGGCCTCCAGTCCACTGTGGACAGTGAGGGTCAGACTGTGAATCAGAGAAGAGAGGAGTCTCCAGGCAGGGTGTTAGAGCTAGGCTGCCAGCTGCAAGACACAGAGGAGGGCACGGAGAGTCAGGCGCTTTGAGCAGCCTGCTGGGAGTCTTCTCCAGAGTGAGAAATCATAATCTCCTTTGCAGAGATGAGGAACATTTAAAAGACACCTTTTCCTGTTAGAGCTATATAGAAACAGGTCCTTCCTAAATTTTCTGTTCAGCTGAAATAAGTAAAACAGACTCTACTTACACTTGCAATGTTAGATGATTAATACTGCAAATTTTTCTGAATTACAAACTGGACCCATCTTAGCAAAGAGGAGCCACGTACTGTCCAAAGTGAAGGCTTCCCGCTGATCTCCTGCACTCCACACCACAATTCTGTCCCCCCCTTTTTTATTCACTTCACTTTCCTCTCTGTTGAAGGATTTCTTTCTCCTTTTACTGATACTCCCAGCCTAGTAAATTTCTCAAACTTCTCGGTTCAAATATCTTAAGTGTTTAAAGAAACGGTTCTTTAACACGGTTAGAAATCCAGTGGCTAATGGGGGAGTGTGGAGTGAGAAGGGGGTGGTGGTAGAACAGGGGTAGTCAGGGAGAGGAAAGAGAAACAGGTCATAAAAATAGGCAGACCTACTTCTAGGAGGACGGTGCATCCCGCTGTCATTTCTTAATCTGAACTTCTGCAAACTCTTAAAAAAAAAAAAAAAAAAGCGCCTGCCTTCCACGTTCTCAACCTCTAAATTAGTGAAACCAGATTGTCCTAATAAGACCTTTCGTTGGAAACACATGTAGTCATAAAAAGGTAGACGGAAAGTCAATTAGACACGCGTGCACACTAGCACATATTCACAAGGCTGTTCTAAGTGTGCACCGGGCGCAGCTGGACCGCGGGCCACGGCGGGATGCAAATGCAGAACAGCGGCGCGGGGAAATCGATTTGTCACAAAGGGAGAGGTGTAAACGCGGCGCGAAGGAATCACCCGCCCAATGCGCCTGCCACATTCCCGGGGGCCCATCTCTGCCGACTCTTCTAGGCCAGAGAAACGCCCAGGAGAGCGGGACCGTTCTCCAGGGCGCTCCCTGCTTGGAATTCACATCGGAACATCAATTCCACTGGAGTCTCAATATTTGCAACACCTACAGCGCCAAGAAATTTTCCTATGCGGCACCACCCTGGGGCCCTGGAGCCGGTGCCGCCACTCTGAATTTGGGCCTCAGTTATCTCAATTCAGGGGAGGGAGCGAACGAAATATACCGTTTTAAGCGTAGCCTGGAATTTTTTTCTCTTTAGAGGAGGCAGTGAAATCCAGGATCAAGGGAGGTCACTGAGTCCCCAAGGTTGAATGTCAAGTCCAGAAAAGAGGTTGAGAATCCTGTTTACCTTACATGCAGAAGCAAGGGGCTTAATGGCCTCCTCTTACCGTTTCGGAGAAATTGACCGCCTAGTGACTCCCTCCCGCTTTGGAGCGAAGGGCGCTTGGAGTTTGAAGCTTCGGGGAGGGGAGCCTCTAAAGTCCGAGGCCCCGGCTGCCAATACTCCCTGGGGCTCCAGATCCCCCAGGTCTAGAAGACAGTGAGTCACTGGCTCCACCGTTCACTTCACTGAGGAGGCCCTGCCCAAGACTCCGGAGCGCCTTTCCCGCACCTTGGGCGTCGCGCAAACCTGCATTTTTGCTCGGCGACCTTAACCTTCCCCGGGCAAGCTCAGGTCAGAGCGTAGGGGCGTCAGACGGGGAGCAGTAGGTCACTCGGGTCCCTGCAGTTCCTTCGTCTTCCCAGGGGCGTCATTTTAGATTTTACAACACGAGTAAATAAATCATCTCCAAACCAACAAGATGTCACCCCCCTCCAGCCCCCTGCGAAAAAACCCCAGCAATTTCAGAGCCAAGGAGATCTTCCTATTCCACTGGCTCAGATCAGCTCAGATCCGAATTTTGAAGCCGCTCTGGTCAGCAGACACCTCCGGGAACCTTTTTCAGTTTTAAATAACATCTATAGATTTTCAACGATGAGGATCCCTAGACCCATTTGAATTTTCTTTTAAAAGATGTGTTTCTTTTACAGTTCCTCTCCCATATCCTGTTTACCTGCTCCCTCCTTCAGCAGGGCCGACAGTCAAATCAGACCTCCACCTCCTGGAGAACCCCTCTCCTTCGCGGGGGCGCCAGGGACGCGGGTACGAGGAAGTTGCAAATCCGTGCGCGCCTGTGCGTGCGCGGCGAACCCCGCGTTCCTCTCGCTCCTGGCGGTGCGGACTTTCAATGGCTCTGAGAATATATATTTATTTTTTACCCTTTAGGAGAGATGGAGTCAGCAAAAGCCATAAGAAGTACAATTTTTAGGAATCGGGGGATTGTATTTGTAGAAAAGGATATAAGGCTTCCTTTTTTCTTTTTTTCTTTTGTCCCCCTGAGGGTGGATAAGGGGCCAACTCCCTGTTGCCACTTCGTGTCCAAACATTTACAGAACTACCTGTGATTGCGCGCCATTGTAATCCGATTGGAAGCTCTTTGTCGAATTCTGGGTTTTAATTTGAAGCGGGGCGAATGCCACTCATAGTTTTGGTACACTTTTAACTCCCTGTTCGACAATTCAAAGAAGATGCATATGTCAACAGCATTATTATTTATCCACAAGAATTTGGATTCTTGTAAAATCCAATAGTTTGGTGAGCAGGCTAACAACACTCAGTTAAAAACCAACCACCTCAAAAAGTAATAATAATATCAACAAACTGCCACGAACTCCTTTTCTCGAAATGCTGTTTGTTATTAAATCAGTAAATGCGGAGAAACATTGCTGAGACGTCTGAGGAGGGACAGTCATCGGTGTTTCAGGGTCAGTGGGTTTGTTTTCCAAACACACGTACGTTTTTGAGTAAGGAACCTCCACCGTGGTCTGGATATTAGTAGATTCTTGGCATTGTCATTTGTCTAATTTAGTGAGGCAGCCTCAGGGAAGTAGTCGTACAGAGAATTATGGCCTATCAATTTTAGGTTTAAGACAAAAAAGAAAAATCACTACATTTCACTTGTCCTGGAAGCACTTTTCTTGGTGAAAAAAATATCTGGGAAGCCGATTACAGGGGCAAGCCACTTTAGGGGAGGGGAGGGGAACAAAGGCACAAATGGTGGAGGGTTAGGGAAATTTTATGAAAGAAAATAAAGAAAACACGTCAGAACAAATCAATCACAAACACAAGTGACTTCTCAGAAGAGTCTGAGTACAACTAGAATCAAGGATTCTGCTGTTCCCGGAGTTCTCAAATACAGGAATTTATATAGGTCTGAGTTAGGACCAGAATGCAGTTCTCGGGCACTGGATAGCCTAGTCGCTTTGCTGCACCACGTAATGAGGAAGCTCTAATTCCCAAGAACTTTGGTCCTCATTTTTGCCATTATTGATTTCCCCAGACTCAGCTCCAAATGAGGAATGCATTTGAAAAATGTGTATTAATTTGAATCCCCAAGGCCCGAGTTATGAGAAAGAACAAGGACAGGTCCTCTGGTTCCTATTTTGTCTGCTTTCAAGGAGTTATTTGCAAGCGATTGGAAATGCTCTTAACTGCCGCATGAGGAGAGACTTCACCGAAACTCTCTTGCAGGAATGGCGGTCGCACCCGGCCAGAACCACAGGCTCTCTTCGACGCTCATCTATTTGGGGGAAGAGGGGCGGAAGACGTGGGGCGAGGGAGAATTAATTCAGTAATTCAGTGAAGAATTTTAACTTGTAAAATAAAGACACAGTATCTTAGATTTTAATGTTCTCCATCTCTGCCGGCCGGGACGAAGATGCGAAAACCGCCACCCCACCTCCGCCCTTTTCCTCCCAGTTCCAGGGGCACTGGGGCGCAGCGCTCGGCGAGGTGGAACGCACTCGCGAGCCTTACCAGACGCGCCTCTCCTTGCTCTCTCTCGCCGAAAGGGGACGCATTCCTCCCAGGTCGGGGCTGGAACTTAACCCCGGCCTTCAAAAACCCTTGGACTCCCGCAGGAGAGAGAGATGTGCTGGAAGACCCCTCTACACAAGTAGCAAAAGATGGGAAATATCAATAGCGTGAAGTCACTGCGGGGCCTGCGTAAATATATGCTACACATAAGTTTTAACGGAAACATGGTAACAGCTGGTAGGCTTTGTGCCTTCCTCTGTTTTGAAACGAGGGTGGTCAGTATTCCAGGGTTAGCAGGAAGGAACAGGAGAAGAGTGGGACTAGATGACCCTGGATAGGTGGGTGCTAGGGCTGATGCCTCGGTTCCAGTGGGAAGGAGAATGTTTGTCCCTGTGGAGGTGGGTGAGACATTTCTGTAGATGAACTCCAAGTATTTAAAGAAAGAGGGGCAGTTCTGAGAGACGGAGAGCTGGCAGTAGTAGTGAGATGCTGCAAAACTGCCACAGAAACCCTCAGTACCTGAAGTCCTTGGATAGGGCAGAACATTGGCCACCTTAGAGTTAGGCCCTAGGGTTAGGGTAAGCCTCTTCCCCTCAAAGGAAGAACGGTAGCTGCCCCCGCCGTCTTTTATGTGCCTGCAGCTTGGGCACTCACAACCATTTCCAACCCCTGAATCTGACTCCTGGCCTCCACTGGTCCTCCCTTTTTGGGCAAGAGTTTCAAGAGACTTACAGGACAGATGAGGATACACCCTTGTACAACTTGGGATCTTCTACTTCTCTCTTGGTCTGTTTCTCACCCTGACATTGGAGGGTCAACAGGATAAGGCAATGCTGGGAACAACAAACTGACAGAATGAATATTTTGTCTTCGTAGCTTCGATGGTAGTTTATACACACCTTCCAAGATAATCTTGAGCTTGGGCGTTCACTAGAAACAGAAGCATGAGGCCAGAACTGGAAGGGAAATTGCTTTCCCTCAAACGTTTGTCTGAGAGAACATTCACCCCATTCACTTAATTTCTCATCATCAGTATGTCATTATATTTTAAAGGACCTCACAGTGCTGGAAGGTGGTGTAGTTATAAATAAGCATAACAACAGATGGGTACTCTTCCAGTACTCTGAATATACATGCGGAGGCCAAATCTATTCAAAGACCATTGAGATATACAACTTAAAGGCCAAGGGGCTCAACTCAATCAATTTTTGAGCCAGGATATGCTAAGTTCAATCAGCTTGACTATGGGCAAAGTGAAAGGCCTAGCCAGCACTTCAGATATATACAGAGAACATGTTTTCTCAAGTTTCCGTTGTATTTATCCACACAAATTCATGGTAGTCTGCAAAGGTCTCGGTAGAATTGGCTTGGGTCTGTTGAGTGATAGGGAGTCAGTGCCCCGGCCTCCTGAGCTTGTCCACCATCCTTTTCTTCTTTGCATTCATTCCCTGTGCCCCAACTGGCTGTCCAAGATCTGTCTGCTGTGGAGAAAACTGATGCTAGAGGCCACAGAAGCCTCTTAAATGCTGTTCTAGAATCCTCAGAAAAGGAGAGGGCTTTTGAACAAAATATGTAATGTACTAGGTATTTTCATGTATTTGTCCTCTCTGATGATTCATTTTATAATAGCCAGTTAGAGACTTCTTGGGGATTGAGGTTTGGGAAACTGGTTACTATTCTGCTTCTTTTCCAAGTAACTCATAAATATATGAAGTTGAAAGTTCTAGTGGGAACAGGCATTGAATCTAAATCTTTATACCTGGACATTGACATACATCACCATTAATCCAAACTGGGAGGTGACACTAAATGATTATGTACATTGTGACTTTTCTTTCCATTTTCTACCAGTGCTACTTCCCTAAATACTGGTCTGGATTACAGCAGTCACATACCACTGGGACAGGTGCCAGACTGTTGTCTGTGCTCAGTAAATGCTTATTAAGTGATAGAATGAGCTCCCTAAGTTTAGTGGATCCCCTTTCTAACCTAGCATAAGTACTAGGCCCCCTCCCCTCCTCTTCCCACTCTAAACCCTTTGCCTTGGAGATCTCCTCTAGGCTCACCATTTTAGTAACCATCTATATACTAATGACTCCCAGGACATAGCTTCAAGGCTCCCCCCCTTGGAGCTGCAGATCTATATATGCATCTACCTATTGGACATTTCCATTTGAACAGCACAAAATGCTTCAACCTCAAAAACAACCTAAACATGGCACTAATGAGCTCCTCTTCCCAGTCTGATCCTCTCATAACTTTTTCTATTTTCCTGTATCAAAACATGTGGGTGCAACACTCAGAAACTTCAGACTCATCCTTGACTCCTTCCTTTATGCCTCTGTCCAATCCAACTCCAAATCCCAACAATTTTACCTTCTAAAATCCCTTGAATTCATCTCCTTTTTAAATCTTTACAATACCTCACCTGCACTGCTAAGCCAGCCTCCTAACTAAATGGGTCTGTCTGCATCCATGCTTGTCCTCCTCTATGTGTACATGATGGCAGAGTGGATATAATAGATCTTCAAAGAATATTGGTTGCATGAATGAGTGAATGCTAGTGCATTTTTTACAAATATATTTTTTAAAAAATCATGGCTCTCCTCTTCTTTAGAATTCACAATTGCTTTTCATTCTTTTCTACCTGAAGACCAAATTTTTGTCCTGTTCTTTTTTTAAAATCACTCTTTACTATATCTATATCTATATATTTATATATATATATTTTTTTTCGGTACGTGGGCCTCTCACTGTTGTGGCCTCTCCCGTTGCGGAGCACAGGCTCCGGACGCGCAGGCTCAGCGGCCATGGCTCACAGGCCCAGCCGCTCTGCGGCATGTGGGATCTTCCCGGACCGGGGCACGAACCCGTGTCCCCTGCGTTGGCAGGCGGACTCTCAACCACTGCGCCACCAGGGAAGCCCTACAATCTGTATTTTTATCTCTGCCCCAGCAACCTGCTCATTCACACACAAATGCTGATTCGAACCATTCCCCTGCTTTTCCCTAGTATGCCAGTTAAGCTAGTACGTGTGCTCTAGTCTCTTTTCTGCTTCTTTGATTCTGATCTGAAATGTCCTTGCTCCATGCCTCTTTTTTACAAACCTACCCATGCTACCTTTCAAGGTTCTGCTTCCATCACCTCCTTGTGACATCTTCTTTGTCTGCTTCTTTTAGACCAAGCAAATCCCTTTTCTCAATGCTTACTGTAGAAATAATCAGTTCCTCTACAAGTACTGCTTAATTCTTTTCTAAATATTTTAAATTGTTAATTTACCTTGAGAATTTTCTTAAGATTAGAGACTTTTTTGGGCAGGGTTTATTCCACAGTTGTAGTAAGCAAATAAATCAAATAGATAATTTTAGGGAGGTATTGTATGATGCTTCTGTTTATGCAATCTCTAATGCAAGTAATTTTTAAAATATGAGTAATACCAAAGTGCAATACATGCTTATTTTAGAGAATGTATTATTTTGCATTAAAAAGTTTAAATGGGAAAGTCAACTAAATTTCACCACCCTGAGGTAGACAAAGGTAACAGTTAGATGTTAATGTATTTCTTTTTTATTTTTGACACAATGTTTGTATTAATATTCTTTTTTAATATAAATTTATTTATTTTTATTTTTGGCTGCGTTGGGTCTTCTTTGCTGTGCACGGGCTTTCTCTAGTTGAGGCGAGCGGGGGCTACTCTTCGTTGCAGTGTGCAGGCTTCTCATTGAGGTGGCTTCTCTTGTGGAGCGTGGGCTTCAGTAGTTGTGACGCATGGGCTCAGTAGTTGTGGCTCGCGGGCTCTAGAGCGCAAACTCAGTAGTTGTGGCACACGGACTTAGTTGCTCTGCGGCATTTGGGATCTTCCCGGACCAGGGTTCGTACCTGTGTCCCCTGCATTGGTAGGCAGATTCTTAACCACTGTGCCACCAGGCAAACCCATGTACAACATTCTTGATGGCTGATTTTTCTTAATTTTTCAAAGACTGTGTTTCCCCCAAATTAAGAAAACACACACATGTTGAACCCACTTGCTCTCATCAGAAAAGTTAAACAAACGCACAAACAACAAACAAAAGTTCTCCAAGAATGATGAGAGCTGTGACATCACAGTTATTTCCCAGCGTTCTCAAGTTCCAGTGGGTAGATTTCCAGCAGTAAAGACCTTCGGAGTAAACAGTTTCTTTTTCTTTTCTGCTTGTTCTAGCTGGGAACCTTCCCTAGACATGAGCACATGTCTCCTTTTGAAATTGGAAAAGCCTGCATAATACCTAAAGGACATTCCAAGACCACAGTTGGAGAGCTACTGCTCAAAAAAAATCATTTTTACATGATTTAGTAAGAAAAGTGCCACAAAGCAAGTTGGGAAGAAAATATCTTAAGGGACTGAAATTTTTCTATTATTGTAGATCCCTGGATCTTGAATTTTCTTTTATTAAATATTTTAAGACTGATACATGCTTTTGTAGAAAAAAGAGGAGGAAAATGATATATATTTCTCTGTACCCTGTAGAATGATGATCAGGTTGGATAGCAACACATTCCAGGACACGGTAGTGTTTTTTGGCAGAAGAAGAAGCACTTAGAAAAATCAAAGACAATGCATTTATCCAGATATGAAAGTCTGCAGTCCCCCAGCCCTTATTTCAAGTGATAATTGCAGAGAAAATATAAATTGTTATTATGAAGTCTATGTAAAAATCATTCCCAGGCAAAATGATGTTGAAACATTTGCCTGATGAATGCAAATATTTTCTTTAGGCAAAGTATTAACAAATGATATAACATCATGCAGAACAAAATTTTAAAATTATAAATTAGATATAGCTAATAATTAATCTTTCTCTTTCTCATGAAAAAGGGGGAACAGGGAGAGTAATCATCGTTTTTGAGGATTAAAAATCACTCTTCCCCAATAAAAGTTTCTGCAGTTTCCCACATTGCCTAGTTTTAAAGGAGAAAAGAAGGAGAACCACCCAGAGAGCTCTTTGCCTATAACCAGATGTGCTGTTCAGCTGCTCTAATCCTCAAGTTCGAGGGAAGAACACAGGATGAATCCTTAACACATTTAAGAAATAAAATGTAATTTGGTTCATTAATCACGAAACTGAAATCTGCAGTTTCGCTACATATATTTCAAAGGCTGAATCCCTTTTGACAAGAGAAGAAGAAAATAATATCACTGCACGTTTGACTGTTACGCGTCTGTTCTAGCTTCCCTCAGGGAAGAAGAGATTTTTCCGTGCGTGATCATTTTTTACTCAGAATATATGAAGTGTTATTTAAATTTATATCTTTTTTTCCTTTACCCTAACATTCTCCTTTCTCAGGGTGATGAGAATATCTGTTGTCTGCACTGTTTTGGATTTTTCTTTTGTGTGTGTGTGTGTTTGAAGATTCAGGGCTACCTTGCACAGCCAGGAAATTCCAGCTGTGCTTGGGTAAAGCCTTAAAAGTACAATTGTTTAAACTGAATTAATATACTCAGGCTGCTGGTTTGCTTAATTCTTTTCCCTTATTACTTGTATAAATTGATGCCTTACTTGTCTTAAAGGATTAATAACATTAATAATAGGAATGATAAAGTGAGATAAAATATGAAACTGCTTCACAAACTCTAAGAACATGTGCCAGTGCTATTATGTTTTATAAAGGCAGTTCTAAGAAGTAGGTAGGGGTAGCATAATTATTTTTGTTTTACAGATAAGAAAACTGTGGCTTGGAGAATTTTAGTGAGCTACTGTTG
Organism: Globicephala melas; assembly: GCF_963455315.2. Taxonomy (NCBI): domain Eukaryota; kingdom Metazoa; phylum Chordata; class Mammalia; order Artiodactyla; family Delphinidae; genus Globicephala; species Globicephala melas. Next base: position 58,438,403 of record NC_083314.1, on the reverse strand, counting down.
AGTGACTTGAATCTTGATCAGGAATCTCTCCTGATCCCATTTTAATTTTTTTCATTGTATCCCACCACCTTTGATGTCAATCAGATTCTTTTAGATACATTATTATCTAGAGAAACAACACTGAGTTAGGAAGAGGGACCCCAGCATGCCACTTCATGACACACTGCCGTGCTGCACAAATCTCTTTTAATTCCTCTGGTTCTTATTCTTCGTTATAAACTGGGCATATAACTTCATTATAAACTGCCCATCTTCCTCATGGGAATGTAGCAGGCCAAAAAGACATTGCATTTGTGAAAATATTTGAGAAATAAAGGGCTAAATTTATGTACATTAGTATACCGTAAGGAATCAAATGAAGGCTTTTCTAAATTAAGTTATCAAATAAAGATAAAAAACAAGAATGTATTTCAATACATTTATATCCAATTCTCAAAAGCAAGAATACTTAATTTAGATTTAGGGGCACTAGGAGGTTCAAAGCATTTTACTTTGTTTTTAGACAAATCCATGTTAAATGATGGGTCTGCAATTTACTTACTGGTTGACTTTAGACACGTCTCTGGGTCTTGATTTTCTCATCTAAAAACCTGACACATTAATATCTATCACACAGGTTTATTGTTTGGAATGATGAGATGATGTAAACAAAGACCCTGAATGCTTGCCCTTTCCCTGTTCTCTAATTCTACGACCTCTCCGACAAGTTCAGGCTCAGTTATGTATTCAATACGGTTTCCCAATCCATGCTGGAGGTCATTTAATGTCACTGAAATTAGGAATATTCCCATCCTCCAAAGTCACAGTCTTACAGCATGTCACTTACCGAGTGACTAGGGAGACATCCGTTTTCGATCAACAGTTCAGAGCTGATGCCTTAGGATTTTTAGTGACACTCCTAAGACCACACCATAAGTTCCTGGCAGAGCCAGGAGTCTGGCTTAGATGTTCCTGACTACGGTCACCTCTTTCAGGCCACCCTCCCCTTCTTTAGCATGAAACAGTATTGCACATCTTTTTAAACTTTGAGATGGGACCAACCTTTCATATTTCCACGTGCTTCATCCATCACTGAAGACTTTATCGTGACTGAAGCAGACAAACACCCATCCCCAAGTTAGACACTGAATTGAATGGAGAATATATGACATATGCTTAGGCTACCAGCTGTCAAGACTTCTCATCCCAGACCTGACACAGCCAGTAAGTTTCCAGGAGACCAATCACGTTAAATTTTCTCTGTAGTATAATATCTCTAACATAGCACTGTCATACCACTCCTCTGAGATTTCTGTGGGGTTTACTTAATTTTTTTGTACATGAATAGTACTAAGTTAAATGTGATTATATATAAAGTTGCCATTCTTTTGCCAACTTAGATTTCCTAACCAGTTGAGTAAGATAAACATTCTGTTCTCAGTTTGATATGTGACCTGCTTTCATATGTATGGCTTTGAAATCTGATGAACCTGGAAGACATACAGACTGCATTTCTATATCATGAAGCATCCAGGACTCTATTTATTTTTTGCCAAGCAATTAACGATGAAATCTTCCTGGCATTTTTCTGTAATAGAACAGCATGGCTAATGCTTGTGGTGCATGTGGAGAAAATGGGTCACTGTGGGTGAGGCACTTTGGAGACGGTTTATTGCAAGACGTGTGCTAGCCGTCTAGAGAAGCAGGGTACCATGTACCTTCTGCACATGATAGATGAGAGGCAGATCATCTCTTAAACACGCTCAGTGGGTATTAGTCAGAGATTAGGAGCACAGCTTTGTTGGGAATATCAGTTCCGACATATGGAAAAGTGTTTGTGTGTTTGTTAAAAATGCTTTGTGTGCTTTACAGTGTTATGTAGTCTCTAATTGGGGGTGTAGATAACTGGGTTACTGCTTTCCTTTAGGGAGCATGGAGTCCTTCCTCATCCAGGAAAATTATGCTTTGGTCCTTATATTCTTCCTTTCTTTCTCCTATATATGTCTCTCCCATGTGCAGTTCATTTCTAATGATTTAGAGAAAAAGGATAAAGAGAAATAACAGGTAATCGGATTCTTTCTCTAATGCACTTGCAATCTAATCCTGTGTATCTTAAAGTGTGATCCCTAACTCACCCGCATGCATCAGAAAGAATAACCTTAAAATGCAGATTCCAAGGCCCCACCCACACCCAGTGAATCAGAATCTACCAATCATGTGCATTCTAAATATCCTGGATGATTTTTATATACCGCAAAGTTTGAAAACACTGACGTACACCACTTTCTCTCATAGTAATTGGTGTTGAATGATGTTTCTTTGTGACATCCACTGTGTTTTAGGTGTTCCATTGTTATTTAACTCTCCCTAAGTGTCAATCTTATCTTTTCAACCAGGTGTATAAAGTTTTGAAGACAAGGGCAGAGAGGCAGGTATTTTCTAACTTCAGAGTGCTTATCATGGTGCTTTTCATGTTGTAGATGGCTTAATAAAAAGCATTTATTAAATAAATGAATGCATGAACAAAGTGGGAGATAAAAAGAGCACACATAAAGCACTCACTAGGTGCCTGGCACTGTTTTAAACGCTTCACAGAAAACAAAGAAAAACAGTTTGAGGCAATTATTGGGGGTTGTAACATTCCTAGGATAAATTTTCAGTGATTGTTATCTCAGCTTTTCTTCTAGAAGAAAAATGTTAAAGAAGGGGCAATCTATCACACAGATACTAATATTTGCAATTTCACTTTAGTTTTAAGTAAGTTTTCAGATGAAAGCATGCCACATTTAGAAAGTTATAGTTCAGTATTTTGTATCTTTTTTTTTTTACAAAGTCCTTCCTTTCTGATGGTTGATAAAGTACAGTTTTTCTAATATTTATGCAATTTTGTGTACTTATCTTCTACATGGTCTGAGAAAGCCAAGTTTTAATTTACCCTTTTTTCAGACATTGACTGTGGGAAGGTTGTATTTTGAAATTTCAACATAACTTTTCCAAGTTTGCCATGTTTAGAGACAAATTTATTCCATTAGTGGGCACATACATTAGCTTGGCACATACTAAAGTTACATCTCAAATATCTCCTTTTAAGGTGTGTTCCAGGGCTTTTGCCCTAAATGGATTTTTCTGCTAAATATCAGGCTTAGCTTTTTTCTACTGAAGTATATCTAATTCATAGCTTGCCGTTCAAAGAGTGTGGAGGAGATGTGGATAGCCTCTTAAATGACAGACCATTCAGTTAAAAAGGAACTGCATTTAGAAAGTCAGGGTTAGTGTGATTTTAGAAAGCTCAGAGGAAGAGAACAAGAAAGGAGGACCTTTGCAGAGATGAGAAGGGGCAAAAAACAAGGGGAAAGGCTTTCCTGGAGTCATATCTGCAGCAGAGACCACTGCTGAGTTACAGGCCTCTAAGCTCATCTGGGATCCTTTGGTGACCTAAACTTTGCTCTAGTGGTTTATGACATCACTGGCACCCCCTTAGTGGAATTACAACTTCATAATTTACAGTTAGCTGTTGTTTATTTTATATTTAATCATTTGTGGAGCATATTGGCAGTATACTCAGGGGAACTATGTGGTTGTGCTCCTGCAAATCTTGTTGCATAATTAAGTACGTAAGAAGTAATTCACCCAGTGTCATAACATCCCATATTTCAGGTCTTGCAGATGCTGGCCTTGGTTGTGATTGTCCTGAAAGTTAGCCCTGCTGACTCACCTTCTCAATGAGTTTTTCTTTGGGCTGAACAGTTACCAAAGACAGCTGGGCTTCCTGGTTTAAATACAGTTTTCTAAGTAGCAAGCATAATGCTTCCATAGAAAGATAATCCTCTATGTGATATTAACTTCTATGATGTAACTGTAAAATGTGTTTCTATTCCTATTAACCCAAAAGAATGTTAAATGTATCAATGATATAACAAAGAAGGTTCTTGAGTTAGCAAAGGGAATTTGGATTAGTCTCTATATTTCTCTGTGTTTGGCCCTGCGGCTCAGAGATGCTACCACTTATCTAATGTCTTTGGATCTTTCAATGGAGGAAGGGAGCTAAGGGAAAGAAATTAGGATTTATTGAGCACTCATCATGACCAGGTACTGTGCTGGGTGATTTATACTACTTAATACTGTTTAAATTTTCACAATAATGCTGAGTGGTAGATATTGTCATGCCCACTTTACAAATAGGGTTTTGAGACTCAGAAGGGGCAGAGCAACTTGCCTAAAGCCTCAAAGTTAATCCTGACAAAACCAGAACCTGTCTTGACACCTCTGGTAACCCATATTCTGTTATCCTATCACTTATCCTCCAGTGGCTAGAAAAGTGGAAGAAGATGATTGAGTTGAATGGCTTTTCTGTGACGTTTAGTCCGTGGAACACAGGACTCCTGTAACTGGGGTACTGGACTGTTCACTGGGCTTACAAGTTAAAAAATGCAAATAGTCCTTTAGAAAATTATAGTTTTGCAAAGAAAACCCCTCGTGTCACTGGATACTTCAATGACAGTCAAGCAGCAAAGTTGAGGTTAATTACAGGGCTCAGTGAACTTGACTGAAAGGGTGAGCTGAAGATAGTACCAGAGAAGAGATTAGGAGAGCCAGAGAGCTTTCCTCAAGATAAGGACTTGATTTTGATCATGGCTCTGACCTTGAACATGCCACCCAGCCCCTCTGAGCTATAATCCTCTCAAATAGAAAGCATATCGGTATAGTTTTTACAAGTCCATTGAAGATTAAATCAGGTATATATGGATCTTCTTTACCTTATCTCACGAGTGGTACACATCTTTTCAATTGTGTCAGGTCTAATACTGGATTAAATACCGGATTAAAATATTGAAACAAAATGACAGGTCCAAAATTTCTGGTTATATTCTTTCCTGCTATGGAAATGATTTTTTTTATAGCAAAGAATAGGGTTTTATTTGAAAGAGTCAGTCTGATTTGGTTGTTTGGAATTGGAAATTCATTTTTCCAGATGCAATGTTATAAGTGGTGATTAGGGTCCCAGGAAGCCTCCAACAGACGAGTAAAAGTATGATATAGATGAACAGTAGTGATGATGGAGGCATCCAGAGGGCTGTGTCCTGGAAGGAATTGTCTCAGGGGCTCAATAGTGAGGAGGAAAGGGCTGTCTTTCCCTCTTTACTGGTATAGACCAGTGCTGGGAAAAGTTTAGAACTGGATGAATTTTATCTCTAGCAGCCTTCTTTAGCACTTACCCTCTGACCACCAATGTATGAATTCAGCCCTTCTCTCCTGGTGCTCTCATGTCATTTACGGTGTGGTCTCTTTGCCCGGTTTCTTTAAGAATGCGACTGAGGTTTTGGTGCCTCAATCATCCTTCCTGCTCACCCCTCTTCTTTCTTAGTTCCCAGTGATAAACACACAGACAGTAGTTTAATGGGAAATGATATACTGAATTTTCATCATCTGGACCAACACTCAATAAACCCCGGGCAGCCCAAGGCCCCATCTTCTGAGATTTGCTGATGAAACAAAGTTGGAGGCCTAAGTTTAAGTCTGTCATGATTGTGGAACAGACTCCCATTCCATTGTCTTTTCTGTTCCTCTCACTCATTTCCTCATGTTTGACAACTATGTTTTGAGTACCTGCTGTGTACCAGTCACTATTCTAGGTTTTGGGGATGAAGCAGTGAAAAAGACAAATTGTTTCTTCTCATAAACCTTACATTCTCCTGGGAAAGAAAGGTGATAAACCTGTACATAAACGAACAACTAGATAAATGATTCAATTACACATGATGCTAAGTCCTATAAAGGAAATGAACAGGATTATACGAGCAAGGATATAATGAAAGGAAGGAGCTAACCATGAGGAGATGAGAATAAAGAGCCTCTCAGGCAGTGGGAGTAAACAGCAAGTGCAAAGGCCCTATGACAGGTACAAACTTTTTTTTTTTTTTTTTTTTGCGGTACGCGGGCCTCTCACCGTTGTGGCGTCTCCCATTGCGGAGCACAGGCTCCGGATGCGCAGGCTCCGGACGCGCAGGCCCAGCGGCCATGGCTCACGGGCCCAGCCGCTCCGCTGCATGTGGGATCTTCCCGGACCGGGGCACAAACCCGCGTCCCCTGCATTGGCAGGCGGACTCTCAACCACTGCGCCACCAGGGAAACCCAGGCAGGGCTGTTTTTTTTTTTACTTTTTTTTTTTTTTTTTGCTGTACGCGGGCCTCTCACTGTTGTGGCCTCTCCGCTTGCAGAGCACAGGCTCCGGACGCGCAGGCTCAGCGGCCATGGCTCACGGGCCCAGCCGCTCCGCGGCATGTGGGATCTTCCCGGATCGGGGCACAAACCCGTGTCTCCTGCATGGCCAGGCGGACTCTCAACCACTGCGCCACCAGGGAAGCCCTTCATTCCTTTTTTTTTGTTTTTTGTTTTCTTTTGGCGGTACGTGGGCCTCTCACTGTTGTGGCCTCTCCCGCTGCGGAGCACAGGCTCCGGACGCGCAGGCTCAGCGGCCATGGCTCACGGGCCCAGCCGCTCCGCGGCATGTGGGATCTTCCCGGACCGGGGCACAAACCCGCGTCCCCTGCATCGGCAGGCGGACTCTCAACCACTGCGCCACCAGGGAAGCCCAACAGGTACAAACTTGATGGGTCCAAGGAACAGAAAGAAGGTCAGTGTGACTGGAAGATAGCAAATGATAGGAGTTTGGCAGATGAGATCATAGACATAAGTAGGGGCCGGGTGATAGTGACCTTGTCGGTCACAGTGAGGAGCTGGGCTTATATTCTACGTGTGATGGCAGTGGGAAGCCCGTGGAGAGATTTAAGCTGGGGAGTTTTGTAATCTGATTGATGAATTTAAGAGAACAATATGACTGCTATATGGAAAATAGATATTAGAGGGGAAAGGAGAAGCAATTAGGAGGTTATTGCAACAGGCCAGGTCGGGGGCGATGGTGTTTTGAACCAGCTGTATGGATGAAGAGCTGAGCATCGGTGGCATTCACCCAGACTGCGCTTACTATAGGGGCGTAGGAGGCTGATGGGAGCCAGCTGGCTTAGTAGATAAAAGAGGCCTCGCCTGGAGGACTGATCCCAGGTGCTTACTTTTCTTAGCCTCATCTTTTCTGTATTTCCTTAACCAGGTTTTCTCTCGAACTTGCAAGCCTTTTCTCAGGGAGCTCCCTGGAATCAGTTGACAAAGAAGAGGGAGTGGTTGGGTGCAGTGCAGTGTGAAATGTGGGCAATTTTTTTCTCGAGTTTGTGATTTGAAAAGTTTGAGCCTGTAATTCAGGTACTGCCTGTAATTTTCCCAGAAAGGAAGGATTCTGTTTTAAGTTTAAGTTCAAAAGCAGCCTCTTTGTAATTTAACAAAACATCAGAAGGTAGTGTTACTAACAACCACAATTCAGATACGTGATAACTGAAATGCCTTGAGACGTTCTTTGTATTTCCTCGGTTGGAGTTCCTCCCCTTTAGTGTGTGTGCATTAATGCAGTCAGAGGTCAGAAGCCAGTGAGGTCTTTTCTCCAAACAATGAAATAGTACGCAGAGTTCAGATGAGCTCAAATCAGAACATTTTACCTACCACTGGTCATCCAGCTAACAAGTATTTATTGTGTTCTGCACCATGTCAAGCACTTTGGAGGATACTAAAGATGCATATGACATAAGCTTTTGCCAAAAAAAAGCCAATCATCTAATTGGTGAGATGAATCTACTACTGGCCCTCACATAGCTCACCTTCAGTGTAATTTTAACACGTCCAATCCTGAGATCACCAGTCCTCCATACCTTTCCTCCTCTTTTCCCCATCACTCAAGGGTACCTCAGGCTACCAGGTGGTGCCAGCTCAAACTTTCAACAGCAACTGCAACTCCTTCTTGTCTTCTGTTCTACATGCCTGTTTCTCGGGGCAGACATCTTGTCTCACAGGGGCTTGATCAGATCTTTCCTTCCAGTTCTTTACAGATGGAATTTTCTATGACCTGGAAGTGATTCTAAACTGGAGGAAGAATTTCAAACATGTAAGAAACCACTAGTTGGAAAGAAGACACTTTGAATAGATACATCTTGCTCTTATTTATTTTTTAAAATTTTTATTGGAGTATAGTTGATTTACAATGTTGTGTTAGTTTCAGATGTACAGCAAAGTGAATCAGTTATACATGTATCTACCCTTTTTTAGATTCTTTTCCCATATAGGCCATTACAGAGTGTTGAGCAGAGTTCCCTGTGCTATACAGTAGGTCCTTATTAGTTATCTATTTTATATATAGCAGGGTGTATATGTCAATCCTAATCTTCCAATTTATCCTCCCCCCCCCTTACCCCCTGGTAACTACAAATATGTTTTCAATATCTCCTCTTGCTTTCAAAGAATATTTTGAACCTCCGGTACTTTAAGCATTGTGCAGCTTATAGTACCACGAGAGTTAAGAAATGCCTCATTATCTCATCTTCCTCAGCATTCTAAACCTTCTAACACTTCTCGTGATTTTCAAGTTATTTGGCAAATGATGTTATAGTCAGCATAAATGTACAAGTATGCGATCAATTAAACAGACCACACAGAAAAGTTCAGTAGTTGGAAAGAAAAACTGGACTTCATATAAACTGAACCTTGGAACAAGATGACAGTCCCCTAACTTTGAGACTAGAATTCAGAGACAGTTTATTAATTTCTTAACACAGGGAATTTAGACAATATTTTTCCTGAGGCTGAAATATTGGCTTTGCAACAGGGCTTATTTGAGGTTTTATTAGGCTTCTCATTTCTTCTGAGCTTCCACTAATGTCTTTATTAATGATCTGAAAAAAGGAGCAGAGGAAATTGGGTCAGGATAAATCATTTTACACCAGTGGTGGCTGGAACTAGCCCTGCACATCTCCTGATGCACGGGGACACAGAGGACAGTGTGAGGTGGGGAAGCCCTGCAGCCTGACAAGGCTGGTCATAGTCAGCTCAGACCTGGGAAGGCTGGTCAAAGGGTAATTCAAGTCCTGACTAGTAGCTGACTAGGGAACAACTCAGCAGTTCTCAGAAGGCTGATTCCAAGCCAGAGGATTTATGGAGGCAATCTGCAAGACACAGTTAAGAGGGAAGATGATATGGGAATTACAGTGCTTTCATCCAGACTAGGAAGTTTAAAAAATATTTGTTTTGGTAGGTGAAGAATATGGAATTTGAAATCAGAACATCTAGATTTCAGTCCTGCCTATGTGTGCCACTCTTGGCCTCTATTACCCATCTGTAAAATGGAATGATAATGCATGCTTGATTTTTTTTTTTTTTTTTTTTTATGGAGTCTTGAAGGGGGCACAACATGGAAGGAAAGATGTATATGAGAAGAAACTAACACAACATTGTAAACGAACTATACCCTAATAAAAATTAAAAGAAAAAAGATGTATGTGGTTTGAGGTCTGATCAACTGTACTGTAAAACTCTAGTATAACAGAAGGGTAGCAAACTGCTAGGGAATCAGACGGTGGATTTTTCAAACTAGCAGGGATACATGAGGAAAGGCTTCCTGGAAAAAGCAGCATTTGAATGGGACTTGGGTGTAGTAGAATTTTTTTACAAGTTGGAACATTGTGAGTTAAGAACAATATAAACACTAAGCAAGCAAATTTCAAATGGACATGGACCTGTTCAATCCCACAAGGACGCTTGCAAGCAGAAGGGTGAGGCCTGTGAATTTCCTTGGCAGTAGCTGACATTGATTCACTCTGTTATAGTTAAAAATATAGACCCTCGCCTCCAGGCTGTCAATCTAGGCACCTTTCACCAGCATTAAACTCACTTAAAAATGATTTGAAACAACATTACATTTAAAAAAAAAAAAAAAGAGCCTGGTAGATTTTTAGTCAAGGGTACAAAAAACAAGTTGCTGTTTGTGTTCCAGATACTTTTTAAAAAATATGGTCTGGTGAGTGGAGAATGGCAGCTTGGAAAACATGCTGGCTTTTAGAGGACCAGAAAACCTAAGAGGGCAAAAGCGGGCAGCTCTGCATTTTATAACCCAGCTTTTCTTTAAAAGGAGCTATTGGAGACCCTGGAAAGGGGGGAAGGAGAGAAGTGGGGAAGAGAACTCATTCAAATAATCCCATGGTTTTCAGCAAGGTCAAAAGTCTGAGAGTTCTGTGGTGCCTTGGGGAGTGGGACTAAGGAAAATGTGACTTGGCAAGGTCAGCAATTTCTGACACTCATTCAAATTCTAGCCTTAGGAGGGTAGCTATTTGATGAGAACAGGGGAAGAAGTGGCATGAATAGATGACATTTAACATCGGTAAGAGACAGGCAGCTGCAGCAGCTTGTGCGCTCAATTCCAGGAGAGACATTTCCAGAGCAAACAGCGTCACCTCTTAATCGCCTGCATATGGATTTCCCACTTGGTGGATTCTTTTAGTGTCGATGGTTGCTGTCTCGAACTTGCACACTCCAGAGGTACTTCATTTCATTATCCCAGAGACTGCACGTTGAGAACCCAAAATCATCTGGAAACTAAACCTAGGCAAAACTTGTTAGAAATGTATACCTCCTAGGTAAACGAAAACAAAGAAACTATATAATATTTTTCAGGGGTAAATACAGAAGGCTTCTGGACTACTTTTTGTTTTGGGGAGTGGAACTAACATTCTTTGAGTACCTTGTAAATGGTCACGGCTTGCTTCTCTCCATTAGTTAGAACAATCAATAATTGATTGGACACGTCCTCATCCCCACCCCAAATACAAGTCATTTAAGCGTTTTTTAATTAATACTAGGCTCTTTCCAGAGTAACACAAAGTTAAACAAAAAGCATAGTTTCTATGATATTAAGAGCTTCTTTTAGAAAGCTCACCTTGACCACTTAGGATTCTTTTTTTTACAGGTCAGAATATTGTGAGTGAAGAACAATATAAACACTAAACAGGCAAATTTCAAACTCCATACGTGAAAGCTGGTTTTTATTTTTTTATTTTTTAATAAATTTATTTATTTTATCTTATTTATTGTTTCTGGCTGTGTTGGGTCTTCGTTGCTGCGCGTGGGCTTTCTCTTGTTGCGGCGAAGGGGGAGCGACTCTTCGTTGCAGTGTGCGGGCTTCTCATTGTGGTGTCTTCTCTAGTTGCAGAGCGCGGGCTCTAGGGGCACGGGCTTCAGTAATTGTGGCACGTGGGCTCAGTAGTTGTGGCTCACGGGCTTAGCTGCTCCGCGGCATGTGGGATCTTCCTGGACCAGGGTTCGAACCCGTGTCCCCTGCATTGGCAGGCAGATTCTTAACCACTGTGCAACCAGGGAAGCCCTGGTTTTTAAATAGTGAGAAAGTGTTGGCGTCATACATTTACAGTCTGTTGCTATATTTGGTGAACAAGTCTGTGGGAAGTACTCATGGATATTAAACAAGGAGGACTCTTGGTCTACAAACCTTCCTCTCTCACCTCTTAAAGGAAATTTATTTGGATGTTCAGGGATGCTCCACAACTTCTGTGAATTCTTTCCTCTGTATGATCCTGTGCTAAGCCAACAGGAGAAGAGCTTTGCTCTGAGAGAGAGGCAGGGCCCACCGGCTAAGAATGTGGACTTAGTATGGCAGCCCATTCCCTCACTTCATGTTCTGTGGTTACTCTCTGAGCCCCACCTTCCTCTTCTCCAAAACGAGGAGTACAATACCTCCCATATAGGGCTATTGTGAGCATCCAGTGAGATAATGTATTGAGCGTGGTTAGCGCTGTGCCTGGCATGTAGCAAATACTTGCAGAATGGAAGTTATTTTATAATAAGCACTTGATCCTTATTTTACAATTGAGCAGACACTGTGGAGTCCTTTATCACTCAGCCATAAAAACTGTGTGAATATTTCCTTGAAACATTTGTAAACATCTGGAAACAATTTAGTCCGAGGACACTTTAGGTAACTAAAGGGACTCATTCTTAAAATGAATATATAGTCTCAGGAGACTCTGGGGTCAGAGAGCAAGTGACCAAATACTTCTACTCAATCCAGAAAGCTTTGTGGTGAGAGAGAGGGAAAAAGAAGGAGGGAGAAAGAGAACGGGTGGGAGAGAAATAGATTTTGCTTAAAGCTAAGGATCAAGCATATTTTGCTTCAGAAGCAACATGTTGCTTATCCTGTGATTTAAAAGTCAAAGCATCTAGGCTATATATCTATTTATTTGCTGAGTGACCTCTAAATCCAGGGGAGTACCTCTCTAAAAATTATTATTGTTATTATTATTATTAAATCTATTCACCTAGAGATCTTGGGAGATAAAGCCTAGAACTGCCTGCTGAATTTGGACCTCGAAGCGGTGTAAAATCACTCAAGGGAAGCATTAGCACTCAGAGTACAACGTGGATCAGAAAGATGTAATGTTACACAGTGTAAAGAGATATCTGTGGAATTGGGCTATACTTGCAAAAATGGAGGTATTTGGGTTTTTTTCTACTTTTCTTAGACGTTGCCTTTTTTTTTTAACCAATCCATTTGAAAAAGCAATTGGCTTTTTAAATTTTGCTCTTAAAGATAACACAAAGCCAGGTGTGTTTTGAGGGTTCCCAACTTTTAGCCCTTCAAAATTAATTTCAGATTCATGCTCTGGATAATCTAGACTTTAGAAATTTATTTAGTTGTAAAATTTTATTCAAAAAATTCTGGGCATTCTTATTTAGCCACATAAGGACATTTATATAAACTTCCTACTCTTTTCTGACTATATCGTTTCATAAAGAAAAGGATACTATAACACCAAAATAATAAAATGACTATAATCTCAGAATAAAACTTACGAGTGCACTTAACTTATGAAGAAACTCGCTGCTTTGTACTTATTTCCTCCCCGTTTTATATTGGAACCTTGAAAGCTTTGTTCTGAGGACTGTTGACTAGGAATCTCTGATCTAGGTATTTTTTGCCTCCTATATCTTCACTATATAATTGCTGATTTTGTTATTGAAACTCATTTGATGATTTCGTGATGACCCTAGTTCAAGTAAAATTCATATTCTTTAGCTATGCATTTTCAGTTCTTAGTTCTGTGACAATAAAATTATCATCAATATGCCTTAACAACCAATTACATATTTAAAACCAGATGAAAGATAATCTGAATAAAAAGTAGACATTTGAGACTTTTTTTCAGGAATTATTGATTTGAAGCTGTACTCAATCCATCAGGATCTATTTTTTCCTTATCCACTGGTACCCAAGTTCAGATTCCCCAGCTTCTTAGGGACAGTGATAGGAAAACTTGACTAATTTTCAGTTATTTCAAAACACCTAATGAAAATATATGTTTACTCTCTACAGACAAAGAAAAAACTTTACGATTTCTTGATTGGATTGATATTAAGTTACTGTCACTCTGTGGAACATTGTATAGCTCTTAGAATATAGTAGGGACTTATTAAAGAGCTGATTGAACACATAATGAATGATGATATTCCTGGCTATCACAGGCTAAACGACACCTTAGACTGACAATTTTGAGTTTACTTAATGAAAATAACAAATGATAGTTTATTTTCCAGTAAGGTTTTTAAAACATGGAATCTGTGGTGGGGGGAAGGTAGTCCATGGAACTGAAAAGATTGACAGCATTCTTTTCTTGTGTGAAGATGTGAGTGGAAAGAGGCTGTGCTTTGAGGGAGTTTTGTGCACTTAATCTTTATGTTTGTGACCAGAAGTCTATGCCAAGAAGCATGTGATTTTTTTAAACTTTCAGTATATGATTCTAATGTCCTGATATTTATCAGCTCAAAAAAAATCCTTTTCATTTCTTAGATATTTTTCTTGCTTTCGGACACCAGGTGGCGATATGAGGTGAGATGTGGGGAGCTTGGGGCCCTGAGGCTGGATTATGTCACAAGACAGATAAATTTAAAAAGGGAAGGCGTTTTAACGATTTGGCTGTATTTTGGCTGAGAAAGGCTAGGTTGGCATTCATCATCTGTATGAAACACTTTTCTCACCAGATTTCAGGCAATATTTCACTTGGAAAATTCAGGAGCTACCAGAAGGTCTGTAGCTTCTGCTAGTCTTTTCTTTCTTTTTTTTTTTTTTTTTCCGATACGGGGGCCTCTCACTGCTGTGGCCTCTCCTGTTGCGGAGCACAGGCTCCGGACGCGCAGGCTCAGCGGCCATGGCTCACGGGCCCAGCCGCTCTGCGGTATGTGGGATCTTCCCAGACCGGGGCACGAACCCGTGTCCCCTGCATCGGCAGGCGGACTCTCAACCACTGCGCCACCAGGGAAGTCCTCTGCTAGCCATTTTTGATTAGTATTTCATAATATACAAGACCTGCCCTCCTCCCATCTCTCACATTCATTCAACATTTACAGAGTACCTACAGTGTTGCACGCACTGTTATAAGCACTAGAAATATTGTGTTGTATAATAAGGTCTGGGCCCTGCCCCCTAGGACCGCATAGTTTAGAAGAGGCAGACATACGAATCCTAAATCAGCAACATGTCATGGATTCTAGGATGGAGTCAGGATCAAGGCAGGATAAAGAAGAGTCACAAAGGATGAAGTTGTCAACCAAATAAATGGCTAAGGAAGAACTACATGGAAGATGCGAACTTTGGGCTGAATAATGAAAGATGAACAGATGTTAATCACTTAGAACGGATTGGGGGAAGGGAATTCCCTTTATACATAACAGTCCATTTTGCCACCACAGACAGTTCAAGTATGTGTGGTATGTGCAAGAAAAGTTGGTTGGGTCTTAGCAGTTAATCATAGTCATACCCAAAAGCAAACTTGGTCGTTAACATTAGTAACCTAGTTTTTGGATTTGAAAATGTGAGAGAATACACTGTTGGCAAAACCGGCCACCTCCTCCTATATATGAGAATTTTTGTGATAAGAGTAATTGTAATATAAATTGGGTTTAAACATTCAAATGTTTTTACGGGGTCAGGATGGTTTAAATATGGGCCACCTGGATTTTGTGTCAGAAAGGTCTGGACGTGTGATTCTTGGAAGAGTTTGAATAAAAAAAATTTAGAAACTATTCAGAGAGTCGGAAATTTCAGAAGATGTAAGAGCCTGGAGAGAGAATAGTAAGTTGGCTTGATGCAAGCACTGCCATTGGGGTCAGAACCAGGGACTGCAGGGATTGATCAGACATAGTCCATTAGAAAAGGTTTGATTGCAGGGAGAAGGTACTAATGGTTTTGTCTGGGCAGACAGAAAGAATTTAGAGAGGATAATGTGGTGAAAAAGATGCCTGCTTGACAAAATCTGGGGATGGATAATAGCACTAGTTTGGGTTTCAGATGGCTGTAGAGAGAGTCAGATAATCCGTTCAAGTGAGAGACATGTTTTGTTCGCCACTATTTTTCCAATGCCCATCACAGACCTGGGAAATTGTTCCTCAGAAAACATTTGTTGAATAAATGAAATAAAGCAGATGGGTTGGGTGACAGCAAGCAGACTCAGATTGGGTTAAAAAATGTTTATTAGCCAATTTAGGCATGAAATATAAAGTAATGTCTTAGACATTGCCAATGGATTTAATCAGGTCAAATTTAACCCAAGTAATGAGAACCAACTTGTTTTTATAGAGTTGCCATTCAAATGAATTCTGACTTCGAGAAGAAATTACATTCATTTTTTCCTTCTTTCTTCTTCCCTTCCTCCCTCTTTCCTTCCCTCCTTCCCTCCCTCCCTCCCTTCTTTCCTTCTTTCCTTTTTTTTCTTTCTCATGTTTTTGCTATTATTTCAGGTACATTGAATTATTTTGTTTTCCCCAGTTCCCATCTTTTCTTCCTCTCTCCTTCTTTTTCTCTCCCTTTTCTTTTTCTCCCCCCTTTCTTCTGCATTCCCTCCCCCACCCTTCCTTTTCTCCTCCTCTCCTTCCTCCTTCCCCCTTCTCCTTCCTCTCCCTCTTTTTCCTCCCCTATTCTTGTGTGAGTGACAAACATAGAATTGAAAATAAATAAACTAAAGGAGCACAGCCCCAAGGGTTTAATGTAAAATGGAAATATTTTAACCCTTGTGCTCTGGTGGCTGACAGAGTTCTAGCTGCAGGTTTCAGCAGACCACTCGACCTTCTGTTGGGGTGGGGGAAGCAATGCCTTATTACAGCACTTAAACCTACCTTATTGTAACATTAATTCAAGAAATATTTAATGCGCCAACATATGTACATGGTACTGTGTTAAGCACTCTGAGAACACAAAGTTCTTTGTCCCTCAAGAAACTTGAGTTGATGGATGGGTCTAGAATCTAGGCTCTAGATTAGATAAACACAAAATAAATATAATATTAAATGGAAAGTGATGTTACAAGAGAGGAACAAATTATTTGATACAGGAGTTATTTTTATCTTGGAAGTCCAAAATTGGAGTAGGATTTATATTTCTGGGAAAGAATATGCATTTATATTAATGATTGTCCAAGATCAGGAAGTTCTTCCTAATAACTGACAATCTTTATGGGTTAAAAATCTAATTATTCTTCCATAGTTTCAATATTTCTGATTAAATTCTTAATTTGAAGGGTTTAACTCAAGAGAAGAGCCTTAAAAATCCCAATAAATGGTGTTAGTAAGACTGTTGGAATATTCTTCCTTGATTCATTGTTGAATTATATATTAGAATGTAGCTAACTTTCTAGAATGTAGTTAAAAGATAACCTTACATTATTATTATAACCCTACATTATAATGAGCATTATAACCTTATTATTAAGTTATGCATTACATGTATCTGGTGAAAAATCAAAGCTGATTTTATTTCAGGTTGCTAGTATTCTCTTACTATTTAAGAATTAGATTTGTCCTAGTTGTGGAATCATTGTTTTTCAAGATAAAAAATGATAGTCTGTGACAAGGATTGAGGATTTAAATGGGTTCAGTAGAGAACTTTCATGGAAATAAGTTAAAGGAATCTTTAACTAATTAATTCCCCACCACCACCCAACACACACTCACCCCTACCTCTCTTACATTTTTCTGCATTTGGGGCTTTTGGAATTTGTGTATCATCAAAAAGACTTACCTTCTGCAGAAAGCCCTTGACCTTGAGGTACCTTGGGAAACTTCAGGAGCTTGCTTAATCCTATATGTATTCCAGGCAAATTTTGACAGCCTTATTGCTTTTCATCATTAAGTGATCCTGGAACTTTTCCTAAATAGTTGGGCATATTAACACCAGCATCTTGATTCATTTCCAACCCAACCTTCAATTTATTCCACTTAGGCTAGTCATAGCATTCTTCCCTGCTCCTTCTGTGACCTAAGCTATTTGGGAGAACAGTGTGTGCTGTTAATATGTGTAGAGTTCTCAGGAGACAGAAGCAATAGAAAAGCCGAATAGCATGGTTTTGTTATTATTACTAATCACGGGGCTCTACCTCAAAGGAACGAGGGTGAGAAAAGATGAAATAGCATTGATAAATGACTTGCACAATAAAATATGCTGTAGAAAAGTTCTAAATATTACTATAAAGAGTGGAGACAGCATGCAAATGTGATTAAGGAGGTGGGGCCAGAGGGCAAAAGCTGGAATATGGGTGCACTTAGGGTCAACAAGACTGATTTCTGCTATGATGTAACTTCCCGCACATAACCAATCTGAGTCGTGTTTTCAGGAAACAGGATATTTGATATGACAGCAGTGCCTTACTTACGAAGGGGACCAGGAAAGAACAACAGTTAACTTTCTTGCTGGGCTGTGATCTCCCTCTTCCCCTACCCCTAACCCCCACTAAATTCAACAATTACCATTGTAAATAATTTAAAAATTGGTGTTGCTAGGTAGAACTTGCTCAGCCAGACTCTTAAAAGGAGAACTTTTAGGAATGAGACGTTTGATAGTACAGTTGGTATGATGGAGGATGGGTAATGGGGTTGATGGGGCCATTTATTACCTGGAATTTCTTGGAAATTGAATTAAAAAGACGAGAAGATCAGACCTTGAACTGGACTAAATTTTGAGATGAGACAATCAGAAATCTGATCTGATTGGAGGAAAGTGAGATGTATCAGTAGTAGCAAAGAAACAAGTCTACGTAGTATAAATTGCAGGTGAGTTTTTGTCTACAAAATAAAATGGTTGGGAGTAATAATTCCATTTTATTTCAAACATTTGATTCCTAATTTCCATGTTTTCTGCCTGTGAGAAGCGGGAATAGTGTTGTTCACCACACATAGATACCATAGAGTTTTAGTTTTATATAGCACTTGGCAGTTTTTTTGGAAGAAGGTTGCCGCCACAAAGGATGTTACTACCACATACTTTGGTTTCTAGGTGCAAATGTGTCCAAAATCCCAGGTGCAAATGTATCCAGATTTCAGCACCACAAGGTTTTAGTTTCTCACTTGTGTTTGTTGTAGTCCCTGCCAACAAATGAAACACAGTAAAGAGGTTGGGTCAATTTCTAAAATGAATTAAGGAGAAAACGGTAACTTACAGAATCTCTGAACTCGCAGTTGAAAGAGAGTTTATAAGTGACTGAATCAAACCTATTCTGGGATCTGGAATTCCTCCTCTGGTATTCCTGGATTAAAAAAAATCCAGGGCTTGTTTAGTGGTTTTCACAGCTAAGGAGTGCACTATCTCACAGAACAGCTGTTTTCTTTGTAGGGTGGAAATTATCATTATAAAATTTATATGAAAATTTTGTACATGTACATGCTTGTGTGCATGTATTATACATATGCCCATTTAGAAGAGGCATATTCCCTATATAACTTCATTTTCTTATTCAAAAGCTAGTCACGTGGGCTAAAAAGTGTGAGCATATTTATGGGGAAAATAAGAGAACTGGAATAGTGCTTAAGAACTGGGAAATGTGCCCGCAGTATTTACCACTCTTTTAAGAAAGCATATTTAGGCTTTTAGTACCAAGCACATCTTTTTATTAACTCAGGAACTTCTACTATTTCACAATGAAAGCAGACTGTAAATAAAACGTTACTGATTTTCTTTTTTCCTTTTCCTGTAGTAACCAAATGCTTTCAGCCACTGGAGTCTAATGAATAACAGCTGTGCTTGAAGTGTTTCTATAGATAAAAAATTTTAAGTATGATAACATCTAAGGATTTTTTGTTGTTGTCAGAATAACAATAGATGCGGGAAACTAAGTGGTGACTAAGGGCATCAGTTCTTCTAATTTGTCATTCAGCCTCTTCGTGAAGTAAATTAGGAACTGGCAGAGTCTAAGAATGCAGTGCATTGGGAGAGAGGCCGGGGCTCTCTGAACCTGCATGTAGTTGCAAGAACTTGCAATGGAAGAGTCTAGTTCACCCACTGGGATGTCTTTGGTGGCCTGATTTACAAGATATCTGATATTAGAATGGCTAAATGCAATAACTCTACCCCCATGGACGGTTAGAGCTACAAGGGTCTGGAGAGGGCATCCTTCCAAACCTCTTATTTGCAAAATGAGGAATCTGAGGTGATTTACACAAGATCAGGTCGCTGGTGGCAGAACTGTGTCTGCAACTGGAGCGCCTGTTTAATGCCCATTAGGTTCCACCAGTGGCTTTTCCAAAGCTGCCTTCTGGTTGTAACCACTCAAAATAAGATGCTATATAAATACTACATACCTAAATATTCAATCAATTGTCCCCCCCCCCACCGCCACCTTTTAGCGAAACCTTTCTGGAATATATTTGACGCTAGTGTCATGTGTCTGTTCACATACGCTTAGTGAAGGAATATTTGTCTTTGGGTGGAAAGGTCATTCTTTCATGCTGGGAATGTGTACATACATGAGATTCTCAGCCACAGTTAGATAGAGGAGAATATTTCCTTCTTCAGAGTCAGGATCAGAAGCCTTTATACTGCCAGCTGTGCTTGAGTTCTTTTCACTTGGACATATCAACTCCCAGTCAATTATATTTCCTATTAGTTCAAATCATTTCCTATCATAATATTGTAATACTTATATTCAATACTACATAATATTGTAATACTTCAATTAAAAAATAAATAAAAATAAAAAACTCAAAAAGGAAAGTAGAGACTATTGCCACCAACATTTTTGGATTTGTATGCTGGCAAGAGTCAAACATCAAAGAAATTTTGCTGCAAAGCTTTTAGATTTGGATTGTGTTTAAAAAAAGAGAGCCACTAAAGTAGTGCTGGTTCGTTATTTTAAAATATTAAATCTGCAACACATAATCAGTGATTTGATTAATAGTGGCTAATAATTTTGGATGTGCTTTTTTGCTCTATTCAGTGAGGAATCATTTTTAAAGTCTTTATGTGTGAACTTATAGCCTCATATTGGCATTAGATATTATAAGAATAATAGATACTGATAAATAATAAAAAGAAAACATAAAACTAGATGTATTTAAGGTCCTGAAACTATTTTATTTGTTTACTTGATCTTTTATTTTTTTTAAATAAAATGCATATATATTCAAGGTAAAAAAAAAATCACTTCCTGTTAGTTCCTGTTAGAAAGTCACACCTCCAGTCAACAAGAAATCTGTAAGAGGTATGAAATCACACCTTTCCCTCCAGCTATCCTAACTGCGTCTTCTCTTTTCACTTCTTTTCCTGGATATGCTCTTTTTTGCTCTATTCTCTGGGCCCTTATCTGGAACCCCAGTTGATGTAATGTAGCATAGGCTTAGAGCGATTTAGGATGATTTTTCTGGGACCTTCCAGATGTTCAGTGTGGAGAAATAAAATATAGACGTGCTTCCCTCTAGACTTCAACATAAAAGGCTTGAGCTTTTAGCTTCCTCTCCCTGTAGTGGTACGTGTCCAAAATCCAGCACAAAAGAGAGACAGAGAGCATCCACACCTCACATCTGCACGGGTCACTCATGCAAGGTGCCAGCTAGGCAGGAGCAAAGGAGAGAGTGACACATGAAAAGTCCCAGGGCCACATGACAGTAAGACCAGCCTGGCATGCTTTTCTAGAGCGATTTGGAAACTCAGCGGGAAGGGTGCTAAATGCATTATTAGTCATGGCCAGCGGTGACCTGTCTGTATTAGAGATAAAGAGGCAAACTTGGCTCTCAATATCATATTTTTTGTCTTACTTTGCCTGTTCCCTAGTGTGCAGTTCTCAGAGAGGAATGTGCCATAGTATTCCAATGGTTATGAAAAGATAGCATAAGTACAGCTGGCAGTCCGGAAAGGATGTGGTTAAGATATAAGCCACTTGAAGTTCTTTATAAGTAAAAATACCTCACTTAATGGCTCTTTTTTTGTTTTTTTAACATCTTTATTGGAGTATAATTGCTTTACAATGGTGTGTTAGTTTCTGCTTTATAACAAAGTGAATCAGTTATACATATACATATGTTCCCATATCTCTTCCCTCTTGCGTCTCCCTCCCTCCCACCCTCCCTATCCCACCCCTCCAGGTGGTCACAAAGCACCGAGCTGATCTCCCTGTGCTGTGCGGCTGCTTCCCACTAGCTATCTGTTTTACGTTTGGTAGTGTATATATGTCCATGCCACTCTCTCACTTTGTCCCAGCTTACCCTTCCCCCTCCCCATATCCTCAAGTCCATTCTCTAGGAGGTCTGTGTCTTTATTCCTGTCTTGCCCCTAGTTTCTTCAGAACCTTTTTTTTTTCTTTTTAGATACCATGTACATGGATTAGCACACAATATTTGTTTTTGTTTTTCTCACTTCACTCTGTATGACACACTCTAGGTCCATCCACCTCACTACAAATAACTCAATTTTATTTCTTTTTATGGCTGAGTAATATTCCATTGTATATATGTGCCACATCTTCTTTATCCATTCATCTGTTGATGGACACTTAGGTTGCTTCCATGTCCTGGCTATTGTAAATACAGCTGCAATGAACATTTTGGTACATGACTCTTTTTGAATTCTGGTTTTCTCAGGGTCTATGCCCAGTAGTGGGATTTCTGGGTCATGTGATAGTTCTATTTTTAGTTTTTTAAGGAACCTCCATACTGTTCTCCATAGTGGCTGTATCAATTTACATTCCCACCAACAGTGCAAGAGTGTTCCCTTTTCTCCACACCCTCTCCAGCATTTATTGTTTCTAGATTTTTTGATGATGGCCATTCTGACTGGTGTGAGATGATACCTCATTGTAGTTTCGATTTGCATTTCTCTAATGATTAATGATGTTGAGTATTCTTTCATGTGTTTGTTGACAGTCTGTATATCTTCTTTGGAGAAATGTCTGTTTAAGTCTTCTGCCCATTTTTGGATTGGGTTGTTTGTTTTTTTGATATTGAGCTGCTCTTATGATTCAATTTTCCAGTTAAAAAAGGGCAAAGAACACATTTTGCCATTTGTGCTAGAGATTAGTATCTCTTTATTTACATGCAAATTACTTTAAAAACTAGGAAAACCTATAAAATCTTAAATATTCCACACCAGGGACTCAAACTAAGAGTCTTTGTCAAATAAAATGAATTCTCTGAGATCTGCTTTGAGCAACTTTCTTTGCATCTAAGCACAGCCTCTCTTAGAGGAAGGAAATAGTAAAGTTCTCACAGGGAGAGAAAACGTTTACCACTCAGTAAAAATCCTGGGGCCTCGCTGTATGAAAGCTTTAATTTAGCTCGGCTCACTCCTCCATGAGTTAATTTAGA
Organism: Globicephala melas; assembly: GCF_963455315.2. Taxonomy (NCBI): domain Eukaryota; kingdom Metazoa; phylum Chordata; class Mammalia; order Artiodactyla; family Delphinidae; genus Globicephala; species Globicephala melas. Next base: position 58,415,921 of record NC_083314.1, on the reverse strand, counting down.
GCACTAATAAAAGGAGATTATTTTTGGACTGAGAATCTGCCTGGTACATTCTTTGAACCTAATAGAGCTAAATAAAGCCATCCAAACTCCTGTGATTTTTGGAGGAGGTCACCCACAAGTGATAGCCCTGTGATAGTTTTTATGAACATAGCAGACCAAATGTGAAGGAACATGCTCTAATCTGGAGCGATTAGGAGCCTCATATATGAATAGACCCGCTTCTTAAACCCACGTTAACTGGGAAAGATATGGAATGTGAATGTGCAAGTGTGCCTGAGTGTGCACGCACACACACACACACACACACACATATCAGTGCAGGAGGCAGCAAGGAGAAAGGGAAAGCACATAGGCCTAGAAGTAGAATAAACCGTGTCTCAGCTTTGGCTGTGGTACCTACCCGGTTTCCATTGGGCAAATCACTTAATCTCTTTAAGACTCAGTTACTTTATTGTAAAAATGGGAACAGTCAAAAGGTTATCATATTGGATGTGAAAAGTATATACATTCACAATCACCTTGCAAGCCTAATATTTTAGTTTTGATTTTTTTCCTTGCCTGTACCTTTTCTGTTTTTTTCTCATAATAAATGTAAGACAAGCTCATCATAGAAAATTAAAGAAGAGTATAGAAAAAAACAATATGAGAAAAATATCTATTATTGCATCACTCAGAGGTAAATACTCTTAACACTTTGATTTATCTCCTTCCAGTCTTTTTTTGCTGAATAGTGTTTCACACAGTTAAGAATATACCAGATGTATAACTTTCATTCGTATATATATGGATATATGTGTTCACAAGCGTTCTTTCGTAACATTAAAAAGGCTTTATAAACGCAAATCTTAATACTGCATATTCCCCCTCCTCATCTTTATCAGCATTATTGCCAACAGCATCATTATCTTCGTTTACTGATCACTATATACTAAAAAAAAAATAAGTGGTTTACATATATTCTGTTATTTTACTTCCTTCTGATAGAATACCGATGTTTGTATACTGAGACAAATATAGTCAATAAAAGCAAATATTGGAGGGAATAATAATATTAATCTGTAAGCCTCTGAGAGAAACTCCAGGACCATTGAAATTAAATTAACTGGCAACAAGGTGATAGTAATACTGACAATGACCTCATACTTCTCTGGAAAGTTAAATCTAAATAAAGATATACACATATGTTTCTTGAAAAAGAGATGTCGTACCACATATATGCACTTGAGACTAAATTTTTTTCTAATTTTAAAGTCTGGAAAACAAAGCATCTCTTTGTTTTTCTGTTCCTAAGGAATGAAATCATTTAAAGATGGTTTAATGCCTCAGTGAAATGCAAAAAGGCTTCTTCCGAGAATACATAGGCACCATTCAGGGTTTGGGAGAGTGTTTTAGAATCACAGTAGAGGCCTTTTGCTTATTAAAATTCACTATTTTTCTGACCAGTTAGCCTCTAAATGAAGCAGCTGAGAGGAATAAGACCATATTATTTCTTTAGTTTTCAGAAACCAATCTTGTCATTTCCATTTTTATCAACAGAGCTCATTCAGAGCAGAATTGGAGCAAAGTTGCTGCTGACTTGATTTGGCCAAAGGTTCTTAAGTAAGGCCTTTCACAACCATTGCATCTTTTTGCTGAAAGCTTGCTGGTGAAGGGAGAGAGTGCAAGAGATGGGAGAGTCAGCCTTTAAAAGTGAAGAGGGTGGGCGAGGAAGGGTCGAGGGGGGTCTCTGGGGAAGGGGCTCTTGGTGTTTAATGTTCTAATCCTCCCTTCAGAGTGGCCCACTGGCCGCCAAGGCTGGTGTTATCCTGTGTTCAGTGTTGATGGTCTGTAATCCTTTGTCAGAGTAATTGATGGTGAAGTCTGCACTTTTGCAGCTAATGATAAATAGGGCTTTTAAAGGTTATAATTTCTTGTTTAACTGATGCCAGTTGCAAATACTTTGTGCTGAGGAATAATTTCTCTCTGCCAAATAAAATATAGTGGAAGTCTGGGGCGTGTTTTTCAGCTTATTGTTAATCACAGCTTGCCTGACAGAGCACTTTCTATGCAGGAGATAAATGCTCAGGCCGTCTGGCTGCCAATTTCAGTACAGAAAGGACTTTTCTTGTGGAAAAAGCTTTTTCTGTTTCTCCAGCAAACATTAATAAGGCTTGTTTATTTTTATTTTTTTTTACTTCTGATTTTTATTCTTGTATAAAACACTTTCAGAGGGCTACATGTTTAGTTCCTTGAAAAGAGAGGGATTCTTTGAGTTTCTGAATGTGTCTCACTTCTTTCTCTGTCCCATTCTGGAGCCGTGGTGCGCACATAGCTCCGCCAGATAAATGGCAAGAAGACAACTTTCTCAATTCACAGAAAACTGAACTATGAGCAATGGGGTTGGGGGTGAGGATCTTGAAGGGGTCTGCCCATTCCAAGACTGAAGGAAAAGTTAGAGTAAAAAGGGCTGGAGAATGGCAAAGAGAAGAGAAATAAGGGTTCCCGTGGGCTCAGAAGGAGACAGGCTTGCTTGGATTTGAATTGCACAAAGCAACACAAAAATACGATGAGAAGTGCCAGTTTGCCTCAAAGTACAAATGCATGCACTTCTGGGGGTTTCATATATATATAATTATACTTAAAATATACCAATAGAGTTAGCAATTTTAAAATACCCTGTGGTCAATATTTTGTCATATCTGATATTATATTTTTAGAAATTTTCTTTCTTTTCTTTAATAAATCAAGTTGCTTAAAGTGAGACTCCTCAGGAGCCTGGGAAGTTCAGTAGGTCTCAGGTGGAATGTTGGAGGGTGGAGGCAATAGCAGGTAGTATAGAGCCTTTGATGGGTTGAGTTACTGCAGGTTCCTAGTGGAGGGGTGCGTGGACTTTTTGGATATACATTTGGACCATTTGGAAAGTCCTCAAAGCTCTGCCATACAGTAAAAAATTTCACTTCTTCATGTCCTGAATTTGTACTTTGAATCTTTTGTAACTCAGATACACATATACTTAATAGATTGAAAGAAAGATCAGCAGGGAAGTTAAAAACAGGTACATATCAGAGAGATAGTGAGAGATGATGGACAGAGATATTATGGTGGAAGTTTAAGAATCAGAGATGCCTAAAGCATCCTGAGCATTAAAAGCAGCAGGATGGGCCACATTATTAGTACTGACTTTTTGAATATATAAAGTGTCGATGTTTGCCTCACGCCGAGCCAAAACCACACTCTATGCAATTAGCAGGATGCTATCTGAAAGGCAGAACTGCTCCTGTCACCCACTCCCCTGCTGAAAAATTCATTACTGACTCCCCTGCGCTAAAGGATGAAGTCCAAATGCATGTTTTAGGAGGCCCTCCACCATCTGGCCCTGCTTTCCCTACAGCTCCATCTTTCTCCTCTTCTCAAAGATCCCAATGCTCAGCTTCAGCAACACAGGAAGGTCAAGATCATATCACTTGCCAGCCCTGCCTTCTTGAGATGTCTACTTTTCCGAAACTCTGAAATTAGGACAATGACATGCTCCTTCATGGGGCTGGAATGAGGAATAAATGAAGTGAAAATCCTCTATTAGGAATGAGTAATACTGCTTTCTATAACTTTGCTCCATCCATTACAAGCAGTCATCCCCCCCCGGTCAAAGTGTAATTTTTTTCCTTGAAAATCCAGTGCAATTTGTTTCTCCTTTTCTGTGACTCTTTTTTTTTGCGGTACGCGGGCCTCTCACTGCTGTGGCCTCTCCCGTTGCGGAGCACAGGCTCCGGACACGCAGGCTCAGCGCCATGGCTCACGGGCCCAGCCGCTCCGCGGCATGTGGGATCCTCCCGGACCGGGGCACAAACCCGTGTCCCCTGCATCTGCAGGCAGACTCTCGACCACTGCGCCACCAGGGAAGCCCTGTGACTCTTTTTTTTCATCTGTTAAGATGCAGTTGATCCCTCCTTTGTTCCACAGCTTTGCAGTGTATGCCTCTGTTATTTTACTTAGCTCATTTTTTTTGAAGTTACCTATTTATAGATCTGTTTTTCTCACTAACCTGTGAGCTCCTTGTGGGGGTGAAGGCCATTGACCTTGCATACTCACCAGCCCCTAGGTGTTCAGTAAACATATGTCACATTGAATAGAAAGAAAACACAAGATAGGAAACCTGAACTGATTCATCATTGCAACTTTATTTTAATTCCATGGTTTAAAGGCTCGTATACACCTTGGGCATGAACTCAGTTTAATTTGTGGGCTACTGATCATTCCATCTCTACTCAGGCCAAATGCTTTGCTTGCTTTGTTCAAGAATCGCTCATTTGTCAGACTCCTCCTGTGGAGTTGGTCTGTGTGTGAGGTGCGTGTGAGGGAAAAGCAGAGGCACATTTCTGCTAACAAATGTAGTTTCCATCACAAAAGAACTAAAAAGAGAACTACCCAACTTAATTTCTTAGTGGGGCTCACCGGATCCTTAAATTGAGGTGCTTATCTACGTTCACATCAGACGATATTGAATTTTGCTGGTTTTTCTCATGTTTTCCGTTGTTCTATCTCATGAGCACCCTCTGAAGGATAAACACTTAAATTTTTAATTTTATTTTGATAGCACTTAAGGCAAAGACAGTATAATATGGTTCTTCCATAAATGGCAATAGTAGAGTATTTCAAACAACGTGGGGATTCCAGAAAGCTGAGGTCGCGGCACTTCAGTGATTGATGATGCTGAGTGTAACGGATGGGTACTAGGTCTGTGCAATTATCTTGTTCCCACTGGCCTTGTGCATAATCGGATTTATGCTCCCATGATTCTGGGAAGAATTTGTAACGAGTTGATCGGGAGAAGAATAGAAACATCTTGTAGGCTGTAACTTCAGTGTTTAACATTTTGCCAAGTCAAATGCTCAGAAGTGTTTCTCTGAAAGAAACACCTCTTATACAAATCATATGATTGCAACCCAATCATATATATATCAAGAAGTTGGTGTATTTATTTATTTCAAATTCTGAGTTAAAATTATATCCAACATACGCTCACCAATTCCTATGCACTTCTTAAAAGTTCTTTCATTTTTTGATAGTTTTAGGAAGGACATTTTATAACCTCTGCATTCTTTCAGGAAAGAATGCTGGTTCTATGAAAGACAAACAGAGTAAAGAGTTTCAGAACTTGGGCTCTGTAGCCAAACTACTAAGAGTCAAGTGTCAGCTATGTGCCCCTGGTCAGGCTGCTCAATCCCTCTCAGCCTTGGCTTCTTCATTTGCAACATGAGCATATAACATGACCTATTAAGGTAATGAAATATAAAATATTCCATGTAAAGTACTTAACAGTGATTCTTGGAAAATAGTAAGTACTCAGTAATTGTTCGTTATTAAGAAATATTAATTAAGTACTTACTTGGGAAATCATATTAACACAACATCACATTAGATCCTGGAAAGTAGGTAAGACAGTTACAAAATATTGTGTCTGCCTTCACAGAGTTTACAATAATAATGTCTTATTTGTATGCATAGTAGTTTTTAGGAAAAAAATCTTATTTGAACCTCACAACAATCCTTTAAGATTTTTTTTCATTTGTTAGTAAAGAAACTGGAGCATAGTAAGGCTGCGAGTTTGTTGAATGACAGTGAGGGGCAGACACAGGTCGGGCACTCAAGGCTCTTGTCTTGAGTTAGTGTCATTTCCAATACACACCAGTCTCTCCCTTTGAGTAGCTATTGAGACTAAAATACATAGAAAACAAAGAAGACAATGTAACAGTGTATAACAATGTGCTAAATTGTGTGAATCAAGCACTTAGTGCAATTAGAGTTAAGAAAAGAGAATAACTCATGTGATCTTGAGAAGTCGGGAAAAGTAAAATAAAATTTTTAATTAGAAATAAAAACAGTGAACTCACCCACTAACCATTTTTAATTCTGAATGTTACTGAACATTGGTTTCTCTTGTACATTAAATTAAGTAAACGTTACTTTACTTAGTTTTGCTAAATTTATTAAATTATTAATATATTTTTCCTTAAAATTGTATTTAAGTGCTCTTTTCTTATACTGTAAACACATTTGGAATATAAATGAAATAGCATATGTGAGGTGTTTTATGATCTTTGGAAGAAAGGCATCATAAAAATGCAACCTCTCAACCCTCAGAAGTTATGAATACAATTACATTGTCTCTCTCTAATGGAATTCTGTTCTCTCCAACTGCACTGAGAATAAAGTGGGGAACATAGATTTCTAGTTCTATTCCTGAGGTTTAGAAATCTCTAGGCTGTGGTTAACTTTTGGCTTGAGACCACAAAAAACACACTCCAAATATTTGTCATATCCAAAGGTTAAGTAGGGTACAAAGATGTAATTGATTTATTGGCCATTGGTCACTGGAGTCATTGTATAGGACTGTATGCAAACTTGCCTTCTTAGCTGTACTATATTCTTAAAGGCACCTTGAGAAGCAAGCTAGACTTGGGAAAGCCAGTGACATACATCTTCCTGTCTCCTGTCCTGAGCTCCCACAAGGGATGATCTTGGAGGAACTCGCCATCATGATAGTCTTTGTTGAAACAAATAAAACGGTAGACAGATTTGCCCCAACAGATCTGCACCCTGTGTATAATAGACTATACACCAAACTCTTCTTAATCCTAAATGTCAGAGTTTTTCTCTCAGCCTGGGAAGTAAATTGTTTTTCTGAATGCTCTCCTTTTGGAAGAGGCATCAACTTGGAATCTAACTAACAGGCCTAAATTCTGTTGTTACTGGATCCTTTGCAACATTATTTTTCCAGCCCTGACAAGAAACTGCTTTTCTAGAGGGACCCATAAAATCTACCTAGTGGCTTTGGTCTGGATTTTGAAACATATACTGCAAATGGTTCCAAAGGCTTGCGTATTACTTGGGTCCTAGTGGGATGGTGTTAATGTATAAACACTCACAGTTTAATGGAAGAGCATCCTTAGTGATTCATCTTTAATGCACTCCTACTCCTTTTGTGTCACTTCCCCTCCTCTATGTCTGCATTATGCAACAATTTAAGACCCCATTGATATAGCACTTGGTTGTACCAACCAGCACAACTTGGCAATTGACTTACTTGGAACCTTACACACTCTGCCTTGGTTTATTTAAATTTTAAAATTTAAACATCTGAAATATCTATTTAAGATTTTTTTTTGTTTACAGCTGAGTCCAGCTGGCACTGATATCACATGAGCCATTGTCGGGGAGCTCCTACCTAGAAACTAATATGTCAAAGTGAGTTACCAGATATAGCTGACATGAGACTAGGTAATGATGATAGGTCTTAACAGTTTTAGTGGGCTACACAGAAAGCCCAAACAAGTAAAATCTTTCACAATGCCAAAGGTTGGTCCTTTCCACTGTGGGCAGTTGGATCTGCTTCTGGTTCTCATGTTTATAGCACTGTTGCAGTTCAACCCAGGATTCTCTGAGCTGAGTCACACACACACTCACGCAGACACACACACCCACGCACATGCACATGCACACAGACTTTTTATAAAAAATATGTCCCCCACCTCTAAATGTCAGATTATTTTAAAATTCCAGAACTTTATAAAATGGTTTTTCATCTTTGCTCTCTTCTCAACTGTTTGAATACTTGCTAAATCTGAACATTTTCTTTAAAGTTTATCTAAAAGAAAATAAGCATCTACGCAATGCTGAAATAACCCTGATATCCACAAAGGTCATCAGTAATGTTATTTAAAACATCAAGAACACTGCAGATTTGACTGCAAAAATGTGTATCCGCGGAGTTATGTAATATCTAGTTAGTCATAGATTCCAAAATTGGAGATAATTAGTAAGTAAATATATTATTCTTTACTATATACCTCTTTGAGGGCACAGATTTATTCATTGGTCAAGTATTTGAAGAAGAATTTATAATTTAAAATCAGGAAAAGATATTAAAAAATCTAATAACATGCCACATTTGATAACAATAGAAATGGAAACCCAGCTTGGCAAAGTTACATGCTTAAGATTACATGACTGGGAAAAAAATCACATGATTTTTAGTACCAGACAGGTCAAGAACCCAGGTTGTCTGACTTTTAATCCACTGGAGTACCTCCCCCACCCCTGCCCCCACCAATTATATAAAACTGTCTTTATAATAAAATTCTATGAAGACATAAATATTGGATTTCTGGGGAAAGGTATAAAATCACTATCGTGAAAATCTGATCTGGGGCTATGACTAATTAGAGATAAAGTTTGATATAAAACTAGACTCTGTCAAGTCAAGAAGTTAATTATACTGATGTCATTCGGTGACCACCTAGGCTTAGTGGCAAACAAAGTTAGTGCCCTTTTGGCTTTTGGGAAGATCTGAGACTGGTGCTAAAACTAGAAGTCTCCAGGAAAGAAAATCATGATAATCCTCTAGCCAAGGAGCTTTACTTCCAAACTGACAGACCTGTAGTAAAGAAGGAAGTTTAATTATGCTCTCAAGGGAGGTATGACCACTACTGGAAAACCTTAGTATGAAAACAACCAAACAGAACAAAGTGAAGGAGCCCAGCAGGGGTCTGCAAAACACAACTGAAGAGCAAGAAGGAAGTTGATTTCCTTGTAGGTAACTCCCTCTTTGGCTAGATAAAAAAGTATAAAACTGCAGCTTAGGATGGTCTCACTTTCCCAGATCAGTTACTGTATGCACACGTCCTTCAACCAATTTATGGCAAACATTATGTTTCTAAAATCTTATTTTCTAAAATCTCTTCTCCCATCTATACACCTAATCCATATATGTTTTTTTTGTGAGTCACCTGAGTTCATAAAATCTTCCAGTTTATTCCTAAGATGCTTTATTTTAAAGGTGCTGCCTTCCCAGTAAGCTAACCACATCGTCAAACCCTGTGCCATTTTATCAACATTGCAGAGGAATAGAGAAGAAATAAGAAGAAAGCCAGCAAATGAAAGTTGAAGAATGGTTTTGTAGTGGAATTAAGCACTAGTTTTGTAGTGGAATTAAACACTAGTTTGTCCTGGTTTATCCTTCCTCTTGGTTCAACATATTGCTATCAGAGTCCTTTCTTGAAAATGACTTAAAGGTTGGAAAAAGATCTAAAGGTAGGGAAAATCTGTAAAAAGACGCAAGGATGTGGAAGGAAGAATGGCTGTATTGGCAATGCATGCACATTGGGAACAGGTGTCAAAGAAGAGAAAGATTTAGGTGGTGACTAAAGAGCCATTGTTCTTACCCTTGGTTATCCTCCTTTTCTAGTTACCTTCTTTTTAATCAGTAAAACTTGTTATTAGGTCTTTCCTCCATCCTGGCTTCTTCCTGTTATGAGCTGAGCAGTATAAAGTCTTCTTGCCAACTTTCAGATGATGCGGAGTTGGAAGTGGTGGCCATGACATGACTCACAGTGACACATAGATTACTCATAGGTTTCCACTCTAGGCAAACAGAATCACCTACTCACAAGGAGTTCTTTAGGGCTGTTCAACAGCAGGGGACATGATTCAGTGGAATAAGATTATCCCACATGGATTTTTGAGTGCTTTGCCCAAAACCTTTTTTCTCTCATATGACCTTAGTGCATCAGCTTTCTTACCGGTTAAAAGTCACATATCCCTGGAGAGGAAATCGCCATATAATTAAGGTTTAGGTGTGGTTGACAGTAATGTTCTTGTATGTTGGCAAATGAATTAGTCATGCTTTTGCCCAAGCTCCTTTACCAGTGAAAAGGAACAGAAAACACAGAAATAACTAACTAGAAGAGAATACAACCTAAAGCTAAAAATATATATTTTTGGAACAGAAATAACTGTATCAAGTCACCACTAACATGTTCAATAATTCCATAATGTGTCATCATTACCAAAGTCAAAGATTTCATGAGTGTTACTGAGATATATAGGGCTCTGTTCTACACACTTATTCACCTGCCTCAAGGCTCTCTTCTAACTGGGGTGATAATTACTGATGCAAAGTCATGTGCAAAGAAAGTGCATGAGAGACCTGGGTAACGCATGCTCCTGGAATTTATGTGCCTTGTAGAGATTGCAGTAACCCTTCATAACAGGAAAGTCTCTGTGCCAAGACTTTATAGAAACTCAGCCCTGAAAGGGCTGTCAGGTTTGTGGCTGAGTGTGAATCAACCAGGTGTACAGAATAGGCGTTTTCACCAAGCACAGTTAACATATTCATTAGTCATTCAAAGAAAAGAGCCTAAAGTATGCCAGGCACTAATGCTAGAGGCTGGGATACTACAGTTAACAAGTCAGAAAAGGTTCCTGCCCCCACGCAACTCATATTCTAGTGTGTGAGCCAATCAACAGCAATAATTATTTGTCATAATTATTAGTTTGTCATAAGTTGCAAAGCCGATGGTTCATTCCGATTCTGGAAGGGGAATAGTTATAGGAAGGCTACTTCTGCTTGGTGATCAAAGAGGGTCCCTATGGAGAGCTGACAGGAGGAGGTTAACTATGGAGGTTGACTGAGACTTGGAGGAGGAGAAGGTACCATCAGCATAGTCAGTGGATAGGGGAAAGGCCTAGTATGTGTGGTTAGGCAAAGACAGACGAGGTCAAAGAAGAGTATGAATGACACATGAGGAAGGCATGATTTGTCACCATCATCAGCTGAACAACCAGAATGGGGTGAATGGAATGACAAGTCATAATGCAGCTGAAAAAAGGATGCTGAACTTCACATGTGACAGAGGGAGGCTCATGCTGACTGTGTCTTCTTACTTGCCAGCCACTTTGGTGTCTCTGTCCTCCTCCCTCGCCCATTACTGGCTCTGATGGCCACCACATCTACTGTTTTTACTTTACTTTACTTTACTTTTCAAGTGCTCATGGCTTCATTTCCCAAATCGATTATAAAGTGCCTTGAAGGTGGACTACATGTAATATTTGTCTATTTCTCAGAGCACCTACTTGCCTGGTGTGTAGTAGATGCACACTTAATATTTGTTCAAATGAATGAATAAGGTGATAGAGACAGGATGTGAAGGTCAAGAATAAGCGTGACCATTGTTAGTGGCACCAGTTTTGGGATTAGTCTAAAGTGGTTGACACAGACAGTGTTTTCAGCAAGTGTACTGTCACCCAACCCACAGTTAGGTGGTCAAAGCTAGTAGAAGTAATAATAGAAATAGCAGTTATTCTCATTTCTGTTAAGTAAATTTAAATGTTAGAATAACTGTTTCTTAGAAACCTCTCAGGTTGCCTCTTTTTTCTTGACTGCGATTATAGGTGAACTAATTTCTTTTAGAATAAAGATTCACATAAATTTCAGTTTGGAGACATATGTGCAGAGTACTCTGGACATAGAGGAATGGGTCAATCACTTCAGCTTCCTCCAGGCATGAGTAATTACAGAATAGTCTTCATCCAATATGTCATCTAGCCAAAGGTTTTCCAAAACATAGACAAGAACGAAACAAAGCAAAACCAAACACATAACAACAAAAACCAAAGGACATGATTCAGTCATTGCCTTAAACAAACAATTATTAAAAGTTTTCTATTGGGCTAGATACCGAAAATATAAAAACAATCCGAAAAACCCACAGTGCTGGATTTGAAAGAGATCTTAGTTGCCTAGTCCAACCTATAATTTTTCCAGTAAGAACACTAAGGCCAAACATCACATATTTGGTCAGCAATCCTGCTGAATTAGGATCTGAACCTCCTGATTGCCAATCTAACACCCTAATTGCCAATTTCCACAACTGCTCCGTAACAGAATTTAAAGCAAAATAGAAGGAAATGTGTATATACCTAGTTGTTATAATTTTTAAAAAACATGTATTGTTTATGTCTTAAAGCAACCCCATTTTACAGATAAGAAAGTTGAAATCCAGAGATGTTACAGTGTGATACATTTCTCAGAATATGTCAAGCTTTAAACCACCGTTTACACTTTGGCTTTTCTAATTCTTGAAAGAGAATTTTAATTTCCTTTCACTTAAACATTGTTTAAAGATACCAGGCTTCTTATGTTGACCATTTTGGCATATTTTAGTCTTTATATTAGTTTGATGTCAGAGGCCAGAGTAACACCTGAGAGGGGCTTTAATCTCCTCTTTAGCCCTCTTCATTTACTCTATACAGTGTTAACAGAGTTATCCTTGGCTCCATCTTTATTGTGATGAAAAGCTAATTCTCTGTTCTCTGTGGCTTTCTCTGCTATAGGCATCTGTCCTTTTAACTTGAGATGAAAAAGCATAAGGAAAGACTAGTCATGCTTCTATTCTCAAGTGTTCAAGCCTCATAATTGTCTTTTTATCCAAGTAAAAGAGCCTTGTTCCACCACTACTGTCCTTTCAAGAGCTGAGCTGACTCATTAATCATGTACATCTCCTTCATTACTATCTGCTGCCAGCTATGTTTGTTTGTTTGCTTTTTTAAAAAATGTATTTTTTACCGTATTTTTCTTGAGGACATTAAAATTTATTACCCGAAAAATGAATCATTAAAAAAAAAATGACTTATAGCGGTTGCCTCCCATGGAGACACCAATTTCCACTGCTAACGTTAAGACTGACGTTGTGTCTTTTACAAAATAACAACAAGTCTTACTACAAAGGGAAAATGCTACCCAAAGAAGACAGGAGCTTATAACTCCTCTAGAGCTTTGTTTGTAATCCTACTGAAATACAGGGCACTTCCAAGGGGACCACACACCTGGAATACTGCAAGTTTAGAAAGCTTTTAAAATCTCCATCAGAACTCACTCTTTTCCCAGAATTCGCTTTCCTTGGTTTCTTTTTATCCCTTTGGAATTCACCAAAATGCTCAGACATTTAGAAAAAAAAAAGTCACTGAATAAATATGGAGTAGTATGACCCAACTCTTGTGTTTTTAGACATGTGGCAACCAAATTAGTCAACCCGAGGCAAACAGGCTGCAAAATCATTGAATTTTCATAGCCTGGGTTTAGCCCTTGGTTGTCTTCTTCCTTTCTCCTGTATTTTTTTTTTTAAACTTGTTTCTAGTGAGATTACTTGTTAAAGGAGAAGGTTGCTGTCTTTGAGTCTTAGAATCTGCCTGCTTTCTGAAAGTTTCTTTTCAAAATTTTAATTGAGAGAGGAAAATTGATTGCCTTGTTAGAAAGCTAGGAATTGACGAGCAGTAGAAAAGTGACCCAAACTGCACTGATTTCCACGTGCAATTTTGGGTCTATTGTCATGTTTCAGTTCTTTTTTAATTTATAAAGTTTTTACTCATTTTTCATGCTCCCTAGATCTCAACTATGCCCTCCATCAAACCTAACTAAGCCAGATCAACATATTTGAATGTTTTTTCTCACTATCTCCCTAGTTATGCTGTGATAGAGATCTTAGTGAATAGTTAGATACCAACAAACAGTAAGCAGAAGAAAAAAGGAAGAACAGCAGTGGTTTTGACAATCCACCTCCAAGGAGAAATTGCAGCAGCAGTGGTAGCTGTTAAAATCCACCACTTACAAAACAACTGCTATGTGCCAGACTATCTGCCTGCTCTGTGTTCATTATATTTTCAAGTGACCCTAGGAAGTAGGTAGTCTACTTCCATTTTATTGTTTTGAAAATTGAGGCTCAGAGAAGTGAAGTGTCTTACTCAAGGCCACACAGCTACTAAAGTAGCAGGGCCTATAGGAGAACACAGGTCATTCTGATCGCCAAGCCAGTGAACTTTCCTCTCTACTCCACTGCACTCCCTCCTGATTATAGTGTAGTTGGCTCTGAGTAAAACATTCTCATTTTCCACTATTTTCGACATCCAGAAATGAATTGAAAAATGAGTAAATAAGTGATTCATCCGTAGAGAATTGGGAGTAGGTTACATATCTGAAGCTGGAATTTTATGTCTTTATCGAAGAGAAGGTATTTTGTGCAGTAACTGAACTCCTATGATAATAATTCCAATATATGAATATTTTATGTCTGACTGTTAATTTGTATTCACTGAGCACTGATAAGAGCTTCAATTAAATACACATGTAAACTTTGTATTCTGAAGTTATAGTCTAAAATAGACCCAGAGTCACATGGAAAAATGATAGCATGGGGAAAATTGTCAATATAGTCCCAGAAGAAAGCTAGGGTTCCAATATAGGGCTGCATCGGAAGGCTTGCTTTGTCTCGGATATCCTCAAGGTTCTGGTCAGGAATCCTTTCAGAAAAATGTCTTAAGAGGGTTAAAGTAGATAAGATGATATGGATTGTGTTGATATTTTTGACTGTATGGAAATGTATTGGTCCTACAGAGGTGAAAGCAAATATGTGAGATGAAGAAGTGAAAAGCAGTACAAGCTGTATTATGATATCTCATATTCTCCAGTATTTTCCATTTCAAATGACAGTTGGTTATATTCAGAGAGCTCAACTTTGAGCTGTATCTGCTTGAAACCACTGTAGCTTTACACAGAGCCATTGATCCATCTTTTGGGTGAAAACCATTCAAAATAACATTATTTCAAACTTTTTAGAGCATTTTATTCTCCAAAGAACATATATTCCCCCAAATGTTTAAGGTGTTTTAATGCTATTTTCTAAGGTTTAAGACTCATACTTGACCAAAAATAAACCATGTCTATGCCAAGTTGACAGTAAGGGAAAAAATCATCAAAGACCATGACGCAAAGTTCAGGTTCTGGCAGCCATGACCCTAAGGTGAGTAAGAGCTGTACAGTTGGGCATTTGTATTGGCTGAAACCTGGTCACTCTTGACAGTTGCTGGGATTCAGCAGTGGAGGATACCAGGTATGCTGCAGAGAAGATGCGGATGTGCTGCTGAACTTGGCTTTGGTCAGTGGGATGTGCTAAACTCAGTCTACACTCATCCCGGTGAGGACCTATGTGCCATTGATCGGAGCACTTATTGAAAAGATGCTGTCCTAATTACAATTGGAGCTTAGTGTAACCAAAGAAACTCAAATGAATGCCATAGCTGTATTTCACTGCTTTTCATAAGCCTTGCAATAAAAGCTAAACAGTTTTTAGTGGCTTTTACAATTATACTTCCCTTCAATTTTCCAAAGGTTACAGGGCCTGAACCACACAAATCCCATTAAAGTAAGTAGTCGTGCAATATAAGTTCCTTTGAAAACATTCTTCAATGCCCATAAAATGATCAGCCGGCTGCTCTTTAGATCCGCTTGCCTGCCATGTTTTCAGCCAAAAGGCAGATGACAAGCTTTGATGTGATGGTTGGTTTCTGCTACTGAAGCTGGCGTTTTATCTTCTTGCATCAGATTTCTTCTCAAATTGATGTGACTCAGGCATACGAAACACATTTTTTTCTTCAGATTTTATTCCTAAAATATGTTTTTGCTGTACCTTTAAATTACATTTGGCTGACTGATTTTGGAATCTCAAGTGTCCCACAAGGTACAGAGCAGGAGAGCGTAAGGGCCTTTGGGAGTTAACTGGAGCCTGCACAGTGAGTGCAAACCTTAGTGAGGAGGAACCGCGGTGTGCTGCGTTCTCCTCGCGCTTGAGGATGGCGCTCCTCCCTGTCTTCTCCACCCTCCCTTCAGTGCAACTTCAGCAGCCGCGAGTGAAGTTCACAGTGAATTTCAAGCTAGAGCCAAGGACAGAGCTATTGTTCTCTTTAACTTCTACTTGAAAGCGTGAGGGGTCTCCTCCCTAAAATTTACGGCTTTCTTTCCTAAAGAAGTGCTTGATAAGTATTCTAACATCCTGTTCCATAGGAAACACCATTCTCTTTAGCAGCTCTTCCCCCTGCGTGTTCCTGTTTGCTGAAATCATTCATTTATCTTAGATCTGCTTTTCTTGTAGGGAATAAAAAAGAAGGACCAGCTCCTTCATTTACGGAAGAGTCAGACCCACCCAGCTTTCTCCCATCTCTCTAAATCTGGTGGTGAACCTGTTTGAAAAAGAAACATGGTAAAAAGATTTTTTTCCTCCACAGGTAAAATTATCCAGGGACAAAAGATAATGTTAATCTAATTATTTACTATGCACTGTTAAAAATAATAATTGGAATCAGAAGTTATTCAGCCCTCCAAAACCTTACGTAAATCACCAAGGTTCTAATTTTCTGGGACTACTTCTGTACCACAGTACTACTATAACTCTTTCAAATTTTATTGTCATTTAATGTATCAAAAGACCTTATGTCTTTTATATAGGAATACTTGAGCACAGCGAGGTGACAAAGCATTTACATAAAAAGACATGAACCATAATTTTAAAAAAGTATTTGATTATGTACTAAAATATGTTTAGGAATTTAGATATGGAGAAATCAATATGGACTGGCATTATCAGCAAAGTTATATAGAGAAAGTAGGATTAAGATGTGTCATAGGAGACAGAGATTTTGAACTGTGTCCTAAAATGAAAGAAAGGGAAGGACTAATATGAATGTGAGGAGAAGATGGAAGGTGAGGGTTTACTCCTGTGCTAACGTAACCCTGCACACACTTAACTGATGAAGCAAGCACTTACAGAGGCCTTTGAAAAGTGAAATCCAAGGACGTCTGGATCAAAGTTGCTGTCCTAGATGAGAATGGTTGCATTTTTGTAATGGCTTTTCTGGCAGGAATAACAGCTTGTGATACACGTGGACTCTCTTCCTGAGACCCTCTTTATACAGCTAGTTTGGTTAAAGCTACCTTTCCCATAAAATTTTTTCCTGGGGTAGTGGTTTTTTATTTATATCTGTGGTGAGTCATTGCCCCTCTCCTGCACAGGGTGTATATTGTCATTGGCACTTAAAAGTAGAGTGGAATTAGAAGTCCTGACTTCCACACTACTATATATAAAATACGTAACAAACAAGGACCTACTGTATAGCACAGGGAACTATACTCAATATTTTGTAATAACCTATAAGGCAAAAGAATCTGAAAAAGAATAAATATATATTCTTTTATATATTTTATATATATATATATAATATATATCTGAATCACTTCACCGTTCACCTGAAACTAACACATTATAAATCAACTATACCTTAAATTAAAAAAAAAAGAAGTCCTGGCTTCTAGCTCTGGCTCAGTCACAGCTTGTATTGTGATTTGAGGCAAATCACTTCATTCTTCTAAGCCTCATTTACCTCATCTGTAAAATAAAAGGGTTGAATTAGATAATTTCTCTGGTTTCATGTGGTGCCAATATTTTATGACTCATGAATCCAAGTGAAAATTAACCTGCTAATAAGATCATTTTTCTTATTTTTCTTAGAAAGCATGGCAGTAACTGCATACTTACAATTTACTCAATCATTCATAACATACATAATCATCCATAAAATCTGTAAACACCTTGGATTTGAAACATGATTTTGATAAAAATGTATCCGTGTACCCTGTGGTTATCCTGCAGTTTGGTGAATCCTACCCATTTCAGAATTCCAAAGAATTAGCTATTTCCTGATGGCCAATTGGCTGTCAGCATCCTTGGACAGCATCTTTCAAAATCAACCTTTACAGTAGCTGTTTTTATAAGAAAGATGATATTCCGGCAATGATAAAAATACACTACTGTCTCTACCCTGTATTCAACCAGAGTTCAGAATCTGATAACAGTCCTTATCCCAGGTGTTGCAAATACCCCACATTTGGAAACCCGTACGATGTTCACATTTTCTCTCATGCTGCTGATGAGATTGTACTGATCCTGTTCTGTGTTCTTGGGGGAAAACAGGGAGCTCATAGTTGGTGATTAGTGAGCAAAGACAGACGAGCCGAAGGGCTGCCGCTCAAGCTGTCTCTGTTGCCCCCTCACTGTCTCTTTCTGTTATACTTGTGCTCTGAAGGACGTTTGCCAGATACACTCCTTGGACCCCTGTTATTTGTGTGTCTTTTCTCACCTTCAACGTGATCTGGACTGGTGTTTTCATTTGTTAAAAACAACAAGAACATTCACTGGGAAACTTTTGCTGGAATCATTTCAGGTCATCATAGCTATTTATTCTCTGTCATAAACTATAATTCTCCATTTCCCTTGCTCCCATGTCAGGGGAGTTGGTGGTTTATGGTGGACAGGCAGTGGAATTTGAGTGAAGAGTGGAAGATTTCAAAGAACTACTGAAAGGCTATGGAGCAGGTTGTAGTACTAACAACAAAACATAAAAAATTCTTGTTCTCCATCATAGTTTGGCAGTACAAGAAGAAATGGGCTTACCAAACAGCGTAAAGGATTTATAATTTGTGGTTATACCTGAGAAAGCATTTTCTTTGAGGAAAGAAAGCAAATCATGGGATTGGCTTAACAAGGGATTTCCTTTATATGATTAAAATAGCCTAGGGTCTAATTGATCTCAGTCTAGGGTTGGTATGGAAGCTAAATATTTTTTGCAGACTTCTGTTTAATAGGAGCATGAAATACAGGTGTGGTGCTGTCAAAAGGCCTGAATGACTGAGAGAGACCTGAAGTGCAAGACATAGAACTGTAAAAAGATTTAGAAAGAGAATGGGAGCAACAGGAATGCCTTCAAATATTCAAATAGGAAGGAGCATACAAATGCAAGGCAACAGCTGAAAGATGTATGATCCTAGGTGTTTGAACTCTAGTGTTGACATTATTATAAACTAATTTTGCTAATAGCTAAATAGTGGTAAAATGAGGGTTGTTGGATGGAATATTCCAGGCGTTGATAGATCCCAGAAATCATGATAATTAAATTGGCTCCATTCTCAAGATGCCACTGATCTGACCTTCTTATTGAGAGTGTCACAAAACTGCCTTCAAAGCAGGGCTCCTTGTTGAGGTACCACAGTGGAAGAAACTAGAGAGGTGGTCAACTCTGAACACAGCCATAAAGCTGAGAGAATGGGTGTCAGCAGCTTCTTAGCTGGGGGAATGTGGTTGAGATCATACGGCTTTTTTTTTTTTTTCCTACAGAAACAATTTTCTAAAGACAGGAAAAGTTTCACATTTTCCCTGGACACAAATTCAACAAGCACTTACAATATCTAGGTGCTTTAACTATCAGGAAGGAATGAGCAGTCTCTCTTCTGAGCTCCAAGGGCTTCATCCTCCACTGATGAAGCAGCACTCATGAAGAAGGGGTCTCTCATCAAAAAGTCTTGGAGGCCTTAGTTAGGCACTGAGAGATCTGAGCTAGGAACTCCTAGATTTAAGCTGCACTTTGAATCCCCGCCCAAATCTGGAACATGCCCTCAGTTTGTAATACTACTACTATAGCTCAGAGGTGGGTCACTCTCCTCGGGGCATTAGAATTCATGTTAGTAATTTTTTGAGTATTTTGTGTGTTTATAGTCAGAGAGGATCAGGAGACTTTACATGTTGGAAAAAATGGCTGAGAGCTACTTTCTGTTGAATGTGGAGCTAGCAGCCACGCTCCTCTTTCTCTCCATCCTCACTCTCACTCATATTTTTCTTTGAGCTGAGTGGGGAAAGTGATTGGAAGTGTGAGTTCAGTTCATCAGGCTGAGCATGTGACTTGGGCCTGAGCAGCTTGAGCTGTAAGTCTCTGAGTGCTACACGGGCTCTGCAGTGGCTTGGGCGTCAGGGTGAGGGCTTGATGGTGGTGTTAGCACAACTGGTATTCCGCGCAGCTTCACACATCCATCATTCCTGTCTGGGCTGAAGGAGGGTGGCAGGACAGGAGCACACTACTCTCTGACTGCCATGGGCAACCTGGATGATCAGCTTGCCAGGGTGCCTTTGGGGGCACTCAGAGAAAACCAAGGAGGAATCTTGACAGGTGAAAACATGGGGAAATGATTCTCCAAAGGTTCCCAAGAGCTCAAAGCCTTAGAACTCAAATTTGGAGTGAAACTGTTTCAGAGATGTTTCAGGACCGTTCTTGAGTTCTTAGAGGGTGAGTCTCAGGTCAGTGTCAGCTTTTGATGGTGTTATAGCACTAGCTCTGATCTAGGCTGAGGCCCCTGAAGCCTGCCTCAGCAACAGCATGGAGCCTTGAGCGAATACAGTTATGAGTTACTTGCCGTTTCCAGGAAAATGCATGGTAAAACAGAGATCCTTCTAATATTGCCTAAGACAAGTGAGGTACAAAGCAATCTACTCTCCTTCCCCCATCTCCAGAGAATATGGAGAGGAGTTAAATTTTCCTTTGGCCCTCTTTGACAAAACAGGCTTCAAAAAAATTTTTTTTTTCAGCATACAAAAAATATCCCTCTGACAGTTCAGGTCTGGTCCCAGATTTAGAAGCAACAACCAAGCATGAGGACTGCTGCGGGCTCTTGGCATATGAACCTGATTGCACCAACGCCTGCATGTGCACACTGAAAATGGCATTTGGCTATAGCACTTTGATAAGCGTGTGAGCCAAGGAAACAGTCTCACTGTAGGTACACCGTAAAGAAGTGTAAACCGGGACCTCCAACGTGACTTTTTAGCTCCTTATCATCAATTTCTTCTATTCCAGATGATCAACTGAACTCAGAGGAAAAGAAAAAGAGAAAGCAGCGGAGGAACAGGACAACCTTCAACAGCAGCCAGCTGCAGGCTTTGGAGCGTGTCTTTGAGCGGACACACTACCCGGATGCTTTTGTGCGAGAAGACCTCGCCCGCCGGGTGAACCTCACCGAGGCCAGAGTGCAGGTAACTGGAGTATTCCCCTCCTTAGAGGCACATCTCTGAAGACTGTTGAAAAACACAACTTGTAGGTTTCAGACCAGAGCCGATGCTAAAAAGAATTATAAATGGACAGCATGAGAACAGAATCCGTTTCTAATTGTGTTTCTTTTGGCAGCAGAGTATTTTTAAAAATTGAAGTAAATGCCTTTCAGTAGGGCAGAAAATGCCTTGCTGGAGGTCTCATTCCTCCCAACGTTTCTCACCCTTCCAGATCCATGTTATAAACATTGTCCATTGGAGGATTTGACTCTGCACCCTCCCTCATCCACATCCCAGATTTCAACTTGAGTTGTAGGGTGGCCGGAGAGATGAACTCTCTGTCCTCCATCTCAGTTTTCCTCCCCAGACTTTGGGAATATCTAAATCTTCAGGAAAGGTATTATAAATACACACAATTATGGACATGGATGGGAGTGAGAAATGAACACACCAAAGACCTTGCCCATAGGAACTGCATTAAGAGCACATTCAAATAGATGATTTTGTGTTTCTATGAAGTAAAGAAGGATAAGGGCATGTAAGACAGGGGAAAGAGAATCACATGTGTTTCTAATATGAATGCCATGAGACATCACCTACAAGCCAGACATCTAGAAATAATACCACCTGTGATTAGGAATAATAATGATGATAATCATAACTAACACTAGTTGAGCCCTTACATGCCAACTAGTGTTTGTAGTTACATGAACTAATCTGTCTAATCCTCGCAACAATTCACTGAGGTGGATAACATTATTCATCTTGCAGATGAGGAAACTGAGACTCAGAGGTTAAAGTAGTTTCCCCAGTGTCACACAGCTAGGAAGTGGCTGAACTAGGATTTGAAGACAGATATGCAGATTCAGAGTTCATGATTTTAAGCACTACAGTAAATTTTAAATAAGTAAGAGTCTTCTGGCTAAATGCTTTTTCAAGCAGTGCTTTGCTGTCTTTGCTGAGAGTCAAGATTTTATTATTTTCCATATTGCCAGTGGTAGGCTGCTCTTTTTTTTTTTTTTTTTTGTGGTACGTGGGCCTCTCACTGTTGTGGCCTCTCCCATTGCGGAGCACAGGCTCCGGACGCGCAGGCTCAGCGGCCATGGCTCATGGGCCCAGCCGCTCCGTGGCATGTGGGATCTTCCCGGACCAGGGCACGAACCCGTGTCCCCTGCATCAGCAGGTGGACCCTCAACCACTGCGCCACCAGGGAAGCCCAAGTAGGCTGCTCTTTTGATAAAGAGGGGTTGTGGGCCAAATCTGTCTTGTCTTCCCGAATGAGTTATTGTTTGCATATCTGTGTTCAGTCTGGGCTTAAAGGGTTTCTTTCTGCAAATAATAACCCTCTTGATGGGGACTAGAGCTAGACTCAAAGAGTGTGGAGGGTAGGAACTGTATCTAGTACCCTATGCTATGAGAGACATTCGTTGAGTTGAGGGAGAGGGTCCTAGAGGTCCCTTCAACCTGAAGAGAGTGTGCAAGAGTTTTCCCCATGGGAAACAGGGACTTCACCTAGAAGTGTTCCCCAGGAGAAAAAAAAATGTCATTGACAAAAGGGGAAAGTTGCCTGGGCACTGTGGTGCCCCCGAGGATAGGTGAGGAGAAGGCATACGTGAGGATGCGTATGTTACTGCGTGGCAGTCTCTCAGGGCTCAGATGAGAGTGGTCCACGGGCACAAACTCAGTTCTGCTCTCTCCGTCCTGCAGTCCAAAGCAGAACTCGGAGGTCTGCCTTCCAACATCCTCTTCCCCCATGCTGCTCACCACAGTTCTCCAAACACGTTCTCTGTTTCTACTCTTAAATCTCTTCCTCTCCTTCAAAAACCCCATATGTTTTATACCCCAGGCTTGGCCTGCAGTGGCCTAATAAATAATTTTAGGCCAATAACCCACAATTCCTGAAAGTACCATTTTTGCCATGGCGATCTGAATTTTAAATAAGGAAACCTGGACACGGCAATGCTGGAAATTTTTAAAAAAATGTGAAAGAACAATTTTGGGTTGAGAGCTATTTTGGCCCCATCACAACAATGAGCAAATGACGTTCTTATATGCTGAAACTATTTTATCTTCCACCTTTTCCATCCTACTACGTTCTAATGTCTTTTAGAGCTGTGAACATTTCCCACGTGAGCAGGACAGAATTCGCCCTCCGTGACTTTATTCTTCCTCCGTAAAGTCTTACCTTTTGCCAGTGTGAACCACTCCCTCTGACTCTGGCCTTCTTTATATTTATGGCTTTTATCGCAACATGACATGTATTATATTGAGTTGTATGTGGGCCAACTTCCCCAACTAGACTGTGAAGCCCTCTTGGATGGAAGCCATATCTTATCATCTTTGCAAAATTCACTTTTTTCCCTCAAATATTTATCGAGCATCTGTTATTCGCTTGGAACTGGTTTTGGTTTGCAGGGCATAAATAATACACTGGCCTCTCTCCTTAAAGTTGTTACAGACTGGGGGCAGAGAAGACAGATGTGCATATCATACTATTATCATAGAGTAAGATGATTCCTACACTACAGGAATGTTCAAGAATGAGTGATAGACCAGAGGAGGGAATGATTAAATCTTCCTGGGGAAAAAGAGAATACATGAACATTAAGCAGCCATTCTGAGCCAAGTCTCACAACAACCTGTGAGTAGGTATAATTATCTTCATTTGATTGGGGGACAAGGAATCAGAGAAATTAAATAACTATCCAAGGACAAACCTTTAAAGTCATGGAGCCAGTGTTTTTATCCAACTCTGTTAGACTTTAAAGTTATGTTCTTTCTACTACAACATTTCACAAAGAAGGTGATATTAAAGTTAAATCTTAAAAAACATGTCCTTGGCATGTGGACAAAAGGGAAGAATATCACAGGCAGAGAGAACATTCAGTGTGAATACACATAGGTGGGAAAATAACCAAATATATTTGGGAGCCTTAAGCCCAGGTAGGACTGGAAATGATGAAGGGCCAGTGCATGAGATTCAAGTGATACAGGATGTGGCTGACTTGGTGGACAGTGTGCTAATTCTTGAACAGTCTTTGTTCTATGGTAATACATTTTGATTTTAATCTGTGGGTGATGGAGAGTCAGAGGATGATATAAAGCTAAAGCGAAGCCCTGATACAATTATATTTGCATTTAAAACGATAACTCTAATAGCAATATGAAGGACACATTAGAAACAAAAGAGGTGAAGCCAGAAAAGATTCTGCCTCTACTGATTTGCACCCTGGTCTTCCATGGGGCACCAATCACATGGTATTTTATGTGAATGTTACCAACTAGAACTGTGAAATTGTCCCACTCCTCACCATAGGATTTCTTTCTCCCACACCTGGTCATGCGTTTCCATAATTGCACTTAAAATTCTTGTAATTTTTCAAATTTACATGTCTATCTTCTTTTAATAGATTGTGAGCTGCTTATGAGCAGAGAATAAGTCTCACCTCTCCATTCCCGGTATTTAGGCCAGGGTCTAGAACACAGTCGCCATAAAGACTTCTTGAATGAGTAAATGAATGAATAAAATACCACGGCAGTCTGGAAGAGTTGTAGTATCATGAGTCAGATGTTCTTCAGCTCAAAAACTCAGCCATTTATTACTTGTGAGAACTTTAACAGATTACTTAATCTCATTGAAACGGTTTCCTCAACTCTGAAATAGAAATAATAACACCTAATTGTGGAATTGTCATGATAACTAGAAATAATGTAGGTAATGTGCTTATATAAGTTCCTAGCCCTAATAGCACTTAATAAGTGGTAGGTTTATTATTAGCTGTAGTCGATGATATCAGTGCTGCCCATTTCCTTGGAACCCTACAATTAAATATACTCCAGCCAACTTCCGATTTTCAGTATCTGCATTTCTGTTTCACAAGTTTCTTTCTAGAACTTCGGGAGACACGCCAGAAGTGTTGGAACATTTATGATCAATGACTGACAGGAGCCAGTGTACAAATCCACAGTTCTCTCACCCCTCCAGTGGGAGGTGTGTGCCCTGCATCAGTCCTTAGAGCCCCTTAAGGACTGAGCTCCCACAGAGGAAGCTGGTTCAGTAGCACAGTTAGAGGTTGCTTTTCTTCTGTTACTTCCTCCCTCTCTTATTGATATTCCTTGCACCTCCCAGATAAACTATTTGCTTCTTAAATCCTTGTCGCAGGGTCTACTTTTGGGAAGATGGAGAGTTTTCCTTCCATATCCAATAAGTATTATGAAAGCAGTTGAAGTTTTTGCCTTTTGAAGAACTTTGAAAAAACTTTTAAAATGCCATTGTATCTGTGCAGAAATCTAACGAGATTTTTCTGTTTTTGAAAAAACTTTTAAGATGCCATTGTATCTGTGCAGAAGTCTAATGAGATTTTTCTTTTTTTATTACAATTACAACAAGGAATATAATCCATATTTTGCTGTCACGTGGGTTAGTCATGGACCGCATCTCCGGTGGCTTGATTATTGGAAGTACCTCATGGTCCTGTTCTAATAGTCTTTGTGCTTAAGAGCCCTGGAACATGGCCCACCAGGGAAGGATTATGGCATGTTTTCTGTTGTTCTGGGAAGAATTCCATACTTAGCCTAGGTCTTCCATGGGAAGGTATTGCATGGTAAAAATCAACCAGGACTTTATTCATGGAACCTCTTCTTTGTTTTTTTCTCTCCCTCCTCATGCTCTTCTCTCCTCCCGACAATCTTCCAGGTGTGGTTTCAGAACCGAAGAGCCAAATTCCGCAGGAATGAGAGAGCCATGCTGGCCAATAAAAACGCTTCCCTCCTCAAATCCTACTCAGGAGATGTGACTGCTGTGGAGCAGCCCATCGTACCTCGTCCTGCCCCAAGACCCACTGATTATCTCTCCTGGGGGACGGCCTCTCCGTACAGGTGAATGACTGGCCCACTCTCCCTTGCTCCACTTCCACACGTTTCTCAGCGGTTGGTCACGTTTAAAGCTGCTTGTGCAGCTGGCTGACATTTCTTACTGGGTTAACCTCTTCAGAGACATTCAACTTGCTGACATCCCCAGATTTTCACAGGAGATTACTAGTTGCCCCAGGAGCAGGGTTTGGGGCAGAAGAGAGAGGGGCAGGCCATCAGCAATCTCCTCTTGGACTCAGGAACTCTTGCAAAGGTTTCAAAGATGGGGAAGAATCTCAAAGAAAAGATCATTAAGCTATGCCCAGAGTCCCTCTTGTAATCATTCTGAAACAAAACTTCACTCCATTTCCAAATCTGATAGATTGGTTTGATTATATGCAAGTAGGAATTTAACATGTAAGGCTCTTAAGTGTAGGACCAAAGGCAAACTTCACAATAAAACTGATTTTGAATGAAAAGAAAAGAAGTAAGGAAGGGAAAAAAGAAGGAGAGAGACAGAGAAAGACAGAGAGAGAGAGAAGGGGAAAAAACCCAAGATCATTCAGATAACTTTCATGGCCATAGTTCTTTGTTAGTAGGTGGGGATGTCGTATGATCCAAGATGCCTTCCTAATCTATTGCTAATTCTTGTCTACTTATCTGAAGTTCTTTGAGGGGTTAGTTTGTGTGTGTGTGTTTTTTTTAAAATATATAAAAACAATGTATAATTTACACTAAATTTTTATATTTAAAAGGTGAAAAATATTAAGGAAGCAAATAACAGAGTATTATTTCAATGGCTTGGAAAGGCTTTTAACCTCCATTTATTATGCTGTCCAGAAAATACAGATTAACGCCAGAGGGAAGCTGAGACACATGTGCCTAATGCATTGTCATCAGTCTAAAGTGTCTTTATTTGAACCTAAACTTGAGTATTCTTAGAAACCAGATCAAGGCTATGTGTTCTCTGGCTGATTGCAGTGGAGGAGGAAGTATTTACAAATTCATTTATTATGCTTCTGTTTACCTTTTTATTGCTAAGTTTAATTAAAAGTTTAAAGAGAGGTTTTAAACTAATTATAAGATTATCTCCCAGTTGATGCTGAGCTACTGATGTGAAACGCAACATTAGTGAAATGCAAATACTTTCAAAAGTTGATCACTCTAATCAAAGCAAAAAACCTCAACTAAATATTCTGTTCCAAATCAGTTCCTTGAAAGAAACAGCATAAATGGATTTGAAAATTTCTTTTAAATTCCCCATTGTGAAATTAGCCTGAATTGCTTTGGTCTTAGTACATGGAGATTCTATGCATAGGAAACTGGAAATTTCTATTGCTCTCAGACATAGTATGCTTTGCTGATTTCAAAAGATGAGTCCTATCTGTGTGTCCTATTTAAAATTTAGACTCCTCTCCCATAGGATTTACTAAAAACATATTTTGAAGACCATCGTGAAATCATATATTCTTTAATATTTTAAAAAAGTGGAAGACTGCTTTGTTTTTCAGATAAATATTGATAGTTCATAGACTCATTAAATGGCTTGGGAAATGGATGTGGATCAGAGCTTGATGTTTCAAGGTCTCTGGTTTGAATTTGGTCACAACCAGGGAGTTCAGCTCCTTTTTCTTCCTGGATCCTAGTGAGGAAGTTTTCATACCAGCTGTAATAACCCAGATGGCTGTCACGTGGTCCTTACCAGTGAGAGGCGGAGGGCAGTACACTGCATGAGTGGGGATGAAATCTTCCCTGAATTAATGGCTAGATCACCTGGACCTCAGCAGAAGTTCAAATCCTGTGCCTGCATTATACATACTATGTATATGGGCATCTAATTGAAATTATTATGCAATTTATGTGTGCTATTTGGGGAAGTGTTCTATTTTATTTTGAATGAGTATGTAGAAATACTAGATACACTTTAAAAAAACACTCATAATTCCACCATCTTGAGATAATTAGTGTTTATTTTTGCAATTAGAGTTCAGTATTTCATATAGTATAGACTTAGTATAAATACTATTTTGTATTCTGCTCCTTTCACTTAAAAATCATATAACCTAGTACTTCTTACTCAATTCATGGTATACTTTTATATCATTTCTCTCTTAGACACAGAGTTTGTAAAAAATAATTAAAAATTTCATAGAATCTGATTGTTCATATTCTGTATGAAGAATTAATTAATCTCCAGATTTAAGTAGAAAAATGATGGTTTAAGCAGTAATTTAAGCAATAGTAATGTTTTTTGACCCAATGTTGACTGAAGTGTTTATATTTTGATTAATTTCTAAAAGTGGCACAAAGCTATTTTGTTTCTTAGAGATTTTTCTGCTATGTTTAGAACCAAAATACATTATGATTTCACATTTTGAAGCTTGGTAGGAAATATAAGTCTTGTTAAGGAAATATAAAAGAAAACCAAGTGATGAAAAGCAGAGGAAATGATAGACCTTTTGTGTTATGGAAAATTAACTTGCTATTTCTGTTGGTACTATTATGTCAAATTAGTTATCTCACATGTGACATTCATTAAAAGGCATTTCTCTTGGTTAATCCTTGGACGCACCTGTGTGGCAGCTCTGTCCTTGATCTGGTTCCAAAGAACAGACCCAACACCTGCCCAAGTTTAAGCCTTCAGCAAGCAGAATTAGAGCGAGGGCTCATGATCCCTGTTTCTGTCCAAAGTATTAGGCCACATAACCATATTTTCATTCAAATTAAATCTTACACGATACTGAAAATAGTAAATAGTATAAGACTAGGAAACCTCGTAAACATGCCTGTTTGATTCAGGGTTTGTCTCAGATCTGTGAAGCATGCCTGCGACTGAGGTCCACCTTCTGGGGTGTGTGGGTAACCCCTGGGATGAGTGAGGCAGCTTGGTCATGCAACCCAGGGACAGCGGAGCAGACAGTTTTGCCAAAGAGGACAGTTTGCTCACTTCCACAGCAAACTGTGGAAGACAGGAGGAAAGCAAGACTCAAAGCAGAGAGCATGCGTATGGTCAGAATTATGGGATGGGAAACAGCCAACATATTTTTTTCTGGGTGTCTTTTATATCTAGAGTGGTGGGTGTATAATTTATCATCCAAACTGGGACACTTTTCAAGTAAAAGGGGAGTGCTATTCATAATGACACTAGGACAACAGGCATAAACTGGGATTGTCCCTGGCAAACTGAGACTTATGGTTCACTCTATTTATAGCATGTCATGACCTCCTTCATTCCCTCGAGGGTGTTAGAGGTGATGATATCAGGTAGGAAACTGAGTCACCAGAAGGAACAAAGCATTCCTTAACAGGACACTACTGTCCTGGGAGGTGTCTTCTTTATCTATGCCTAGACAGTTGAAAGAAGCTTGTCTTTGGCACACGTGCTCACTGCTTAGCTAAGAACTGTTTCCTTATGCAAATGAAAGCACACACAAGCACTAGAGTTATTTAAGACTCATTAGCTTGTACTGCTTTGCCTTTCGGGTGGCAGTGATTTACCAAGTCCTGGACTTTTGACTGTTGTTTTAGATGAAGTAGTTAAGAAACCTTTCTGCGAGACGTCCCTTCCTATGAAAGATAGATAAAGAATGGCCTAGCTCTGCAGTGTTGGTCTGGAGTGCCATTTCCAGAGGGAGGGCTGGGCTTCAAAGAAAACTAATGACAAGTGAAAGAGAGGCCAGCGATCCTTATCCACAATTTCCCTCCCCCCACCTTCTCCTCCTCCCCTCATTTGATCGTGGTCACGGTGCTGCCTGACATCTGCTGAACGCATTTGGCTCATTTCTCCCTTTCACACTTTCAAAAATAGATCCTCGTCCCTCCCAAGATGTTGTTTACACGAGGGGCTTCATAACGGATTCTAACGGAAGACACTGAAAAGGTAACTTGTCAGAGGGGGAAGAGGGCGGCTGCTGGGGGTAGGGTTTAAATGGGAATTAAGTATATTCAAGAAAGTGGGGCTTACCAGTCCTAGAAATGAAAGCAGTGAGGTCCTCAAGTGGGGAACACCATTGGAAACCAAAACTGCAAGAAAATACATCCATAGAGTTAAGGGTAATCTGATAGCCTAGAGCACGGCTCTGCAAAGATTACTGGGCGTATGAATCACCTGGAATCACGGTACGATGCAGAATGAGATTCAGTAAGTCTGGGGCAGGACCTGGGAAATGTACCTCTAACTTGCTCCCATGTGATGCCCATGCTGTTGACACTTGGTACATACTTTGAATAGTGAGGTTTTAGAGGAGATGGGACAGAGGTCAGAAGAACTATGTTCTTGTCCTGGCTCTTGTTGTTCTTCAGGCCAGTTGGGTCGTGAATCTACGTAACCTTGTATCTAAGCTTGAGCTAGTAATAGTTTCCCTCTTATATATCACACAGGGGCATTTGGAACCTACGTTAAGCAATGTGCATTTCAAAAAGAGAAACAAAAATCATTGAGACAACAGAAAGATGCAAGTCTTCATATATAAAACATTTCTAGAAAGAAAAGTTTAAAATGGTGGAAGCATCACTGAACATGCAGTGCAAACTGAAGGCTTAGTAATGAAATATGGCCCAAATGTGTCCACTTTAAGAGCTAAATGTACATTTAAAAAAATCAACTTCTGAGTTTTAAAAACAGAAGTTGGAAATGATTATTTAAATCACGAAAAGATCATTTCCAAAAGGATTTATCGGGTCTCTCTTTAAAAGTAAATTTTCCCTAGGAAAACTCATATTGAATTTTCTTAGATGAAGCGAGTATACCTCTGCTGTTCTTGCATTGACAAAAGAACAAACCAAAGAGATGATCTCCAACCTCTACACGTCACTGACAGAGTCATGAAAACCTCAAGCTCTACAGCCTTTCGAAAAATCCCAAGCTGGGAAGCCTTAGGATCTCAGGAAGACACATAGACTTCTTGGGCTGACAGATCTGTCTTTGGGGTGAAATTTTCCATAGCTTGTCATCATTTTTCCAAAAGGACCAAATAGAAAACAAAGTTAGAGTTGAAAACTGAGTCAGGTAGTATTTTTCCCCCAGCTCTCCTCAATTGTTTCGTGATTTGTGGGATTTACACTCCAGGTGATTAGAAAGCAGAGGGGGAGACGGTCATAAGTTTCCTGGCTTTAAAACCATACCATGTATAGTATTTTCCATACTTCCTTGGTGTTTGGCAGTCATTTTAACACACTATCCCTCACGACAACCTCTCAAGGTAGGTTGAAATTATCAAAAATGATTTGTCCCCAGTGAAAACAGAACTCTAACCCTGCTGGTGGTTAGCATTCTGCTGTCTGTGGCTGGGCTCCAACTGTTAGGAATCTCCAAATAAGGAGAGGGAAAAATTTCAAGCTTACTTAAATGTGTCAGCTCTGAGCAAGTCCCAGAGCAGATTTGCTGAATCAACAGATAGGATACAAGTATTTCTTTTTCATCTCTAATTCCTCAATGCCCTGTACACGGCAATGTTGTTTCTTGGTCACAGACACAGAGAATTTTACATTCTTCAAAACTAAATAGAAATATTGCTTTGGCCAAACCCTATAAGCCCAGTCTTAGTACTCATCTCATGTCTGCATCCTGTTAGAGGAATAGGCAGAAGGCAAGACCAACGGGCAGGATCTCTACGTGTTGGAAAGCAGGCTCTTGGTGTTATCATGTGCTTAATAAATTACCTAGTTTCAACCTCATCTTTTTAGCCCAGGAAGCTTAATCCTGTTTAGGAAGGAGAGGTCATTTTACATGGTGCGAATGGCCCCATTAATTTGGTTGAAAACAGCTTATTAACCTCACTGGTTTCTGTCTTGTGAGAAAACATTTCAGGGTTCTCGTTCTTTTCCTAACACAGAGCTTTAGAAGTTTTGGTGACATGGAAAACAGGTGGTCATGAACAATCTTTCAGATTGACAGCCACTCAAGGCTCTCTTGCATCTGTTGTCACTTTTGGAAGTGGGTCCTCTCCATCATACTTCTAATGCCTTTTTAAAGCATGACTAAGCTGCTCTTGGATTAATTTTGTCTTTTCTGACCTGTAACACGTCTTGCTTATTACTGGTATGTCAAAGGACTGGTCCCTACTTGCCTAAATGGTAGTTTTAGTTTAAGTTGAGAAACTAGATTCATGTCAAACTACTGGAGGGAAAACATACTCGTTTTCTTTAGTGTGTGCACACAATATCACTTTAGCCTCTACCTATGAAGTTATGTACTCTAAATGTTTGTTTAGAGGCTGTGAATTAAGATGGTCTCTGTTCTTTTATCCTATTTCTTATGGCTATGCGATGCTGAAATAAGTTAGACCGATTTTTGAAAGTTTATAGCTTTCCTAAACGTTTATAGAGTGAAAAGCTTATCACTTATCAAGTGTATAGGATATTGCAAAACTCATTCATTAATATCAACTGCTTTTTTATTCTCACATCCCTCTAACTTGAGAGCTACATATAAGTCATTGTCATGGTCTCACTAACACAGTGGTGTCCTTTAACAGCACCACAGTACAATTAGACAAGGGTGTTGTTCTCAACTCTGCAAACACAGGTTGCTATTTAAGGAAAAATGTCTCAGTGAAAATCCAATCTCCTGTGTAAAATATAACTCTAATTCCATTAATTTGGTTTTGAGATGGGAAGTGGATCAACATTCATCTCATCTGGGATATTAACATCTGGCCTGCGTTAGAAAATCTCAGTGTTTCCAAGATATGTGTTACCATACTAAGTCTTCAGACTAGAAAACCAGATGATACTAGCGAATTATGAAGTAACTGCAGCAAAATGGTTATATAATAGATAAAACTGAAATCGCAAATACAGTAGACATTTCTAGAAAACAGTAACAGCATCTTCAGTAAACTAATTCTCCATGGTTCTAATTCCCTTTGTCTGCTAAGGAAAGTGGCCACACCTTTGATCATCACAAAAAGAGAGAATCTCTATTAAATAGGACTTTGCTTGTCCAGGATCTCAAAGGAGGCAAAACATATCCCCCGAGAAATTGGGCCAAATACGTAAAAGCACAATACTCTATGACAATCTACAGTTTGCCATCAGAGAATTTTTGTTTTCTTTCTGCTCTCTCATGAAGTTTTAGCCTCCTGTTTTCAGAAGCCATTTAATTTTATTCTCAGTACTTAAATAATACAGATAACTCAAAATCTCAGCTTCTTTCCTATGCATTTAAAATTATACTATGTACCATCTTTAGGACTTAATTCTCTCACAGAAATCTGGCTGAGAAAGGCTGATTTGGTTGATGTCATAATCTATAACTTAGGTACATTTTCCAAATCCAATTATCTTTTTTCTCAGCTACTTAGATCTTTTATTTCTTTGAAATCTTAGATTTCAGTATATCCTAGAAATTTCTTGAGTATGGGATTTATGGATTTGCATATATTTCTGGTAGGGTCTTGAATGGAAGCATGTAATTCATACAGAACTTAAATGATAATATGTATATGGGTTTTGAAAACAAATGAGACTTCTTGGTATATTGTAACAAAGAAAAAAACTTGTCCCATTTTAACAGGTTGTTCTGACTATTTATCTCACTCCTAATTGAAACCTACATGAATTGGGGCTCTTTCTGTCTTTGTCTTTTGGTAGACAGTAGTAGAAGTAATAGTCTATTCTATAAGTCTAACCTGCACCAATATTTGTTCACTTTTTACTGTTAAAAGCTATTTATGGTGGATTAAGAATATGCAATCATCAGTCTTGCCTTTGTCATGTCCCTTTTGATTTGGCACATTCGATTAAGATAGCAAAATTAACGGGAAGGACTGGTTCCTTAAAATAAAAGCATGTTGGTAAAATATTTTTAGAAATCATTACTCACAGCAGGATGACAGAGATCACTGATATTGAGCAGTAATCAGTTTAATCATACAATATCTAGATATTTGTCACTTATCTATTCATTAAATACTTTCTTGAATGCCAAATATGTGCTAGATATGGTGGTAGTTCTATCTGGGGACACGGTGGTGAACAAGGCAGATGTGGTATCTCATCTATGGGGCTTATAGTATGAGGAATTAAAATAAGTCCTAAAAGGAAAAGTACAGGGTGCTATAGATAAATCTAACTTTGTGTAGACAGTTAAGATCGTGCACCCAGAGATGAGTAAGAGTGAAACACACAACAATGAAACAGAAGAGTGTAGGGTTATTTTGGAACGCTTCTGAGTCTTCCCCCTGCCATAGGACACAACCATAGACACTCACACTCATACACATACCAGTGTTATAAGGGTCTTAAATTAAGGATTATATTTCTGGAAAGACCTAATAATACTTTTTAACCCAATTTTCCTGGGTTAATTGCTAGTAACTGAGCTGATATAGGCTATTGTGGGTCTTGACTCTAAGTCTTGACTGTAAATCTTGACTATGTGGTGTCCCAAATAAGTATTAATGATACAGTCTCTCTATTTGTAGAGTAGCTTTAGTTCTTTCTTTCTGGTCTGTCACTTGATCCCCAGAACCACAGACTCCTGTGTGGCTGACAAAATTGCATAGGAATGCAGGCACCAGAAGAGCACATGTCATTCCATTTATAAGTCTATCTCATTTCAGCCCTCAGTTGAAAGGTATTTTGTTAATCTTAGAAACAACTAGGAACATTTTCATTGAATTAAAATGAGTTCCCTTATAGCTGTTTAGTATCAAGTAATGGATAATTTGCATCCAAGTCTAAGAAACCTTTACTTTTCCTTTATAAGAAATTCATGGATACAATTAACAGAAAACCACCAATTACAAATTTCTGCCCAGTGGTATTCCTAGGTCTTAATTACAGTCTCTGACAATGAAAAACAACTTTGGGTTTTTCTCAGCAGTAAGAACAGTCAGAAACAGTTACCTCTGAGGTCAGGAATACTGAAACTGGAGCATTTGCTAGTTTATCTAAGAGATTTAAACATTTCCAAAATAACTGACCCAAAAGACAGTGTAAGCTGCTCAACTTTTGAATAAGTTATAAAATCAAGGCCAATTGGAGTGGAAACCTCCTGATTTGGCAGTGCTTGGTACTATCAACCAGTGGATCAACAAAGGCAGAGAAGTCATCTTAGATTATTTAACTGGTTCCCCAAGTACACTATTTAATATGGTATTCAGTGATTATCTAAAATATGTTAGGATTAATGTCAGCTACCTAGAATGAGGAATGAAAAATGCCCCGTAGTTTCTTTTCAAATGCCTCCTTCTCTTCCTCCTCACTCCCACAAGCTGGTGATGTAGGCAGGACAAGATTAAACACTGTTTTAACTGGTCAACTGATGAAACACCTGTTATCCACCATAAGCAGCTTTCTTCTCTCACCCCAGAAATAAATCATTACTCACTGTATCCAACACAGAAAATACTTTCCCCCTCGTCTTGTTCCACGCTCCACTGCTTTTCCCTGCCCTTCAAAACACTGCCACCCTTTTCCAAGGGCCTTAGACTAATGGAATCTGGGGCTGTAAGGGACCTCAGAGGTCATGTAGTCCAACCCACCTGCCCCTACCTGCCCCCATCCTGAGACTTGTACCCATCTGGGGCACAGACTTGCAGCTTTATGAAACTAATGCCTGTTATTCTCCCTGCTCTCTCCTTTGTCCCTACAGCGCCATGGCTACTTATTCTGCCACATGTGCCAACAATAGCCCTGCACAGGGCATCAACATGGCCAACAGCATTGCCAACCTGAGACTGAAGGCCAAGGAATATAGTTTACAGAGGAACCAGGTGCCAACAGTCAACTGAGGAAAAAAATAATTAAACAGGCCTAAGAAGAAATCAAAAACCATAAGACACCTATCCTGCTCTGTCATTTCTACATCTGCTGGAAAAAAATAAAAACAAACAAACAAACACAGAAATAAACTATTGGGACCATGGCAGAGAAAAGCAGGAGAGGAGCAAAATGAAAATTAGTTAACAAATGTTCCTCCTCCCTCTGGGATACCACCACCACTTGTTTCTG
The DNA here is from genome assembly GCF_963455315.2 of Globicephala melas. Taxonomy (NCBI): domain Eukaryota; kingdom Metazoa; phylum Chordata; class Mammalia; order Artiodactyla; family Delphinidae; genus Globicephala; species Globicephala melas. Next base: position 58,380,597 of record NC_083314.1, on the reverse strand, counting down.
TGTGTGTTAATTTTGTTTTTCCTTCTATTCATATGCTTTGCTTGATATACTCTGAGCTTCTTCAGTTAAGTTCAGCCCACCCACCCCCATGATTGTATGGGTTTTAAAAGAATCTACAGCAGCCAAAGAAACCATATATGTATATATATTCAGAATAATTGCCTATAGTCTCCTCATTGACCTGTTTGAACCTCAGTGTCTTACACTATCCTTCTTCCTAGTTCTCTGTACAGAAGCTCTAGGAACTTCTGAAAAGCCAAAGTCTTTCTGAAGAATCTGTGCCAGACATAATTCCCTTTCTCATTGTCTCCATCTCTGTTGGTCATGGTAAGCTTGTTCCGTCAGCTACTGGAAAGAAAAAGCAATTGTATACAACATCTGGTCACTGGCCTGTCTGATCCAGTGTGATTGGCTATGTCTGGCTAATTCTAAGCTCTAAGTTCTAGATCTAAGCTCTAGATTTAAGCTCTAAACTATAGAGGATAATATTACCATCACTACCACCCCTCACCCCTATCCAATCAATCAGCCATCCTAAGTTAAAGATATTTGTTGTTTCTTGAATGATTTGCTGTCATAGGCTATTTGATAGAAGATACATTTTTCACTTGAGAGAGGGAGAGACATTTCTCTAGGAAAACAAAGACTAAGTTGTGAAAGGCATGGCCTATATCTCTTTGGTGCCTTAAGGGTAGTCAGATGCACACTTATATATATACTGTATATATTTATATATTATATATATATAAAATATTCTTGCAAGCTTGAGTTTGAAGTTTCTCAAACACTACAAAGAGCAAATTTCACACCATCACAAGTGTCTTTATTTCTACGGTGATAAGACTTTTTATTAGGGATCTCATTTCCTTTCTTTCTCTACACAAAATTCTCATTACGGCCACAGAGCAATTGATAGGGCCGCTGTTTGAAAACAGGTCTAATTTTCACATTAGGGTTTTAAATAAATTAGAAGCTATTTGAGGCTATGAAAATGTCCTTGAGTTTGGCACCTGAACTCTGGTGGAATGCTGATACATTCTGATCTATCACGCGAATTACACTTAGAAGAGGGAAAGCCGTTTCGTCATCTGTCCTTTTTCCACTCAACAGAAATCTGAAAGATACGCCTTTAAGTGGAATACTTAAAGGTTTATCTAAATTCTAAAAATTTAAAAGGCAATTGTGGGCTATTTTTATCTTCTAATATATTGAAATAAAGTTTCGTGTCTAGGGCTGGGAGCCAGGACTGACCTTTTCTTTGTTTCTTTCTCTTTGTTTCCACCCGTGCTTTTGTAACTTGTCAGGTAAACTTGACCAAACCATGTTACCATGCTGTGCCTTGGTTTACCTTTTTTGTAAAATGGGTTTAACAATACTTACCTACCTCACAGGGGTGTTGTGAGGCTCTAATCATTTGCTTTTTCATTCTTTCCTGTATTCTCTGTACGTCCAGCGCTTTGTAGCCATGGGAGGAAAGGGAATATAAAAGTATACCATGTTAATAGAAGGCTGCTGTACCCAGAAGCCTTGTTTTCTAGCAAGGAAATGCTACCTTGCTGTAAATACTTATAACCTTGTATTTGGAAATGAGAAATAGGTTTATATTTGCAGACCTCTCAAAAAATCACATCATTTGACCAAAGAATAATTTAAGACACACAGAACAGACATATCTTTGACTTACGTTTTCATCCTGACCAACTTGGATTTCTAATAATTTTTATCAGTAATTTGAAAAGGTTTAGATTGATTTTGGCCAAATATGCCAACTCTGAGTGACAGGCAAGGATTTGGGATTTAAGATGCACTTTTAGTACAGATTTTTTATTTTCCCTGGCATATCAGATTAAGCTAATGGTGGTATTTTTTCAGTCAAACAGCCACCAATCTGAAAATGTATTTCCTATGTTGATTTTGAACTTCTTTTATTAAGAAGGAAGCCCATCTTATGCATTTTGCTTTCATCAGCTGATTCTCTCTTAACATACTATTAAAACATTTCTTACTGAATGGTTTATGTAGGCTGGCTGAACAACACACATTACTTGCTTCCTAAAGTATTCTTCAACTAATTCTTTTATCCCACTAGTTGCTGCAGATTATCAAGTTTCAAAGGAACAGTGTATCCTAACAGATTAAAACGTTCTTTGTGAAATGAGTGCAGTCCAAGAAATTGGTGAACTTTTGGAGTTTGGGGAGAACAGCTAAAAAAGGATTTGGGTTATATAGTGCAGGGAAGAGACATCATAGGTGAAAAGATTTTGCTAAAAAGGGGGAAATCTTAGAAGAGGGAGTAAAGAGATAGAGGATCATGTAAAACAAGGTCATTTGAAACTTGCATCCTGACATTCATTTCCAGTGGTGAAGAGAAAAGCCTGAACCCATAACCCCAGTGCTGGATGAAATTAGGCAATTTTACCCAACACCTGGGCAAGTGCTGTCCAGGAATATCATAGAGTAACCAATGCTGTCTGCCACAGGAGCTTTTATTGCTAGTGAATCAATACCACAGACACCTATTATGTAAGCATCTGATGGAGACATGTACACAGGGTACAAGCACTCAATTTTGTTCATTCGTTATTGATTAAAAAAATAGAAGTTTGATATGTAATTTGGAGGAGTAGCCTTCTGGCTCCTAAACCAGGTGTCAACAGAGGGCCTCAGGGACACAAAATTCAAAGGCATATCCCTGTTCCTTATCATCTATACCCAGATAACAGATGAATACATACAAACTATCTGTCTGTGTCCCCAGTCCCCGCCACCACCAAAATAAGGCGCTGATTTGTAGGGTACTTGGCAGTTTAAATCAAGCAGGAAGAAGTGACCGGATAAAAAAGGGAATGACATTTAGGGTATAAAGATCTCATAAGAAATGTAATATGTAAATTATATCTTGCTTTATGATGTAAAATATACATTGTTTGCGCTAGAATAGAAATGATTCCTTTTCAATAAAAAGAAAGAAGGATACTACTATGTCTGCTGAGTCTGCTGGTTCTTTTCTCTTTGACCTTCAAAAACACATCTGCTAAGATCTAAGATTGCACTCAGAAAAGAGTGAAGGTAAGAGGGATTTATGAACAAGAGAACTTTTATCAGAGTGTAATAATATTTTCTAAAAAAGGGAAATAATCTATTGTTCTCACAAACAAAGACAAATGGTGGGAGAAAGAGGGGACTTTTTTTTAGTATAATGGATAAGTATCAAGCGGATCTTTTAGGAGAGTTTTGCTATTTTTCATCCACATCTTTAGTATCCACAATAACAGATATCATTAGACAAAACAGATTTTATATAAAGCACGGCCTTTTCTTTTAGAAAAAAGAAGTAACAAAGTAACATTTCTTAAGCACCTATTGTTATAGCATTGTGTGTGGTAACTGGTGGAGGCGTGATATAGAAAAACTAAATAGGAATCGAGTTTTTTCATACAAATTAAAATATGATTTAAAAGGCAACTACAGCATGAACAAATTTATGCAGTAGTTCAAGACAATAAATTAATGTGTCAAAGAAATAGAGCAGATGGGAGTTCAGAAGAGGAAGCAAGAAAACACTGTGAACTGGAATGGGAGAGGGTTTCACGGAGGAACTGGGGCTTGAGTTTCATCAGCAAGGATTTGGTCAGGAGAAGGGAAAGTGATGGCTTTCAGGTAGGGGGAATGGCATGCATAAGAAAGGATGAAGGTAGGGATACGGGAATGAGGAATTTGTTTCAGGGAATGAGGAATTTGTTTCAGGAGGGCACGGCAAGATGGGCCTTGTGACCGCCTGGAGGGGTGGGATAGGAAGGGTGGGAGGGAGACGCAAGAGGGAAGAGCTATGGGAACATATGTATATGTATAACTGATTCACTTTGTTATAAAGCAGAAACTAACACACCATTGTAAAGCAATTATACCCCAATAAAGATGTTAAAAAAAAAAAAAAGATGGGCCTAGATGGGATGGAGAGTTTATTTTCAAGTGGAGTAGAAGAAAACACTGAAGATTGAAGCTGAGTCTTCATCTTGCAAGGTATTATGTGTCAGACAAAGGACTGTGGACTTTTCCTCAGGCCATAGAGATTCATTGAAAATTATAAAGCAGGAAAAAAAAAATGCCATGCAAAAAGTACTTCTTTAGCAGGATTGTTCTGGTAAAAGAATAAAGGTAAACTAGCGCAGAACAGAAACCGGAAGCAGAACAGAGAGAAGGGGAACAAAAAACAAAGGATGGATAGGAAATATCTTGCAAGGAAAGAATCAGTAGAACTTTATGATGGGAGAAAGAGAATGGACAAATCAAAGACAACCCTGATTTGAAACCTGGGGACTAGGGGGATGAATCACTGACAAAACTGACAAAAAGCAACAAAAATGGGAGAGACCCAATTACAGGAGAAGATAATTGCAGTTTTAGATGTATTATATTATTGTACCATTTGAAAACTGAAATGTAGGGACTTCCCTGGCAGTCCGGTGGTTAAGACTCCACGCTTTCACTGCAGCGGGCATGGGTTTGGCCCCTACTCAGGGAACTAAGATCCCACATGCTGAGTGGCATGGACAAAAATACAAAACAAAAAAACTGAAATATAAGTGTCCAGTAAGTGAAGAAGTAAGGCTTGGAACCAAGGTCAAGGATGATAGACGTTTGGGATTCATCTTTAAGGAGGTGACACCTTGAGGTACAAGTGTGAATAAGTTCTTCGAGAAGAGAAAGTGTCGTGACTCAAATAAATATTTTAATAAGTGGCTTTTGGAAGTAGTTTAGCCCAGGGAGAAAGACAGGACTTTGAAGAACATCTCCAATTAGGGAGAGAGTTACTGAAAGCAATTTACAAGGAGCTTTTTGAGAAATAGGAGAGAGGTCAGCTTGTTTGTTATCCCAGAGTTAAGGAAAGAGAAGTTTTCAAAAAGAAGGGAATGCTTAATATACTCAAATGCTGTAGAGCAGACCAGCTAACTGGGGGTGGGGAAAAGGCCATTGGATTAGTGATTTTCTAGAGTACAGTGTACTAGAGTGCTGAAAGAAGAAGGTACATTTTGACAAGTTACGGTAAGAAGAAGTGCTTTAAAAAATGGAAGCAGTGGCTATAGACCACTTGCTTGAGACTTTTGGCATTGCAAGTGTATTAATAAGGATCCTTTCAGTGGCAGGTGGCAGAAACCTATCGCACTAGTTCAAATTACAAAGAGCTTTACTTAAAGGACACTAGGGTTGCCCACTGAACCCAGAAAAACACTGCTGGAGCCAGAGTAGCCCTTGGGATCCCAGACACTGTAATGAGGCCCATACCCTTAGACCTGGCAAAGTCCACACACCCTGCGTTGGGTCTCACTAGCACTCCTCTGACTGTGCAAATAGTCTAGGGGGCCAGATGGATGTGCCCACCTGGAATCTGCACCATTCATTGTAGACCATCCTTCGGGCACTTGGGATTTGGAATTTCCTGTCAGAATGACCTGGAACCTGCTTTCAGGGTTTCCATAGGCCTCTTTTCCTAGGACCACTGTTTTTGGGAGATGGGGTTTGTATGTTGTCCTAGGATATGTGTGCTGCAGTTGCCACCTGTGTGCGCATGTCTACTTTTGCTGTGGGATGGGGCTGAGGTGAGAAGGGAAGTGGGTAGGCCACAGGCTGGGGGCTAGGTCCTGGCCCTTCCCTACACTGCCATGCTCTGAAAGAAATTACAAAGCAAACAGTCTGAGAATTCTGGATGTGAACCTGGCTTTTCTGGTCATTATGGAGGGATTCATTAATGGAGGAGAGTGGAGCATAATTGTTTAGCGGTTTGTTAGCCTGATTTATAATATAAGCGTGTGGACGTAACTATGCGGACCTTCATTTGTACTCTTGCCTGGGTATGGCTCTAGCACCCCCATGGATGAGAGACCTGGCTTGGCTGCCTTTTGATTTAATTTCTGGAGACTCCATTAACTAGAAATCAGTGCCAGAAAGCTTTTTGCGTCATAAATTTTGAATCTGAACCCATCCTGACCCCACTTTTTTTTTTCTCTTAGAAATAGGACTCAGAGTTCTATGCATCTGTAGGACTTCAGTTTGAAGTCTTCTTTCAAATCTTCCTTGGGACAGGGTCACAGGAGAGTTCTGAACAGAGCTAATCTGCCCCCTATCAACCAACATCCCAATTTATTGTGATTTACATGGGTTGGGGTTTGATACCTTACATCAGGTCTATGGGGAGAGAAAACAGCAGAGAGCTTTGAGAAAGGGCCGAGAAGGGAGATTTCAGTTATCGCTTTAGCTCCTCTTAAGCCCATGTACTTTCCACTGTGTTTCAAACTTCCTGACTTTGCTTTAAAAGGGGACATTTCTGTTACAGTTCACAGAGTTTGCTATGGTCTGACCCTCGGGAGTCTTGGAGATCTGGCAATGGGTTGAGATCCTCCTGGTTGTACAGAATACCTCAGGTCATGTAGTTCTAGATTTGAGGGCCTCTAATAAATGACACTCCTCTTTCACTTACCCATTTCTATACTGTTAGGTACATTTCTGTTGCAAGTGGCAGAAACCCAACTGAAATTAGGTTGAGGCAGTTTAATTAGGGTGTTTATTAGATGGATGGGAGGTAGGCCAGAGGAAGAAAAGAGGAGCCATGAGAATCAGGGTAGCTCTGAGAAGCTCAGCTACCAGAAGAGACTTGACATCACCAGAACCCTCTGTCTCTCATCTCTGCAGGCAAATTTTCTCCATGGAGTAAGGAAACTGACTGCTGGCAGAGGCAGACTTACATCCCTTCAGCTTTAGCAGAAAGATCTGAGAAACCAGCTCCTGTTATAAATGTCCTGGGAGAGGACTTTAGTGTCCTGGCTTGATTTACGCACACTCATGACCCAATCATTGTGCCCTGGGGGTGGAGGTGTACTGAGCCTCCAGACCAGGGGTGTCTGCCTTTTTCAGGCACCACTTGAGCATCAGGGCAACTCCTCTTGTCCTCACTTCTACCTCTAGTCACTACTGAAACACTCAGTCCCCAGCGTATTTCCAGAGTCTTGTAGACAGAACATAAACTAAGCCAATGTACAAATGCTCCCCACTTTCATTTTCAGGCATACAATTATTGGACATCAGTCCCCATAGCAGTGGTGGCCACCTTGATAATGGATCCTTGTGTTGGTTTCCCTTTTTTCCTTTTTATTCCCTAAGCTCCTCAATCCTGCTACCTGGGATCATTTTCCAAATAAAATACCTGCATGTCAGCCATTACCTCCATCTGTGCTTTTTCAGGGGTGGGGTGGGGGAGGGCTCTGACTAATACGAAGCTCTATTCTCTTTTGCTAGGGGCATCCTCCCCAAAACTATGTGGATTGAGTATTGGGGACCTGCTGTTACCAGATGAAAGAGAAGGAAATGAAATGTAGGCAGATAAAGATAACACAGACAGGTTGTCCCGAGCAAGGAAGGAGAGAGAAACATTTTTGACTGTAAATTGCTTTCCATCTCAATTGGTATTAACTCTTTCTTCTCACTAATGTTGGCAAATGTTTGCTGCAAATACTTCAGTTAAAATCATACCAATTCCTTTCCTCATTCTTGTAGAAGAGACAGCTAGCATTTCAACAAAGCCATTTACTCTTCTTTCTGTGCACATGGGTAGGTCTCATGCCCCAGCATCCCTTGCAGTAAGGTGTGGTCTTGTGACTAATTTTCAGACAATGGAATGAGAGAAGTGGTATTTGACAACTTCAGTCCTGGCTCATAGCTCCCATCTATGCTTTCCTTTGCTCTTCCTCCCTCTGGCTGCCTGATATGACAGCCTCTGATCAACATGGGGAACCACATTTTAAGGATGGTAAAGCAACAGTCAACCTGGAACTTGGAAAAGTGACTTCAGGAAGCAACGCTGCAACTCTCGCTGACCTGGAAACATTCTGGAGTGTTATATGGTGGGGAAATAAAGTTTTGTTCTGTCAATCTATTACATGACAAGGTTTATTTGTTAACTGCAACTCAGCCCAACCTAATACCTCCTCCCCCTTTCTCCTCCCTTTCCATTCTTCCTTCCTTCAATATCACATGCATTTCAAGATCCTTGTAACTCACTGACTTACTGTTTTCCATGAGCACACATTCTTATTCTCCCATACTGGATATTTGAATATTATAATATATAGTTTTATAGCATCTTGTGCCCTTTGGATAATACCTAATTAATTGAATATTGTAGTAAATGAGTACACTAAATATCACTTTCAATAAATTAGTGCCGGACACTCTGGAGTTCCTGGAAAATATCTCAAAATGTTATTCTAGTTATAAAAAGGCAGCATTCTTGAAAGTAAGATAGCCAGGTCATCTACAAATTGAAGACATCTGAAAACTATTTCTTAGAGTCACATATTTATTTGCTTAGTGTCACTCAGTTACTCAGAGGTAAAATAAGGCTAGCGATCCTGGACAGCTAGAGAAACTCACACATGTGCACAGAAAGATGTGAACAGAAATGTCCATTATAGCACGGTTTGCAATAATAAAATATTGGAAACAAATAAAATGTCCATCAAAGAGAGAATAAACAAAACTGTGATATATTCAGACAATGGAATATTATTCAGAAATAAAAAATGAATAAATGAGAAATGGCTACCACATATCTACTTGGGGACCTCTCAGAAACATAACTGTGAGAAGAAAAAATAAAAGTTGCAGAAGGATATATGATACTTTATATAAAGTTTAAAAATGCACACTAAAATCATATATTGTTTATAAACACAGATGCATGTGGTAAAAATACACATACATATAAATAAGTAAAAAGATGAAATGAAAAACAATTTCAGAATACTATTTCAGAAAAGGCAATTTCTGAGTAAGGAGGTAAGGCATAGGATTGGAAGGGGCACACTGAGTGCTTCAAGTAAATCAGAACTACTTCATTTCTTAAAAAATATGAAGGTGTCTGCTCTTCTGGTGAGATGGGGCCGGGAGACGCTCTGCTCACCTTCTTGCCTGGGTTGGCATTCAGGCTCTAGGGCCGACAGAAAATCTCGTTTGAGGGTCCCACTGAGTTCCCCGGTCAGAGTGTTGTAGCTGAGGAGAGCGGCTGCTTGGGAATACTGTTCAGGCACTGCAGAAAGCCTTCTTGGAATCTGACATGTTATCACTTTGGGATCGTTGGCCTGCTGCTCCTGTCTTGGCCACATGAAGGCTCAGACTGTCCCAGTCTCTGAACTGAAGAGAACCAACACTATTAGCATATCTCTCACCACCAAGAATGCAAGGTATTTCAATGAAGAGTATCAGGAGGACATCTGCAAATCCTAGACTGGCATGTACAAGTTCTGAGGAATGGTAGAATAACCCAATGTATCTGGGTGACGTTTGGAGACATCTGGGACAGAGCTACAACAGGGCAAGGGCTGACACCCAACTCATAGCCCACCTCCTCCAGCCATGTGGCTGTCAGGGTCTTGGTGCTCTGGCTGGCTGTCAGGCCTGAGCCTCTGAGGTGGGAGAGCTGAAATAAGGACATTATCCACCACAGACCTCCAAGCCCCACATAATATCAATGGGAGAGAGCTCTCCCAGAGATCTCTGTCTCAACGCTAAGACCCAGCTCCACTCAATGACCAGCAAGCTCCAGTGCTGGACATCCCATGCCAAATAACTAGCACGACAGGAACACAAACCCACCCATTAGCAGAGAGGCTGCCTAAAATCATACTAAGTTCATAGACACCCCAAAACACACCACAAGAAGTGGTCCTGCCCACCAGAAAGACAAGATCCAGCCTCATCCACCAGAACACAGGCACCAGTAACCTTGACCAGGAAGCCTACAAAACCCACTGAATCAAACTTACCCACTGGGGGCAGACACGAAAAACAATGGGAGCTATGAACTAGCAGCCTGCAAAAAGGAGACACCAAACACAGTAAGTTAAGCAAAATGAGAAGACAGAGAAATACACAGCAGATGAAGGAACAAGGAAAAACTCACCAGACCAAACAAATGAAGAGGAAATAGGTAGTCTACCTGAAAAAGAATTCAGAGTAATGATAGCAAAGATAATCCCAAATCCTGGAAATAGAATAGAGAAAATAAAAGATATGTTTAACAAGGACCTAGAAGAACTAAAGTGCAAACAAACAATGATGAACAACACAATAAATGAAATTAAAAATTCTCTAGAAGGAATCAATAGCAGAATAACTGAGGTAGAAGAATGGATAAGTGACCTAGAAGATAAAATAATGGAAATCACTACCACAGACCAGAATAAAGAAAAAAGAATGAAAAGAATTGAGGACAGCCTCAGAAACCTCTGGGACAACATTAAACACACCAACATTCAAATTACAGAGGTCCCAGAAGAAGAAGAGAAAAAGAAAGGGACTGAGAAAATATTTGAAGAGATTATACTTGAAAACTTATTTAATATGGGAAAAGAAATAGTCATTCAAGTTCAGGAAGCAGAGAAAGTCCCATACAGGATATATCTGAGGAGAAACACACCAAGACACATATTAATCAAACTATCAAAAATTAAATAAAAAGAAAAAACATTAAAAGCAGCAAGGGAAAAACAACAAATAACATACAAGGGAATCCCCATAAGGTTAACAGTTGATCTTTCAGCATAAACTCTGCAAGCCAGAAGGGAGTGGTAGGACATATTTAAAGTGATGAAAGGGAAAAACCTACAACCAAGATTACCCTACCCAGCAATGATCTCATTCAGATTTGACGGAGAAATTACAATTTTCACAGACAAGCGAAAGCTAAGAGAATTCAGCACCACCAAACCGGGTTTACAACAAATGCTAAAGGAACTTCTCTAGGCAGGAAACACAAGACAAGGAAAAGACCTACAATAACAAACCCAAAAATTAAGAAAATGGTAATAGGAACGTACATATAGAAAATTACATTAAATGTAAATAGATTAAATGCTCCAACCACAACACATAGCCTGGCTGAATGTCAACAAAAACAAGACCGTATATATGCTGTCTACGAGAGACCAACTTCAGACCTAGGGACATATACAGACTGAAAGTGAGGGGATGAAAACAGATATTCCATGCAAAAGGAAATCAAAAGAAAGCTGGAGCAGCAATTCTCATATTGGACAAAATAGACCTTAACACAAAGACTATTACAAGAAACAAAGAAGGACACTACATAATGATCAAGGGATCAATCCAAGAAGAAGATATAACAATTGTAAATATATAGGCACCCAAAACAGGAGCACCTCAATATATAAGGCAAATGCTAACAGCCAAAAAAGGGGAAATCAACAGTAACACAATTATAGTAGGGGACTTTCCACTTTCAGCAATGGACAGATCATCCAAAATGAAAATACATAAGGAAACATAAGCTTTAATTGACACATTAAACAAGACGGACTTAATTGATATTTATAGAATATTCCATCCAAAACAACAGAATACACTTTCTTCTCAAGTGTTCATGGAACATTCTCCAGGATAGATCATATCTTGGGTCACAAATCAAGCCTTGGTAAATTTAAGAAAGTTGAAATAGTATCAAGTATCTTTTCTGACCACAACGCTATAAGACTAGATATCAATTACAGGAAAAAATCTGTAAAAAATACAAACACATGGAGGCTAAACAATACACTATTAATAACAAAGAGATTACTGAAGAAATCAAAGAGGCAATCAAAAAATACCTAGAGACAAATGACAATGAAAACATGATGACCCAAAACCTATGGGATGCAGCAAAATCCATTCTAAGACGGAAGTTTATAGCAATAAAATCCTACCTCAAGAAACAAGAAAAATCTCAAATGAACAACCTACACTTACACCTAAGCAATTAGGGAAGGAAGAACAAAAAAACCCCAAAGTTAGTAGAACAGAAGAAATCATGAAGATCAGATCAGAAATCAATGAAAAAGAAAAGAAGGAAATGATAGCAAAGATCAAGAAAATTAAAAGCTAGTTCTTTGGGAAGATAAACAAAATTGATAAACCTTTAGCCAGACTCATCAAGAAATAAAGGGAGAAGATTCAAATCAATAGAAATAGAAATGTAAAAGGAGAAGTAACAACTGACACTGAAGAAATACAAAGGATCATGAGAGATTACTACAAGCAACTATATGCCAATAAAATGGACACCCTGGAGGAAATGGAAAAATTCTTAGAAAAGCACAACTTACCGAGACTGAACTGAAGAAATAGAAAATATAACCAGACAAATCACAGGCACTGAAATGGAAATTGTGATTAAAAGTCTTCCAAGAAACGAAAGCCCAGGACCAGATACCTTCGCAGGCGAATTCTATCAAACATTTAGAGAAGAATTAACACCTATCCTTCTCAAACTCTTCCAAAATATAGCAGAGGGAGGAACACTCCCAATTTCATTCTACGAGGACACCAGCACCCTGATACTAAAACCAGAAAAAGATGTCACAAAAAAAAACTAGAGGTCACTATCACCGATGAACATTGACACAAAAATCCTCAACAAAATACTAGCAAACAGAATCCAACAGCACATTAAAAGGATCATACACCATGATCAAGTGGGGTTTATCCCAGGAATACATGGATTCTTGAATATATGCAATTCAATCAATGTGATACACCAAATTAACAAATTGAAGGATAAAAACCATATGATCATCTCAATAGATGCAGAAAAAATTTTGACAAAATTCAACACCCATTTATTATAAAAACCCTAGAGAAAGTAGGCATAGAGGGAACTTACCTCAACATGATAAAGACCATATATGAAAAACCCACAGCCAACATCCTTCTCAATGGCAAAAAACTGAAACCATTCCCACTGAGATCAGGAACAAGACAAGGTTGCCCACTCTCATTACTATTATTCAACATAGTTTTGGAAGTTTTAGCCACAGCAATCAGAGAAGAAAAAGAAATAAAAGGAATCCAAATCAGAAAAGAAGAAGTTAAGCTATCACTGTTTGCAGATGACATGATACTATACATAGAGAATCCTAAAGATGCCATCAGAAAACTACTAGAGCTAATCAATGAATTTGGTAAAGTAGCAGGATACAAAATTAATGCACAGAAATCTCTGGCATTCCTATACACTAATGATGAAAAATCTGAAAGAGAAATTCAGGACACACTCATATGTACCGTTGCAACAAAAAGAATAAAATACCAAGGAATAAACCTACCTAAGGAGACAAAACACCTGCATGCAGAAAACTATAAGACACTGATGAAAGAAATTAAAGATGATACAAACAGATGGAGAGATATACCATGTTCCTTGATTGGAAGAATCAACATTATGAAAATGACTATACTACCCAAAGCAATCTACAGTTTCAATGCAATCCCTATCAAACTACCAATGGCATTTTTCACAGAACTAGAAGCAAAAATTTAACAATTTATATAGAAACACAACAGACCTCGAATGGCCAAAGCAATCGTGAGAAGAAAAACAGAGCTGGAGGAATCAGGCTCCCTGACTTCAGACTATACTACAAAGCTACAGTAATCAAGAAGTATGGTACAGAAATATAGATCAATGGAACAAGGAAGAAAGCACAGGGATAAACCCACGCACATATGGTCACCTTATTTTTGAAAAAGGAGGCAAGAATATACAATGGAGAAAAGTCAGCCTCTTCAGTAAGTGGTGCTGGGAAAACTGGACAGCTACATGTAAAAGAATGAAATTAGAACACTCCCTAACATCATACCCAAAAATAAACTCAAAATGGGTGAAAGACCTAAATGTAAGGCCAGACACTATAAAACTCTTAGAGGAAAACATAAGCAGAACACTCTATGACATAAATCACAGCAAGATACTCTTTGACCCACCTCCTAGAGAAAGGGAAATAAAAACAAAAATAAACCAATGGTACCTAATGAAGCTTAAAAGCTTTTGCACAGCAAAGGAAACCATAAAGAGACTAAAAGACAACCCTCAAAATGGGAGAAAATATTTGCAAATGAAAAAAAAGACAAAGGATTCATCTCCAAAATATACAAACACATGGAGCTCAATATAAAAATAACAAACATTCCAATCCAAAAATGGGCAGAAGACCTAAATAGACATTTCTCCAAAGGAGACATACAGATTGCCAACAAACACATGAAAGGATGCTCCACATAACTAATCATTAGAGAAATGCAAATCAAAACTAAAATGAGGTATCAACTCACACCAGTCACAATGGCCGTCATCAAAAAATCTACAAACAATAAATGCTGGAGAGGGTGTGGAGAAAAGGGAACACTCTTGCACTGTTGGTGGGAATGTAAATTGATACAGCCACTATGGAGAACAGTATGGAGGTTACTTAAAAACTAAAAATAAAACTACCATAGGACCCAGCAATCCCACAACTGGGCATATATCCTGAGAAAACCATAATTCAAAAAGAGACATGGGGCTTCCCTGGTGGCGCAGTGGTTGAGAGTCCGCCTGCCGATGCAGGGGACACGGGTTTGTGCCCCAGTCCGGGAAGATCCCACATGCCGCAGAGCGGCCGTGCCCGTGAGCCATGGCCGCTGAGCCTGCGCGTCCGGAGCCTGTGCTCCGCAACGGGAGAGGCCACAACAGTGAGAGGCCCGGGTACAGCAAAAAAAAAAAAAAAAAAAAAAAAGACATATACCACAATGCTCATTGCAGCACTATTTACAATAGGCAGGACATGGAAGTAACCTAAGTGTCCATCAACAGATGAATGGGTAAAGAAGATGTGGCACATATATACAATGGAATATTACTCAGCCATAGAAAGAAACGAAATTGAGTTATTTGTAGTGAGGCGGATGGACCTAGCATGTGTCATACAGAGTGAAGTGAGAAAAACAAAAACAAATATTGTGTGCTAACCCATGTATATGGTATCTAAAAAAAAAAACAAAAAGGTTCTGAAGAACCTAGGGGCAAGACAGGAATAAAGATGCACAGGTGGAGAGTGGACTTGAGGACACAGGGAGGGAGAGGGTTGGGCTGGGATGAGGTGAGAGAGTCGCATGGACATATATACACTACCAAATATAGAATGGATCGCAGGTGGGAAGCAGCTGCATAGCACAGGGAGATCAGCTGGCTGATTTTTTTTTTTAACATCTTTATTGAAGTATAATTACTTTACAGTGGTGTGTTAGTTTCTGCTTTATAACAAAGTGAATCAGCTATGAATAAAGGTATATCCCCATGTCTCCTTCCTCTTGTGTCTCCCTCCCACCCTCCCTATCCCGCCTCTCTAGGTGGTCACAAAACACCAAGCTGATTTCCCTGTGCTATGCGGCTGCTTCCCACTAGCTATATATTTTACATCTGGTAGCATATATAAGTCCAGGCCACTCTCTCACTTCATCCCAGCTTACCCTTGCCCCCCCAACCCCAGTCCTCAAGTCCATTCTCTACATCTCCAACTTTATTCCTGTCCTGACCTTAGGCTCTTCGTAAGCTTTTTTTTTTTTAATTCCATATGTATATGTTAGCATATAGTATTTGTTTTTCTCTTTCTGACTTCGCTCTGTATGACAGACTCTATGTCCACCCAACTCACTACAAATAATTCAATTTCTTTTCTTTTTATGGCTGAGTAATTTGTATATAATTGTATATATGTGCCATATCTTCTTTGTCCATTCATCTGTCGATGGACACTTAGGTTGCTTCCATGTCCTGGCTATTGTAAACAGAGCTGCAATGAACATTGTGGTACATGACTCTTTTTGAATTATGGTTTTCTCAGTGTATATGCCCAATAGTTGGATTGCTGGGTCCTATAGTAGTTCTATTTTTAGTTTTTAAGTAACCTCCATACTGTTCTCCATAGTGGTTGTATCAATTTACATTCCCACCAACAGTGCAAGAGGGTTCCCTTTCCTCCACACCCTCTCCAGCATTTATTGTTTGTAGATTTTTTGATCATGGCCATTGTGTCTGGTGTGTGGTGATAGCTCATTGTAGTTTTGATTTGCATTTCTCTAATGATTTGTGAAGTTGATCATCCTTTCATGTGTTTGTTGACAATCTGTATATCTTCTTCGGAGAAATGTCTATTTAGGTCTTCTGCCCGTTTTTGGTTTGGGCTGTTTGTTTTTTTGATATTGAGCTGCATGAGCTGCTTGTATATTTTGGAGATTAATCCTTTGTCAGTTGCTTCATCAGCAAATATTTTCTCCCATTCTGAGGGCTGTCTTTTACTCTTGTTTATGGCTTCCTTCGCTGTGCAAAAGCTTTTAAGTTTCATTAGGTCCCATTTGTTTATCTTTGTTTTTATTTCCCTTTTTCTAGGAGGTGGGTCAAAAAGGATGTTGCTGTGATTTATGTCATAGAGTGTTCTGCCTATGTTTTCCTTTAAGAGTTTTATAGTGTCTGGCCTTACATTTAGGTCTTTAATCCATTTTGAGTTTATTTTTGTGTACAGTGTTCTAATTTCATTCTTTGATGTTTAGCTGTCCAGTTTTCCCCGTACCACTTATTGAAGAGGCTGTCTTTTCTCCATTGTATATTCTTGCCTCCTTTGTCAAAAATAAGGTGACCATATGTGTGTGGGTTTATCCCTGGGTTTATCTATTCTGTTCCATTGATCTATATTTCTGTTTTTGTGCCTGTACCATACTGTCTTGATTACTGTAGCTTTGTAGCATTGTATGAAGTCATGGATCCCGATTCCTCCAGCTCCGTTTTTCTTTCTCAAGATTGCTTTGGCCATTTGGGGTCTTTTGTGTTTCTACACAAATTGTGAAAACTTTTGTCCTACTTCTGTGAAAATGCCATTGGTAGTTTGATAGGGATTGCATTGAATCTGTAGATTGCTTTGGGTAGTATAGTCATTTTCATAATGTTGATTCTTGCAATCCAAGAACATAGTATATCTCTCCATCTGTTTGTATCGTCTTTAATTTCTTTCATCAGTGTCTTATAATTTTCTGCATACAGGTCTTTTGTTTCCTTATGTAGTTTTATTCCTAGGTGTTTTATTCTCTTTGTTGCATTGGTAAATGGGAGTGTTTCCTCAATTTCTCTTTCAGATTTTTCATCATTAGTGTATAGGAATGCCAGAGATTTCTGTGCATTAATTTTGTATCCAGCCACTTTACTAAATTCACTGATTAACTCTAGTAGTTTTCTGGTAGTGTCTTTAGGATTCTCTATGTATAGTATCAAGTCATCTGCAAACAGTGATAGCTTAACTTCTTCTTTTCTGATTTAGATTCCTTTTATTTCGTTTTCTTCTCTGATTGCTGTGCTTAAAACTTCCAAAATTATGTTGAATAATAGTGGTGAGAGTAGGCAACCTTGTCTTGTTCCTGAACTTAGTGGAAAAGATTTCAGTTTTTCACCATTGAGAACGATGTTGGCTATGGGTTTGTAATATATGGCCTTTATTATGTTGAGGTAAGTTCCCTCTATGCCTACTTTCTCTAGGGTTTTTATCATAAATGGGTGTTGAATTTTGTTGAAGGCTTTTTCTGCATCTTTTTTAGATGATCATTTGTTTTTTATTCTTCAATTTGTTAATATGGTGTATCACATTGATTGATTTACATATATTGAAGAATCCTTGCATTCCTGGGATAAACCCCATTTGATCATGGTGTATGATCCTTTTAATGCACTGTTGGATTCTGTTTGCTAGTATTTTGTTGAGGATTTTTGCATCTATGTTCATCAGTGATATTGACCTCTAGTTTTCTCTCTTTGTGACATCCTTGTCTGGTTTTGGTATCGGGTGATGGTGTCCTCGTAGAATGAGATTGGGAATGTTCCTCCCTCTGCTATATTTTGGAACAGTTTGAGAAGGGTAGGTGTTAACTCTTCTCTTAATGTTTTTTACAATTCGCCTGTGAAGCCATATAGTCCCGGGCTTTTGTTTGTTGGAAAATTTTTAAACACAGATTCAATTTCAGTGCTTGTTTTTGGTCTGTTTATTATTTTCTATTTCTTCCTGATTCAGTCTCCGAAAGTTGTGCTTTTCTAAGAATTTGTCCATTTCTTCCAGGCTTTCCATAATATTGGCATATGGTTGCTTGTAGTAGTTCTCTGATCCTTTGTGTTTCTGCAGGGTCAGTTGTTATTTCTCTTTTTTCACCTCTAATTCTATTGATTTGAGTCTTCTCCCTTTTTTTCTCATGAGTCTGGCTAATGTTTTATCAATTTTGTTTATCTTCTCAAAGAACCAGCTTTTACTTTTATTGATCTTTGCTCTTGTTTCCTTCATTCTTTTTTCCATTTATTTCTGCTCTGATCTTTATGATTTTTTTTCCTTCTTCTTACTTTGGGTTTTTTTTTTTTGTTCTTCTTTCTGTAATTGCTTTAGGTGTAACATTCTGTTATTTATTTGAGGTGTTTCTTGTTTCTTGAGGTAGGATTGTATTGCTATAAACTTCCCTCTTAGAACTGCTTTTGCTGCGTCCCATAGGTTTTGGGTCGTCGTGTTTTCATTGTCTTTTGTTTCTAGGTATTTTTTGATTTCCTCTTTGATTTCCTCAGTGATGTTTGGTTATTAAATAGTGTGTTGTTTAGCTTCCATGTGTTTGTATTTTTACAGATTACTTTCCTGCAATTGATATGTAGTCTAGCGTTGTGGTCAGAAAAAAATATTTGATACAATTTCAATTTTCTTAAATTTACCAAGGCTTGGTTTTTTAACCACGATATGATCTATCCTGGAGAATGTTCCATGAGCACTTGAGAAGAAAGTGTATTCTGTTGTTTTTGGATGGAATGTCCTTTAACTATCAATTAAGTCATCTTGTTTAATGTGTCATTTAACCTTGTGTTTCCTTATTAATGTTCTGTTTGGATGATCTGTCCATTGGTGAAAGTGGTGTTTTAAAGTCCCCTACTATGATTTTGTTACTGTCAGTTTCCCCTTTTATAGCCGTTAGCATGTACTTTATTTACTGAGGTGCTCCTATGTTGGGTGCATAAATATTTAGAATTGTTATATCTTCTTTTGGGATTGATCCCTTGATCATTATGTAGTGTCCTGGTTTGTCTCTTGTAATATTCTTTATTTTAAAGTCTATTTTGTCTCATATGAGAATTGCTACTCCAGCTTTCTTTTGATTTCCATTTGCATGGAATATTTTTTTCTATCCCCTCACTTTCAGTCTGTATGTGTCCCTAGCTCTGAAGTGGGGTCTTGTAGACAACATATATATGGGACTTGTTTTTGTATCCATTCAGCCAGTCTATGTCTTTTGGTTGGAGCATTTAATCCATTTACATTTAAGGTAATTATCAATATGTATGTTCCTATTACCGTTTTCTTAATTGTTATGGGTTTGTTTTGTGAGTCTTTTTCTTCTCGTGTTTCCCACCTATAGAAATTTTTTAGCATTTTTTCTAAAGCTGGCTTTGTGGTGCTGAATTCTGTTAGCTTTCGCTTGTCTGTAAAGATAATAATTTCTCCGTCTAATATGAATGGGATCCTTGCTGGGTATAGTAATCTTGGTTTTAGGTTTTTCCCTTTCATCACTTTAAATATGTCCTGCCATTCCCTTCTGTCTTGCAGAGTTTCTGCTGAAAGATTAGCTGTTAACCTTACGGGGATTCCCTTGTATGTTTTTTGTTGCTTTTCCCTTGCTGCTTTTAATATTTTTCTTTGAATTTAATTTTTGATAGTTTGATTAATATGTGTCTTGGCGTGTTTCTCCTTGGATTTATCCTGTATGGGAATCTCTGTGCTTTCTGGACTTGATTATTTCCTTTTCCGTAATAGGTAAGTTTTCAAGTATAATCTCTTCAAATATTTTCTCAGTCCCTTTCTTTTTCTATTCTTCTTTTGGGACCCCTCTAATTCGAATGTTGGTGCCTTTAATGTTGTCCCAGAGGTCTCTGAGACTGTCCTCAATTCTTTTCATTCTTTTTTCTGCTCTGTGGTAGTTATTTCCAGTATTTTATCTTCCACGTCACTTATCCGTTCTTCTGCCTCAGTTATTGTGCTATTGATT
The DNA here is from genome assembly GCF_963455315.2 of Globicephala melas. Lineage (NCBI taxonomy): Eukaryota > Metazoa > Chordata > Mammalia > Artiodactyla > Delphinidae > Globicephala > Globicephala melas. The sequence continues at coordinate 58,360,674 of NC_083314.1, read as the reverse complement.
CCTTCTAGAGAATTTTTAATTTCATTTATTGTGTTGTTCATCATTGTTTGTTTGCAGTTTAGTTCTTCTAGGTCCTTTTAAACGTTTCTTGTGTTTTCTCCATTCTATTTCCAAGATTTTGGATCATCTTTACTGTCATTACTCTGAATTCTTTTCCAGGTAGACTGCCTATTTCCTCTTCATTTGTTTGGTCTGGTGGGTTTTTACCTTGCTCCTTCATCTGCTGTGTGTTTCTCTGTCGTCTCATTTTGCTTAACTTACTGTGTTTGGGGTCTCCTTTTAGCAGGCTGCAGGTTCTTAGTTCCTGTTGTTTTTTGTGTCTGCCTCTAGTGGCTAAGGTTGGTTCTGTGGGTGGCATAGGCTTCCTGGTGGAGGGGACTGGTGCCTGTGTTCTGGTGGATGAGGCTGGAACTTGTCTTTCTGGTGGGCAGGACAGTGTCTGGTGGTGTGTTTTGGGGTGTCTGTGACCTTAATATGATTTCAGGCAGCCTCTCTGCTAATGGGTGTGGTTGTGTTCCTGTCTTGCTAGTTGTTTGGCATAGGGTGTCCATCAGTGTTGCTTGCTGGTCATTGAGTGGAGCTGGGTCTTGACGTTTAGATGGAGATCTCTAGGAGTGCTTTTGCCATTTGACACTACGTGGAGCTCTGAGGTCTCTGGTAAATCAATGTCCTGAACTCAGCTTTCCCACCTCAAAGACACAGGACTGACACCTGGCTGGAGCACCAAGACCCTATCAGCCACATGGTTCAGAAGAAAAGGAGAAAAATAAATAAATAAAATAAATAAAATAAAGTTATTAAAATAAAATAATAAAATGTAATTATTGAAAAGAAAAAAAATTAGAAATAAAGAAAGAGAGCAACCAAACCAAAAAACCAATCCATGAATGATAACAAGTGCTAAAAACTATACTAAAACAAACAAACAAACAAACAAAAAACAACAAAAGAAACGGACAGACAGAACCCAAGGACAAATGGTTAAAACAAAACTATACAGACAAAATCACACAAAGAAGCATACACATACACACTCACAAAAAAGAAAAAAGAAAAAAATATGTATATTTCATTGCTCTCAAAGTCCACTTCCTCAATTTTGGGATGATTTGTTGTCTATTCAGGTATTCCACTGATGCAGCGTTTATTGTGGAGATTCAATCCGCGGCTCCTTAGGCTGCTGGGAGAAATTTCCCTTTCTCTTCCTTGTTTGCACAGCTCCTGGGGTTCAGCTTTGGATTTGGCCCTGCCTCTGTGTGTAGGTTGCCTGAGGGCTTCTGTTCTTCGCCCAGACATGACAGGGTTAAAGGAGCAGCTGATTTGGGGGCTCTGGCTCACTCAGGCCGGGGGGCCAGGTGGAATACCGAATGCAGAGCGAGCCTGTGGCAGCAGAGGCCGGTGTGACGTTGCAACAGCCTGAGGCATGCTGTGTGTGCTCTCAGCTCTGTGCTTTGTGACCACCTAGACGGGTGGGTTAGGGAGGGTGAGAGGGAGACGCAAGAGGGAGGGGATATGGGATATGTGTATACGTGTGGCTGATTCACTTTGTAATACAGCAGAAGCTAATGCACCATTGTAGAGCAATTATACTCCAACAAAGATGTTGAAAAAAATATGAGATGCAAATATGACAAATATTAAAGTTTGACAAAAGCTGGGTGGCAAGCACAGTATGTTCAAGATACTGATCTCTGTAGTTTTCTGTGCTTATAATATTTCAAAATTTGTTAAATGTGGGAAAAAATAATGGGCATGTATATCTTACAACCTCAGCAGGGGGACATGCAAGATTGTGGTGGGTGTGTTTGTGTAATCCTAGACTTTGCTCTAGCCAAGAGGGGAGGAAAGATGCTATAATACATTTTAAAGAAGACTTTTAAAAAAATCCTACATAGAACTTATCTCACCCAATCAAGCTTCTAAGCATGGAAGAGGCAATGCCCCTTAAAGATTTATATCAAAAATATTTTCCTTGGTTTTTTACTGTAAACCTAAATTTCTGCCTTTATTGTTTGGGTTTCCAGGAGTCTCCCATTATCTGGGCTGTATGAAGTAACCCATACCTTGAAGTTATTATTAGCCATTATAACTCCTGCATGGTGTTGAAAGCATAGGGCATAGTTTTGATGTATGTGATGGGGGCAGTGGAGAAGTATGTGTGTGGGGTATGGGAATCCTGTTGCAGAATAGCAAACATTGATGGGAACTCTACAGAGGGGAATTTTAGGGGATAACATGATGTAATGGGAAAAGCATGAACCTTGTTTCCAGTCTCTACTAACTTATTTTCAGTGTAATCTTGGAAAGTTATTTATCCCCTATAAGCCTTTTCTCTTTGTTTGTAAAGTGATACCTACACCATTGGTTGGTGGAGGGATTAAACAAGGCAACACACATGAAGGATTAACATACTACTTGAATCACATTATAGATTTCCTTTTTCTTCCATACTTCCAAGGGACAGCTCAGATTCAATGGAGAGAGTCATGATTTGTAGGCTAGGAGGCCCAGACTCTCTGTGTGGCAACATAGCAGAAGGAATTCAAAGATGAGAGAAGTGTGGTAACCAATGAGAGAAGGAAAAACATGGAGAGGAAAGGAGGAAGTGTACAGAATGTGTGTGACTGCCCTACTTTTCCCAGAAGTATATGCAAGACGTTTCTCCTGTTGTCTAGCTACTCTTAAAATTGAAGTGGGCTTCCCCCACCTCCTTTGGATACAAAAATGAAACTCAAAGTTTAGAAGCCTCAAAAAAAAAAAAAAAAGAAAAAGGAAAGTTTAGAAGCCTCTTTTCCCCACCCCTTTGGAAATTCTACAGAACAGTGAGTGAGGAGAGTTCTGATGAATTTCTTTTTTGTCTTTTGTAACACAAAATAGTGCAGCTCCAAAGTAGTAGTGCACAGAGCTAATTTTTGAGTGAAGACAAAGTCCCCAAAGTATTTTGCTTCCATCCCCTTTCCCTACTGCTGCTTGTCTGTGCAATGCCCCTTTTTGTCAGGACTGGAGTGTTTGATGCCGGTTAGCTGTGAACAACTTGTCTCATCCTGGACAGCACTCCCTATTCCTCCTGACCCCCAAACTTTCCATTCTTGTTTCCAGGTGAGTTTTCAAAGAGTTTTCTTGAAGTTAACTATTTTTGTGTCAGTGAGGAAAACAGCAGTCACCGTGGATGCCTAAGAATGATTACAAAATTGTCCTTCTTCAAGCTTCAAAAAAATGAAGTCTGGAGCTTTCTCCCAAGTGCCCCTGCTGTCTCTGTCGCTAGGTACCTAACTCAGCCCCTGCCCTTCTAGGGAAAGAATGAAACTCCTTCCCTCACCCCAACACAATACAAATTGCTGATGGTCAGGTGGGATTAAAAATATACTGCAAATATGCTGTTGACAAGAGATGCACAAAACACAAGGATGGAATTTTGAAGAAAATATAAATCAGTTGAATACTAGGCCAAAGAAACCTGGTGTATACATATTAATGACAGATAATACAGACTTTGAGGCCAAGAGCACTATTAGGGATAGGGAGAATCATCACATCATGGTAAAAGAACAACATGAAACTTTAACAATGTAAAATAACACTTAACAACACTTAATGACACAGCCTTAAAATTTATAATCTATACATTGACAGAATTACAAAAAGTAATTTAGAAATTCACGATACCAATTGGAAATTTTAACATACTTCTCTCAGTAAATGATAAAGACTGAAAATTAGAAAGCTTATAGAAGAGTTGAACAAGAACAAGCTTCATCTTTATACATATTGATAATATAAGATAGATTTTAAATATCAAAGAACTCATCTAAACTACCTTTTTATTGTATATTAATTAAATGCTATATCATTAGCAAAAGAAATATAATGGGGAAAACATTATAGGCCATTTTTGAAATTCATAGACAGCAGACAGTATTCCAGAAGAGTAGGCTCAGGAAGATATTTCAACATTTTAAGGAAGGGAGATAACAGGCATTATACCTATATGGGTATAGGGGATAAGCCCTACAACCAGTCAAAGGTCCTGTTAGTTGGGCTCCTGGAGACATCAGAGCAATTGATCCTTGTACTGATCCCACTGTACTGAGTTCAGGGACATACCTGGACTAAACTCATGTTGGCCTACAGGGGTTGAGGGAGATGCTTGAATGTACTATATTGAACTGCTGTCAGTAATAATATTATATATTATATAACAATAAGTTTGATGATCTCAGGCATATATTCCGACTAGCCTACGCTCAGACTTCCTCTGGCCTGTATAAGACAGAATGCTGGGTTTCCTGAACAGTGATATTACCCTCATTCACTTAGACATTATAATCCATAACTGCAGGATGTTAGGGTGTAGAAATTTGCCCTTCCATCTGTCCTGGAAAATGTGCTGTGTATCCTGACATCGCTAACTTCCTTAAGGATCCTTTAGAAAAATGAATCCAGCTTGATTTCCTAAAGCAATGTCTGTGTTTGATATTTTGTCAGTTTAAGCCCCCTAATAAGACTTATTAAGTCCTGTTTGACTTTGCTTCCCAGAAAACTACTGAGTGAATGCTTTTTGAGAAAAAGATAAAAAGAGAGAGTATGACCACAAGAGGACAGGATGTAATCATGTACTTTATGCTTCTTTAAATAGGCAGGATTTGTAGACTGGTAGTTTGGGATATTCCAAAGTACTTGTTCATCTTCATTTCTGGAAGCCTTTTAAAAATTAGGAAACTTATTATGGCAGGGCTTCTATACCTTTCACCTAATGACTTTATCCTCAGACTGGTAGCTAGAAAGTTGAAAATGTCCCAGAGAATTTTTGAGTAAGTTTCTCATTTTTCAACAGAAAAAATATAAAGAAATAAGAGATAGATAATGATATAGTACAGTTGGATATAATTTTTGACTGGCTGAATAATTGTATCCAAAGATTGTGTTTTTTTCATTAGCACACTTCAGAAATTTGTTGTGGGTTCACCTTTGCTCAATATATTAAACAATTGCTAGTATAAAGGCAAGAAAAATGTTATGCTGATCAAAATTTCAAATGACCTAAGCCTTGAAAGAATAGCTAATACACTTGAGTCACAGGATTAATTTCAAGATGGATTCATTTCAATATTAGATAATGGATTAGTAGGCTCCTAATTTCAAGAAAAAAAAACCCTACCTAAAGCAATGTCTTTCTTTAGTCTGATTTCCACTACACACCCCTTAGAATGGCTGAAATTAAAGAGATTGTCAATATCAACTGTTGGTGAGGATGTGGAGCAACTGGAAATCTTACACATTTTGCTGGTGGAAGTGAAAAATGATATAATCACTTTAGAGAACAGTTTGTCAGTTTCTTATCAAAATGAAAATATAATTACCATAAGACCAAAAAATTCCACTCCTAGATATTTATCCAGGAGAAAAGAAATATATGTAAAGACCTATACACAAATGTTTATAACTGTTTTCTTCATAGTAGCCCCAAATGGAAATAACTTAAATGCTCACAATAAATGGATGAACAAACATATGTGTGGTATATTTATAAAATTAAGTACTACTCAGTGATGACAAGAAACAAACTATTGATTCATGCAACAACATGGATGAATACCAAAAACATTACATTGAGTAAAAGAAGATGGAGACAAAGTATATATGTATGAATTCATTAAATGACACTCTAGAAAAGACAAATCTAATCTATAGGAATAGAAATTCAGTGGGTTGCCTAGGGCTGGGTTTGGGAGGACTGACTGCAAAGGTTACAAGGGATCTTCCTGAGGGATGGAACAGTCCTCTACCCTGACTGGGGTGATGGCTCCATGACGGCACACATTTGTTAAAACTCATCAAACCATAGTCATAAACTATGTATTTGTATGTAAATTATGCTTCAAAAAAGATTAAAAAATAGTATGATTGTAGAACTCTAAGAAAATGTTGGAGATATCAATAAATCATGCAGCAGTAGAAGCTCCTTGAATGACTGTGTGATGAAAAGTTTAAGTTGCAGGAAGGGGGATCTAAGAACAGTTGTTAATCAATGGCTTGAGCTGCAGAGCAATGAACAAACTTTTGGTATGTGTTACTTAATTCAATTAATTGGGCATCCATACCAAAAAAAAAATTCCCATTGTGACTTCAGAGAATATTATGTATTCAGAATTGCTCTGAAGCCATAAAGAACTAGGGTCTGCAAACAAGCAATGACAACTATCATCATGATCTTAATTATTATTATCATTATTATTTGCAGTACACGGGCCTCTCACCGTTGTGGCCTCTCCCATTGTGGAGCACAGGCTCCGGACGCGCAGGCTCAGTGGCCATGGCTCACGGGCCCAGCCGCTCTGCGGCATGTGGGATCTTCCCGGACCGGGGCACGAACCCGTGTCCCCTGCATCGGCAGGCGGACTCTCAACCACTGCGCCACCAGGGAAGCCCCTTAATTATTATTTTTGATTATATTTGTACTTCCCTTGGTGAATAATATATCTATACATTCACATGAAACTTTCCTGAAACTTAAACACAATCTACTGTTGGAAGATAATAATGTTGGTACCAAATACAAACTGAACATGATTTTCCAATATGAGATAGTGTGCTTCCATTTCACATGAATGTAAATCATTTTGTAACTCACAGAAGGACGATAAGGAAAACTTAAGGTGTTACTTTAAAAAATCAAAATTCAAAGATGAACATCAAACTATGAATATGAAGCCCTGACAGTAACTTAGGTAAAACCACAGACTGATCCTTAATGCTAAAATTTTCTCTGCTGAGACAGAGTCAGGTTGGTTCTAGGATCAAAAGCTTAAATCAAGAATTATATATTGTACTCTCTCCAGATGGAGGCTTACCAATTTGGGTAATGGAAAAGTGACTTCTACATTTCATTCCAATTTTGAATTAGGTATCTATATGATGATAATATTAAAATACACTTTTTAATAGTATTATGATGTATTTTCAATGCCTGAGTGGCATGGCACAAATATGAGTAAGATGCCAGCTTCTGGTTAGCTAGCTGTTCTTTGGGTACACTGTGGAGTATGCCAGCTCTCAAGTTTGTTTGAGTTTCCAAACCTTTTGTGGCAAAGTTAGACTCAAAAAGGAGAAAAAACAACCCTCACATATTTTGCTTGCTGGGCAGTCCTATCACATAGATTCAGAATAAGATCATTAGTGTTGATGAATTTTCCTAGTTATGCTTGAGAACTTAACACACAGTTTTGAGAGTTGCTTCATGTTGCACTGTCTAGCTTGAACTCTAAAAATTGTTCAGTTGCTAAACCAAACATGCCCCAGGTTTGCCAAGGAAAATAATCTATTTTCCTATTTCCCGTGCTCCATCAGGGTACAAAACACAGAATAAGCCAAAATTTCTCCACAGTAGGCTTGCAGTCTTAAGGAGACCGTTATTTTCAACGCAGAAAGTCAAATATTTTTTCCAGAACCAATTTTCTTGCTGACCACACTGAGCATTGAGAAATCAGTGAGCGCCTTCTTGGGAAAAATTGAATTGAAGAAGGAATTTGGCTTTAGAAAACAGGAAGTGGGTTTCTATTACTGTATAAGGCCAAGATAGAAGGACTTCTAGACCACATTGTCAAAGGTGTGTGAATAATCTCTAGAGGCAGTGACTATTCCTTTTGATGCTTATCTAAACCAAAGCAAGGTTTATCCATTACTCCTCATTTAATGACAAAGCTAGGATAATACTGATGGACTTTTCTTTCCTTTCAAGGAGGAGGAGATCAAGTTGGGAAAGTCCAATTCAACACTTTTAAGAAGTCTTTAGTACAAACATATTTCATCCATTAGGTTAATGTTTTTCTCAGGCTTGTCCAGGAATAAATCCCAATTTTCTCCCCTTAACATCCCAAAGGCACAGCTGATTTGTTTTTAGTTGGGGCAATGAAATGTTTAAATGGGAAACACATGTCCATTTGGTCTGGAGAGGACAAGCTAGGAGCTTCTTGTTTACGAGGCCCCCACTCAGCAATAATCTGACAGCCACAGAAAGACTAAACAAGCAACTAGCAATTAACTACTAAATAATAGTTCTTTCTGGGAAGATAGTGGATTTTAAATCCATGAAGAACACTCAGTACCTAATTTAAGGTTTAAAAGGCTCTTTATTTCAAAAAGGAGGAAGTTCTGTTATAAATCTTACTTCATTGTTGCCCTTCTCTTTCTCGCAACACAAATAATTTGACCTAACTCTTCCACCCTAATGCTCATGATCCCGATCCCTGTGTCCTAGGTAGTGTTTCCAAGTGGATGTTTCTTTCCAGCCTCTCTTTTACCTTTATATTCTTTTCTAAATTCTGTATCCCAAGCACAATCTGGGAAATGGGAAGAAAAATATTATCTCCTGAGAGAATTACACTGAATAAACAACATAGAGAAGTTGCTGAATCAAAGGAATCTCAGGAGATTGTGACATGCAGAGTGGAATTGAAGGTCAGCATTTTGGGTACCAGGACAGTAACACGTAGGAGAGATCACAGTCTAATCAGTCCTCCTTGTAGCTGTTACCGTGGCCCTGTGTGCTGCTAAGAGTGAGTCTTTCTTGTAAATAAAATAAATATAGTAAGTTTAATCACATGGAATATTTTATACAACTGCTATGAGTAGTGTTTCTGGAAATAACAGGTTTTAGAAACAAAATAAGTCCTTAAATTGATAACGTTGACATGTGATTTTGTATACTGCCATTAACCTTGTTAGAAGATGTAAATGTTACATTATTTAAATCCCACCCGATAATATTTTCTGGTGTTTTCCAGTGTTTGCATATTTGTTATAGACTGTAGTTTATTTTAGTACTATTAAACTTAATATCTATGATTTATTAATAATGAAGATTAATAAAGTCATAATTAATAATTAATGTATTTATAAACAAATGTGTTTTAGATATCCATAATAAGAAGTAAAGAGCGTACAGAGTACTGAAAGTGTTTTAAGAATAACTTATGACTTTGCCAAGTCTCAAGAATTCCCAGGAATTCTAATTTCTTGTTCCCAAATCCTAAGATTAATACTAGCCGGGAATTTGAAGCACTAGTCCTTGGTGAACCTAGGAGGAAACATCATTCGTGAATAGAATACCGAATTCCAGTATTCAGTGCCTTAGCAAAGAGTGGTGAGAATGTTTTGAACTTGGGAATTAGAAGAGCTAGATTAAAAACCGTCTTTCAGAGACTTGTCCACTAGACAGCCTTGGGCAAGCCACTGGCAATATGGAAATACTAACGCTTTACTGGGTCGTTGATGAGCTCAAATAAGATTAAGAATTTCACTTTGTACCCTTTTACGCACTTCAGATAAATTCAGGCAATTATCTCAAATAATCTTGCCAAAATTTGCGTGCTCCCTATAAAATTGGGAAGACCCAAAACTGGACTGCAAGACTGACTGGGAAATTGGTAGAAAGAGCTTTGTGGCTAGTTCCAAGTATTCTGCTCCTAATAATTTTCCCTACCTGCAAAATAGGATCAGGAATGGGTGTGGTGAACGGCTGATGGATTTTGAGATACTGGGGATTTCTGCTGACTGCCTCCAGCAAGGCTCCAGATTCAGTATCCTTCCTTTTTCAATACTAGAAAAAGTCTAATGGGAAAAACACAAAAAAAGGAATCAGCCAGAACAAAAATATCAAAGATCAAATGTGACCCAAGAGACTGACAGGTACACACTGCTATATTTAAAATAGATAACCAATAGGGACCTACTGTAGAGCACAGGGAACTCTGTATTCTGTAATAACGTTTAAAAATAAAGAAAAAAAATGTGACCCAAGAATGCTACCCAAATATTTAAGGTCATTAGGACACCTTAATCAACCAGTTTTTCCACTGTTTCCAACTTCAATCATTTAAGTACTATATTATACTTTCTACAACATCTGCATACCATCCGTACTCATTTCTTTAATATTTTTCTTTAATTTGGTCCATTTTTAACTTAGTCTTGTCCCAAACAATAATAAACATGAAATTATTGATTGATGTGCAAATGTTATTTCCCTAAAACACATTTGCATAACTATTACATATATCATAACACATTGGTACATAACTGTTATGGTAAACAAATGTCCATCTGTGTACCATTTCAAATCATACTGCCTACCACTGGACCGCAATTTGGGAAAGAGTTCTACAGACCATTTTCACTAAGTTTACTAACAAAGCCTAAGGAAAGGCATTTTGTCTTAAATGAGTAAATGGAAACAGGCCTGTGAAGTCACACAGGACCCCACGCTCAGAAGGGTCTCATGTTTGGTTTAATACTCTGCTGTCACCCTCCTAAAATTCTTAATAATTTTTTTAAAAATATTTATTTATTTATTTATTTTTGGCTGTTTTGGGCCTTCATTGCTGCACGTGGGCTTTCTCTAGTTGTGGCTAACGGGGGCTACTCTTCATTGCAGTGTGAGGGCTTCTCACTGCGGTGGCTTCTCTTGTTGCACAGCATGGGTCCTAGGCACAGGCTCAGTAGTTGCAGCACGTGGGCTCAGTAGTTGTGGCTCGCGGGCTGTAGAGCACAGGCTTGGTAGTTGTGGTGCACGGGCTTAGTTTTTCCGCGGCAAGGGGGATCTTCCCAGACCAGGGCTGAAACCCGTGTCCCCCTGCATTAGCAGGCGGATTCTTAACTACTGTGCCACCAGAGAAGTCTCCTCTGAATAATATTTAAACAAGAAGACCCACATTTTCAGTTTGTACCACGTGCTGCAATTTATATAGTCAGTCCCAAAGGGAGAGAGGAATAAAAAAGGATTGGCATCAGAACATAGCTCAAATGTGACATTGAAATTTCATTAATTTCATTCATAATGTTTTTCATTAACAACTTTTTGCAATCAATCATTAAGTAGTTATTCACCCTAAAATTATGCAAGACATCCATGGAAGATTTTTAAAAGAAGCAAGATATTTGTTACCTTATAGTAGAGCTTGTAGTCAGGTTGGGGAGTTAAGATGATATTCATTAATCAATTAGCTACTCCATAATGAAGAGCTAAGTTGAATATTGTGTATAACTGTAATAGTAGTTTAGAAAAGAAAGATATCTCAAAGTAGGAACAGTTGGAGAAGATGTGAAAGGGAAAGATTTGAGCCACTTATCATCTCAAATATCTAGTTTTAGAAATGTCTATGCTAAACTGTCATGTAAAATCCTCTACAGTCTAGTCCCAACCTTTCTTTCCAGCTTCTTCTCTAACCTGTTTCCCCAAATACAGATCTGTCCCTAAAACTTAAAAAAACCCAGGTCAAAAGTATTAATGGAGGCTCACATACCATGTATTCAGATGTTTAAAATTTATAAGCCGAAGTAGTAAACTGTTAAATAATACCTGTCATAGTATCCTGCACTGATTATCCTATCTTTATGGCAATCTGGAAGGCTAGGTTCTAATTTAGGTTTCCTGGACTCCTGGGAGTTTCACTCTTGAGCTTGGTGGGGTGGGAATAGCTGGCTCCTAGCCTCAGGCTTGCAGCCTACTCCCCTTCTGTTACTGTATCCCATTTCCAGCCCACAATGTGAGGGGCCTCATACATACCATGTGGCCTCTAGCTCATACACCTAGGCTCATCCACACCTCCTCCCAGATACCTGCCTGTTGTCCTCACTTCAGTGTAGGTGAGTTCACATCAGTAGCATGATCTGCCTTGCGAAGACGAATTTGGGAAAAAGTCTGTGCAGGCCCTCAAGCAGGTTTGGGGCCATTTGGGCAAGGAATTCTGGATTCCAGGAAACCAGAGTGGGGTCTACAAAGGGCAGGGGTGGGAAGGAGGGTTATAGGGGGTGGGCATGGGCTCTGGGTGAGCATATCTTCTTGCTCATGGTCTTCTTGTCTCATGGAAGGTTTGTAGTTGAGGAGGGCTGAAGCCTGGTCCTGCAATACACAGAACCTCAGGAAGGTACAGCCAATATACCCTATGTGCTACCCACTGCCTAATTTCTCCTTTTCCCTAAAAAGTGTTTTTAAGTATCTCTTTGTCTTTATACATACCACTCTGCCTTTCTTTTTCACCTACAATACCCACACCCACTCTGTTGAGTATCATAAGAACTTGTTCATATGCCACCTCATCTTTGAAGCTCTGCAAACACCATTAGGCACGGATAGTTCATTTCTGCTTTGTGGTCCCTTGACATTTTATTTGTGCCTCTATGATGGCCTTTATTATCTTGCATTGTAATCACTATCTTCCTCCACTGGCCTGTGAGTGCTTTGTCCATGTTTGGTCTCTGTACCAAAAGAGGAACTAGTGACACACAGTACTCTCTCTTACAAACATATTTACTGAGAGAATGAATGAATGAAATATACTCTTGTGGCCCCCAAATGTGCCATGCTATGTGAAAGTTTGTTTATCTTGGAGCATTACTGGTCTCTAAGAGTAGACTTGAGCATCTACATGGCACCATCCTGGTGAAGACTGGAAACATTCAGTCATCCAGATGTTAGGTGTCATACGGATAAATCCCCAGACGATTGACTGAACTTTTCCATTTTCATTGGAATGATTGGCATTGTGTATATAGGGCCTTGTGTTATCAGCCCTTGTACTCCCACCACAGTGGGTTCAAAAAGTTACTATTACAGATACAAATGCTCAGCAAGCTATTAATGGGATGCAGCATTCTTCATCATGTGCTACTCACGTGAAAGCTGACAAGTTCGGTGCCAAAGTGATTTCAGTTCATCAGTCCTCATTGTCATTAGCAGCTAGCATTTATTAGGCAGTCGCATGTGCAGAGCACATTTTCAAATGAAAGACATCATGACAAACATTAGCTGATGAGAGGTTTTTTTTTAAGCCACAGAAACAGCTTTCCTGCCGCCTACCAAGCTATTTTATAAAAATTCTGCCTAAAGGATTCAGAGCACGTACTACGTTTTGATTTTTAAAATCACGCTCATGTCATGCAAGTCCTCTGTTTCCCCAATTCCCTGCCCTTTGTTATGCCCTTGTCCTTGTCTTTTATCCCAAACTCTAATAATTGAGCATGCATTTGTTTGTTATATTCTGCCTCTTAGCGTGGATAGACGAGGTACAGTGGAAACGCAACATATTAAGAATCAGAAGCCCGACTTTTACCTTGCCTCTGTCATTTGGGGATTTGAGGAAAATCACTGAACCTCTCAGAAGTTCAGTTTCCTGATTTGTAGTTAGTAATACCTGCCTTAGAGAGCTGCTGTGAGGGTGAATAAAATAATGTATGAGAAAGCACTTTGAAAATTCCCAAGTAATATAAAAGTATTCAGGGTTATTATTCGTTGCCTTAAGTGCACCTTTCTATTTGATTTGAGGTTTTTGTCTCTTCAAAAACAAGCTTAGATGGTGTCTGAGCATTGGTCCTTGAGGGTGTCTAGATACAGCAGCAAAAAAAAAAAAGTCAAATGAAGCGTAATAAACAGTAATGATAGTGATTGTGATGGGTAGGACGGATAATCTTTTAAGCACAGATGGGAAATTCAAGGCTTGGAATTTTCCAGAAGTTTCCAAAGAGATTCCATGACTTCTGATGCAAATTCCAAAGCTCAGTGTGCTCCTTCTACTGTACTGTCCTCCCCCAGCCATAGTTCTCCCTTAGGGAGTTATAAAGTGAGACCTAATTTTTCATGTGCTTTTATGTGGCTCTCATGATGGAAGAGCTGCAGAGCGTCAAAGAACTAGTTCTATCCAGTATGTCCAAGTGGTGCTATCTGTGCACAGGCCATGGGGGTCGCTCACAATGGGGGCCAAGCACTGCTATTCCGTGTGGTGCTGTGATAAAAGGTGGCAGCCAACAAATATAGAATTGCCGCTCCTCCTAGAAGCAATGACATGAGCAAATGTGCCTGGCAGGTTTTTCTGAACAAACACATTTGGCCAACCATTTCCCTCAGCTTCTAGAGGAATTTCAGAACATAGATATTTGAGAAGTCCTACATCACGGGGAGAATATAAATGCTTATTACAGAACTGACAGATAAGATTCAGGAAACATACTCTTTCGATTAGAACTAGTCCAGGGAAAGGCCAGATTGCTAAAGGCAGCAGTTGTTTTAACTGCACAACGATACCACATGGTGGCTCCGGAAAGAACTGCACTGAGAAGACAAAATGGCTACAACCAGTTTTCCCCCCAGCAGTCTCTTTCTCCAAGGCATTGTGAGAATTTCACAAAACAGATGCAATTAAAAATAGGAAATTTGCTGAATATCAGAAATTGCTTCCTAAATATTTCAAAGAAGTATTTTAAACTATTTTATTTTATGAAAACTTCTCTGATAGTCCCCACATGGGTAGGAGCCTCACAGCACTGGGTGTGTGATAATCACCTACTTTACTTGTCTTTCTCACCCAGGAGATGGTAAATCCCTTGAGGACAGGGCAGTGTCTTTCATCTCTGAAAGGCAGGCTAGTATAGTGGAGAGAGTTTCTCTGAGACACCAGCCTGTTCCAGGGTTAACTGTGTGACCTTCAGAATATTATACACTTACTAGACTTAGTTTCCTAATTGAAAAAGTGAAGATCAAAATAACTACTTCAAAGAGTCATTGCCAGGAAGATAAGTTCATGGGTGAACACTGCCCAGTATATAGCAGATACTTCATTGATATCTGTTGAATGAATATAAGATGCATCTGTAAAACATCTGCTATTGTATTTTCCATTTTGAAACCCGTATCTTCAGTATTTTTTCATAAATGCAATTTTTAAAAAAGTATTAAAACTTTCTCTTTGTATATGCTTCCTATTCTTTCTTTTGGTCTTCTGTCATATCACCTCTTCAGGAAGATACACCTTGCATTGTGCTTATATAATTTTTTCAGCCTGTCCCTTTAATCTCTCCTAATACATATCAATATGTTAATAGATTTATGACTTGAAAATATTCCCTTGACCTGCAACTCCATCAACCTAATCTTTTATCTTTCTCCACTTTACTATTAAAATTGTCAAGTTAACTTTCTCCTTCTAATGCTTCTCTGTGAAGACATACTATGAACTTTCAAAACTGGCTTATTACCATCTATGCTACAGAAAGCAAATATATTCTTGAACATCTCCAATGACTTTGTAATCATTAAATTTATGGACTTTAAAATCTTA
Organism: Globicephala melas; assembly: GCF_963455315.2. Lineage (NCBI taxonomy): Eukaryota > Metazoa > Chordata > Mammalia > Artiodactyla > Delphinidae > Globicephala > Globicephala melas. The sequence goes on along the minus strand of NC_083314.1, from coordinate 58,345,564 downwards.
TTATTATAACAATTTCTTAACAAATTTCCTTTTTAAGAGTAAAAATTCTATGTTTTAGATGCAAAGCCACAGTTTATTAGTTTTATGCTATAAAGTGAGTCTCCTTCAAGGCCTTTGGACCTCAACTTCTAAATATATATACTTAACCAAGTGGTGAGAATAAAGTGAGACAGGGTCTATGAAAGTTCTTTGAAAATTGTGAAGTGTTGTACTCATATTAAGAATTATTGCTCTTATTACTGTTATCAGGGACACAAGATGAGTTAGGAAAATATCCTGCTCTGGAAGACCCTACTGTCTACTTGTGAAGGAAGACCTATGCAAGATAATTTAGAAATAGACAAATGAGTGCCAAAGAGCCAGTATAAAAGTTTTTTGGAAAACCTAGAATGGAGTGACTAGGTTGGAGTGGATAAGGAGTAGGCATTTGATTACTGTTGGAGTTGATGAAAGAATGATATTGATACAGAGAATAGACCTTTGAGTAGAATCCTAAAGATGAATAAGAACAATGGTGGGAAGATGGTTCCAGGCAAATTAGCCCTGTAGGATATATATGGTGCAGTAGAAGGTGAGGATTCTGGAAAACTAAGCAAGAGCTATATTTTTCAGAGAACATATACTGTTATTACATGTGCTCATTTCTTACAAATAAAGTTCTAGAATGGCAATAAGGACAATTGTTTGTTGGTACTTCCTTAGCCTTTCCCAAATTATATTTTAATAGTAATTTATCTTTCTTTTAACTTCCTCTAGGACAGTTGTTCTTAACTGGGAATGATTTTGCCACCAGGAGACATTTGGCGAAGTCTGGAGACACTGTTTGTTGTCACAATTGGTGGAATGCTACTGGCATCTAGAGTGTAGAGGTCAGAGATTGTGCTACACATCTTACAATGTATAGAACATTCCCATACAACAAAGAATTATATGACCCCAAATATCAATCATGTCAATATTATTTTTCTCCAGAATAAAACAGTCTCATGCAGAAGTTAGCCACTTTGTTTCCAGGCTTCTGTCCCATCAACCCCCATGACTGTAAAGTGTTACCTTGGACTCCAGGTTGCTTATTAGAGTACTTTCTTAAACAAAGAAAATTCTTTCTGTAAGAGAAAATCTGGTGCCAGCTTTTAGGATAGTAGACTTTCATATGCTAGCTAGACTCAGAGGAGAAAGATGTTCTACTCATGCTTACTTAGAACACACCAGCCCTGAAACCCTGAAGACGCACAGATTGAGGAGCATGAGGTGACAGCACCATGGATAGCCGGGGGAGCAGCTAAGGAGAACTGTCCCATCCATGGCTTTGTGAGAAGACATCCACTGATAGGGGAGGAGCCAGGGGGAAGGAAAGGAGTTAGGCAGGAAAAACCCAGCAGCTGTGTGACAGTGGCTGTAGTGGAGAGACTGACTTGTGAGCCTATCCAACACTGATTGGAGATTCTTAGACATAATTGGGAGAGAATGGAAGCCAGAGGTCTCCCATGAGCAAGTAGGTGCAAAATACAGGAAAGTTACATCACTATATAATTGTGATACAACTACATCACTATATAATTCCAAATGAGTCTGAAGATATTCATGTGGTATATAAGTGGCCAGAAGTCCAATTCCAGGGAAGCAAATATTCTGGTAGAATTACTTTTGGGGTCATGAAACATTCCTTATAGCTGTAGAATAAGGGTGACCTTTTACAGTACATTAGCATTTTAATTTAAGCAGAAGAAAGCAATTTCTGATTTACTATATAGAAAATTAATTGAAGAAAGACTAATATTTCTTAGTAGTTTGTTACAGCTTAACCCAGCAGCCTTGACTCCAGGGGAAGGTCCTGTGGAATCCAGTTCTTACCGCCTTACTTCTGTTTTGTAGCTATCATGGCTGTCACTCAGCCAGAATGGAATCCCTAATGCTAGAGAATCTGGTGTTCCAGGAAAGCTGCTTCGTGCTGAGGCTTGGGGAGCCTGCCCATCCTCTACACAGCTCTGATAGCTATAAATGCATGTGGGTAGGATAGTGCCATAATCTGGGAAATAAGTACAGATTCCTGTCATGCTAAGAGAGAAGGGACTTACACATACATAATACATGTACATACATACATAAATGTCTATCTGCTAGATTAGAGGGGTGGATTATAGCCTGTGGAAATGTATTGGAATTTAAGAGAGAAAACAGTTTTTAGTTACTTTAGAAAGAATAGTTATATATTAAAAATATGTTGTTTATGTATTTGCATATTAACAATGCACGTTAACAGTAGTGTGCTATTTAAAATACACAACTGAAGCATCAGTATTTAACAACATTTTTTAGACTTAATTTTTGTTATCATCTGAATTAGAAAACAATCTGTTAAAAATGTTTGTTGTTTTGAGTAGTCACTTCCTTCACTCGAGTTAAATCAAATTGTTCAAATTTTTACTGTGTCTTATCACAGTGGCTGTTTTTATTTTTGAAGAGTAGCTCTATTTTCTACAAAAAGATGAGACAGATATGATTTTAAAAAATGGGGCACTAGATTAGAATAGGATGTCCAAATTTCCATCCTGACTCTGTCATAGCAGAACTATTTTTGAACTAGATTAAATCATCCTGCCCCGTGGACTTCAGCATCCTCATCTGTTAAATGAAGGCTGTACAACCCCTAAGTTCCCACCAGCTCTGTGATCCTCTGAAATTACTAGACTTTTCTTGTTATTCTCTCTTCTACTCTCATTACTTCTATTCTTTCAGATAAGAATTTTGCCAACCTTGTTTATTTATCTGTTCTTTTATTTTGTCACCTTTATTTTGCTCAGCTTATTGAATAATAAAGTCACATAAGATTCGCCTCCTCCAGGTTATGTTAATCTCATATTGATTACTGAGGTTCAGTTTAACACTATTTAAAGAGCAGAGGCTTTGGAGTCAGGTAGACCTGGGTTTGAATCCTGGCTCTTCTACTTATTGTGTGACGTTGGGCAAGTCACTTAAACTTCTTATCCACCTGGAGAATACGGTTAAGAATGTCTTCCTTTTAAATTTGTTGTGAGAATGACTTGATCTGAATACTTATGCCAGCATAACCAGCTTTTTCTTATTGAGCTTCTTTTCTTCAAAGCAACTTTCTTCTTTCAGCCAAAGAATATTTATTCAGTGCTTCCTGTATGCAAGCATGCTTCTAGATGCTTGGGTACCATTTTTCTTTTTCTTTGAATTTTTGAATTTTATTTTATTTATTTTTTATACAGCAGGTTCTTATTAGTTATCCATTTTATACATATTAGTGTATATATGGCAACCCCAATCTCCCAATTAATCACACCACCACCCACCCAACCCCCCACCCTCCACTTTCCCCCCTTGGTGTCCATACGTTTGTTCTCTACATCTGTGTGTCAATTTCTGCCCTGCAAACTGGTTCATCTGTACCATTTTTCTAGGTTCCACATATATGCGTTAATATACGATATTTGTTTTTCACTTTCTGAATTACTTCACTCTGTATGACAGTCTCTAGATTCATCCACGTCTCTACAAATGACCCAATTTCGTTCCTTTTTATGGCTGAGTAATATTCCATTGTATATATGTACCACATCTTTATCCATTCGTCTGTTGATGGGCATTTAGGTTGCTTCCATTACCTGCTATTGTAAACAGTGCTACAATGAACATTGCGGTGTATGTGTCTTTTTGAATTATGGTTTTTCTCTGGGTATATGCCAAGTAGTGGGATTGCTGGGTCATATGTATGGTAATTCTATTTTTAGTTTTTTAAGGAACCTCCATCCTGTTCTCCATAGTGGCTGTATCAATTTACATTCCCACCAACAGTGCAAGAGGGTTCCCTTTTCTCCACACCCTCTCCAGCATTTGCTGTTTGTAGATTTTCTGATGAAGCCCATTCTAACTGGTGTGAGGTGTTACCTCACTGTAGTTTTGTTTTGCATTTCTCTAACAATTAGTGATGTTGAGCAGTTTTTCATGTGCTTCTTGGCCATCTGTATGTCTTCTTTGGAGAAATGTCTGTTTAGGTCTTCTGCCCATTTTTGGATTGGATTGTTTGTTTTTTTCTAATATTGAGATGCATGAGCTGTTTATATATTTTGGAGATTAATCCTTTGTCCGTTGATTCGTTTGCAAATATTTTCTCCCATTCTGAGGGTTGTCTTTTGGTCTTGTTTATGGTTTCCTTTGCTGTGCAAAACCTTTTTAAGTTTCATTAGGTCCCATTTGTTTATTTTTGATCTTATTTCCATTACTCTAGGAGGTAGATCAAAAGAGATCTTGCTGTGATTTATGTCAGAGTGTTGTTCCTATGTTTTCCTCAAAGAGTTTTATAGTGTCTGGTCTTACATTTAGGTCTCTCAGCCATTTTGAGTTTATTTTTGTGTAGGGAGTGTTCTAATTTCATTCTTTTACATGTAGCTGTCCAGTTTTCCCAGCACCACTTATTGAAGAGACTGCCTTTTCTCCATTGTATATCCTTGGTTCCTTTGTCATAGATTAGTGGACCATAGGTGCGAGGGTTTATCTCTGGGCTTTCTATCCTGTTCCATTGATCTATATTTCTGTTTTTATGCCAGTACCATATTGTCTTGATTACTGTAGCTTTGTAGTATAGTCTGAAGTCAGGGTGTCTGATTCCTCCAGCTCCGTTTTTTTCCCTCAAGACTGCTTTGGCAATTCAGGGTCTTTTGTGTCTCCATACCAATTTTAAGATTTTTTGTTCTAGTTCTGTAAAAAATGCCATTGGTAATTAATAGGGATTGCATTGAATCTGTAGATTGCTTTGGGTAGTATAGTCATTTTCACAATATTAATTCTTCCAATCAAAGAACATGGTATATCTCTCCATTTCTTTGCATCATCCTTAATTTCTTTCATCAGTGTCTTATGGTTTTCTGCATATAGGTCTTTTGTCTCCCTAGGTAGGTTTATTCCTAGGTATTTTATTCTTTTTGTTGCAATGGTAAATGAGACTGTTTCCTTAAATTCTCTTTCAGATTTTTCATCATTAGTGTATAGGAATGCAAGACATTTCTGTGCATTAATTTTGTATCCTGCAACTTGACCAAATTCATGGATTAGCTCTAGTAGTTTTCTGGTGGCATCTTTAGGATTCTCTATGTATAGTATAATGTCATCTGAAAACAGTGACAGTTTTACTTCTTCTTTTCCAATTTGTATTCCTTTTATTTGTTTTTCTTCTCTGATTGCTGTGGCTAGGACTTCCAAAACTTTGTTGAATAATAGTGGTGAGAGTGGAATCCTTGTCTTTTTCCTGATCTTAGAGCAAATGCTTTCAATTTTTCACCATTGAGAATGAGGTTTGCTGTGGGTTTGTCGTATATGACCCTTATTTTGTTGAGGTAGTTTCCCTCTATGCCCACTTTCTGGAGAATTTTTATCAAAAATTGGTGTTGAATTTTGTCAAAAGCTTTTTCTGCATCTACTGAGATGATCATATGGTTTTTATTCTTCAATATGTTAATACGGTGTATCACATTGAGTGATTTGCATATATTGAAGAATCCTTGCATCCCTGGGATAAATCCCACTTGATCATGGTGTATGATCCTTTTAATGTGTTGTTGGATTCTGTTTGCTAGTATTTTGTGGATGATTTTTGCATCTATATTCATCAGTGATATTGGTCTGTAATTTTCTTTTTTTTTTGTAGTATCATTGTCTGGTTTTGCATTCAGGGTGATGGTGGCCTCATAGAATGAATTTGGGAGTGGTCCTTCTGCAATTTTTTGGAAGAGTTTGAGAAGGATGGCTGTTAAATCTTCTCTAAATGTTTGAAAGAATTCATCTGTGAAGCCATCTGGTCCTGGAGTTTTGTTTTTTGGAAGATTTTAATCACAGTTTCAATTTCATTACTTGTCATTGGTCTGTTCATATTTTCTATTTCTTCCTGGTTCAGTCTTGGAAGGTTATACCTTTCTAACAATTTGACCGTTTCTTCCAGGTGGTCTATTTTATTGACATAGAGTTGCTTGTAGTAGTCTCTTAGGATGCTTTGTATTTCTGCAGTGTCTGTTGTAACTTCTTTTTCATTTCTAATTTTATTGATTTGAGTCCTCTCCCTCTTGATGAGTCTGGCTAATCGTTTATCAATCTTGTTTATCTTCTCAAATAACCAGCTTTTAGCTTTATTGATCTTTGCTATTGCTTTTTTGGTTTCTATTTCATTTATTTATGTTCTGATCTTCATGATTTCTTTCCTTCTGCTAACTTTGGGTTTTGTTTGTTGTTCTTTCTCTAGTCCCTATAGGTGTAAGGTTAGATTGTTTATTTCAGATGTTTCTTGTATCTTGAGGTAGGCTTGTATTGCTATGAACTTCCCTCTTAGAACTGCTTTTGCTGCATCCCACAGGTTTTGGATCATTGTGTTTTCATTGTCATTTGTTTCTAGGTATTTTTTGATTTCCTCTTTGATTTCTTCAGTGATCTCTTGGTTATTTAGTAATGTATTGTTTAGCCTTTATGGTTTTTTTTTAAGTTTTTTTTCCCTGTAATTATTTCTGATCTCATATCATTGTGGTCAGAAAAGATGCTTGATATGATTTCAGTTTTCTTAAATTTACCGAGGCTTGATTTGTGACCCAAGATGTGATCTATCCTGGAGAATGTTCCGTGCGCACTTGAGAAGAAAGTATAATCTGCTGTTTTTGGATGAATATCCTATAAATATCAAATCTATCTGGACTATTGTTTCATTTAAAACTTGTGTTTCCTTATTAAGTTTCTGTTTGGATGATTGGTCCATTGGTGTAAGTGAGGTATTAAAATCCCCCACTATTATTGTGTTACTGTTGATTTCCTCTTTTATAGCTGTTAGCAGTTGCTTTATGTATTGATGTGCTCTTATGTTGGGTGCATATATATTTTTAATTGTTATTTCTTCTTCTTGGATTGATCCCTTGATCATTATGTAGTGTCCTTCCTTGTCTCTTGTACATTCTTTATTTTAAAGTCTATTTTATCTGATATGAGTATTGCTACTCCAGCTTTCTTTTGATTTCCATTTGCATGGAATATCTTTTTCCATCCCCTCACTTTCAGTCTGTATGTGTCCCTAGGTCTGAAGTGGGTCTCTTGTAGACAGCATATAGATGGGTCTTGTTTTTGTATCCATTCAGCAAGCCTGTGTCTTTTGGTTGGAGCATTTTATCCTTTCACGTTTAAGGTAATTATCGATATGTATGTTCCTATTATCATATTCTTACTTGTTTTGGGTTTGTTTTTGTAGGTCCTTTCCTTTTTTTGTGTTTCCCACTTAGAGAAGTTCCTTTAGCATTTGCTGTAGAGCTGGTTTGGTGGAGATGAATTCTTTTAACTTTTGCTTGTCTGAAAGGATTTTGATTTCTCCTTCGAATCCGAATGAGATCCTTGCCAGATAGAGTAATCATGGTTGTAGGTTCTTCCCTTTCGTCACTTTAAACATGTCATACCACTCCTTTCTGGCTTGTAGAGTTTCTGCTGAGAAATCAGCTGTTAACCTTATGGTAGTTACCTTGTATGTTATATGTTGTTTTTCCCTTGTTGATTTCAATAATTTTTCTTTGTCTTTAATATTTGCCAATTTGATTACTATGTATCTTAGCATGTTTATCCTTGGGTTTAACCTGTATGGGACTCTCTGTGCTTCCTGGACTTGGGTGGCTATTTCCTTTCACATGTTAGGGAAGTTTTCGACTATAATCTCTTCAAATATTTTCTCTGGTCCTTTCTCTCTCTCTTCTCCTTCTGGGACCCCTATAATGGGAATGTTGTTGTGTTAAATGTTGTCTCAGAGGTCTCTTAGGCTGTCTTCATTTGTTTTCATTCTTTTTTCTTTATTCTGTTCTGCAGCATTGAATTCCACCATTCCATCTTCTATGTCACTTCTCTGTTCTGCCTCAGTTATTCTGCTATTTTTTTCTTCTAGTGTATTTTTCATTTCAGTTATTGTATTGTTCATCTCTGTTTGTTTGTTCTTTAATTCTTCTAGGTCTTTTTAAAACATTTCTTGCATCTTCTTAATCTTTTCCTCCATCCTCTTTCTGAGTTCCTGGGTCATCTTCATTATCATTATTCTGATTTCTTTTTCTGGAAGGTTGCCTATCTCCACTTCATTTAGTTGTTTTTCTGTGGTTTTATCTTGTTCCTTCATCTGGTACAGAGCCCTCTGCCTTTTCATCTTGTCTGTCTTTCTGTGAATGTGGTTTTTGTTCCACAGGTTGCAGGACTGTAGTTCTTTTTGCTTCTGATGCTTGGTTCCTTGATGGAGCTTATGTTCCAGAGACAGACAGTAAACAGTGTATATAATAATATAAATTTCATAATATATTAAAAGGTAATAATTGCTACAGGAAATAGAAATCAGAGTAAAGAGTGTCAGAAATGCCAGGGGAGGAAGCAGGTTGTAATGCTAATGTGGTGCTTGCCTCTGGAACAGAATAAGCATTATATAGGCTGTTAGAAGATGATATCAGGGAGCTAATGGGGAGCCAGATCATACAAGCCCCATAGGTCATTGTAGAAAGTTTGGTTTTAGTATAAGTGACATGGAGAAACTTTGTAGGGTTTTTAACAGAGGATTGCCCAGATTTAACTTTGTTTTTAAAAAGGATTACTCTAGCAGTTGTGATGAAGATAAACAAGGATTTCTCAACCTCAGCACTACTAACATTTCAAGTCAGATGATTTATTTGTTGTGGGTGCTGTCCTGTGCATTTACAGTATTTAGAGCATCTTTGACTTCTACCCACTAGATGCCAGTGACACCACCTCCCCAGTTGTGACCATCAGAAATGGTCTTCAGATATTACCAAATGTCCCTTGTGGCGGCACAAAATTGCCCTCAGGTGCAAGCCACTTGAATAGATTAATGAGGGGTAAAAATAGAAATAGGAAAATCTCTCATGGGGCTACTATAATAATCCAGCCTAGAGATCATGGTAGCTCCGAGCAGGATGGTAGCAGAAGATGTGCTAAGTAGTGGTTAGATTCTGGATAGATTTTGAAGATAAAGACAAATAGAATTACTGATAGGTTGGATGTATGATGTGAGAAGAAGAGAAGAGTCAAAAGAGAGAAGAGGCATTTTTGAGAATGACTCAAAAGTTTGGCCTGCACAAATGGAAGGATGGAATTGCCATTAACAGAGATATGTAAGGCTATGGGAGAAACAGGTTTAGGGAGAACAGCAAAGAAAATCAAGAGTTTAGTTTGGGACAGGGAACACTACAACACTGAGAGGTAAGGAAACCAGGAGAAACCAACAAAAGGCAGCTGAGAAAGAGCAATAACAGGAGAACACATGAGAAAGTTGATGTTGTGAAAGCCAAAAGAAGATATGTCAAGGAGAAGTTATCAATAGTCTCAAATATTGCTAATGGTTCAAGTAAGATAAAGTCTGAGAATTGACCATTTGGGTTTAGCAATGGGGAAGCTATTAGTGACCATGTCAAGCGTAGTTTTGATCACGGTGGAGGTAATAGCTTGACTGAAATGACTTTAAGAAACAAGAGGAATCAGAAACAACAATTATAGACAACTCCTTGCTGCAGAGGGCAGCAAAGGGGCTAGTGTTGATAGGTGAAGCAATATTTTTGTTTTTGGCCTTAAGATGGACAAAATAAGAAGATATTTGTATGCTGATTGGAGTTTTCCAGTACAAAGGGAAAAATTGATGTTGTAGGAGGTAAGAGGGAGAACTGGAGCAATGTCCTTAACAGATGAGAAGGGATTCTGTCTGTGTAAGTAGATAACATGGCCTTATGTAGGAGGCGAAAACAGGTTTATTATTAATAATAATAAGCATTAAGGCAGAGTATATGTCTGCATATGCTTATAGGAAAGTTGATGTGATGATGGGAATCTAAAAATTCTCTTCTGTTGCTTCAGTTTTCTCAGTAAAGCAGGGAGCAAGGTCATCAGCTGAAAGTTGGGATGAGGGAGAAGATGTTGAATATTTGAGGAGAAAAGAAAAGGTGTTAAATATTCATCTAGGACAGTAGGAAAGTAAATAAACTAGGTGTGGATACCTTGATTTACTGACATCATTAAGCCCAATGTGAGGTCTGTCGTTATAGAGTTAAGATTTTTTGCAGCTATGTTCAGCTACATGAGTACAGGCATGGAATAGAGGGAGGCATGGAATAGATGGGATAGTTGGGTTTATAGGCTGTAGTTCTGACAAAGTGAGAAAGGGCAAGGTTATTGAGAGTATAAACAATGGTGTGATTTGAATGATTGGCTATCAATTTAACTGTGTAAGGAAAGGGAAAAAGAACATCAAAGGAGAGAGATCCAGTGAGAAAGTGGTACGGTTATTAATTGTGGTGAGGTTGAAAGATTGATTCTTGGGATTAGATTGACAAAGGGAGTGAGTGGGAAAAATAGAATAAGAATGAAAAAAATTGGAGATATTGCAGTTATTGGTTGTGACAAAGTCCAGGGAATGATCATGGGAGGGTGTGGCTGAGGTCATGGAGGATACAATCATTGGAAAAGAGAAGTCAAGGACCTGAGAGGTCATTGTCATTTACTAGATGTGTGAGCTTAGAGAAGTTGAGGAGTAGAATAACATGCTTAAGAGGCCCCCAATAAATTGATCTTAATCTTTCTGAGCCTTTATTTCATCATCTATAAAATGAAGATTTTAACCTCTTCCTGCCTACTTTAGAGGACAATTGTGAGGATCAAATGGGACAATATATCAGGAAGTGCTTTGTAAATAATGCACCAATGTACAATCATGAACACTTTGTTACATTTGTTTTTATTCATGACTACATGGTATGGGGCAGAAATTTGGTGAAGCGCTGAAGATTTTAGATTTTAAAGGATTAATAATAGAGAACTATTTTAGGATCCTAAGTAGGAAAGCAACATAGTCAAACACAACTGGTAGGATTATCTCTTTTACACTGGATAGGGATAAATTTATAATTATTTACTAATTATCTCTCTTCTTATACTTTTCTTGTAAACGTTTTATACTATCCCTGAACATACAGATTGGATCATCTCGGTTTTTTAATATCACCTTAATACTCTCACTGTTTACATGATAACATCTACATTCCTTTGCCTGGTATTCAATAGCCTCCAAGATCTGATGTAAGTTTGCCTTTCTGCCTCCGTAGCCTGCTCATCTTTTTTGCAGTCTAATCTCCTCCAGGATTTCAGAATACCACATGACTGTTCACGCTTCATGCTATTCCTCACATCTGATTCTCTTTGATTCCATATGCCACCTACTCAAATAAAGCCTTTTACCAAAGTTAATCTTTCTTTCCTTTTTGTATCTTTATTATTGAATATATGTATATTCATGTAATTATTAATCAAAGAATTATTAATTGCTTATGTATCTGTCCCACTGTCCTGTAAGCTCCTTTAGGGCAGGGCTCATACCTTATTTATCTCAGTAGAAATGAGCATGAATTCCATACTCATAAGCACCTATTATGTTTTTTTATGCTCAATAAATATTTGTTGACTGAATATATGAATGTTAGAATGATTGAAAGCCTCCTACTTACAAAGCACCATGCCGAATGCTGTGTTGAATATTTAAAAAAGGAAAAATAAGTATATGCTCAATAAAACTTGATTCATTTAAGTGTTCCAATTTCAAAGAACTTCCCTGCTGAACTGGAAACTGCTGACAGAGTAAGACTAAATGGAGTCTGACATGTCAACTAAGTAAGACAAGGCAGCTGTGCAGTAATGGAAAGAGAACTAAACTGGGATCAGAAGCTTTGATTTCCAATACCAGCTCATATGCTAGCTTCATGACTTCAGCCACCTTAAAACATCTCTGAACATCAATGTCCTCATCTGAAAATGAGGTATTTAGATTATGTGACCTCCTAGGTCCTTTCCAATGTTAACACTTCATTATTCTAAAATGCTATGAAATCATCAGATTGCTGTCAAAATCAAGTTTTGCCAAGGAGAGCCACTTATGAATTTCTAGGTGGCTAGTAACCTTTAGTGAACAATATAACTGTTCACAAGAGAGAATAACAAATTATAATTCTTTTTTTCCCTCATTATCTAAGGCAAGATGACTGAGTCTGCAAGTTATGCACTGTTCTCAGCTCAAAGTCCCAAGCTTTATGTCTCAGTTCTGGTTTAGACGGCATGCATAAATGCACATCTTCTTCCATCTAGATGGAGCTGTGTGCCCTACCTCTACTTAAGAGGGCAGGCATGAGTACATGCACATCTTCTTCAATCTAGATGGAGAATATGACATATTTCAGGTTAAGCTCCAACCAATGTGCAGAGAATCATTTCTGGAACCTTGAGAAACACAGAAAAAAATAACGCTGCACAATTTCAACCAAATTGGAATTGATATTTGCTGCAGAGCCTGGAGACTTCCCTCTTGGCAGAAGTAGATTTTTCCCAGTTGGTTTCAGAAGTCTAATGATATAAAACAACAGCTGACCTTGTAATTTCTAATAGATTGTATCTACCTCTGATATTTGAGAGTGACCATGACAGCACTCTCAGTAGGGATCTCGCCAAGCCTCAGAAGACAGCCTTGTTCTTTTAAAAAATCATATATTGTCTTGTGCACACATGCCCATGATTGAAGAATCTGGGATCAACAGTGGAGACACACAGAGAAAACAAGATTAAGGTTTTATTTGCTTAGGGCAAAAGCTAAGTACGTCACAATTCAACTTCTTAGTCCATGATTAGTTGTGTTTTTACTTCATTGTCACAAAAGAAGTAACATGGTATAATGAAAAACCTGTGGGTTTTGGAGGCAGGTGGCTCTGGGCTTAAATAGTAGCCCCTCAAATTTACTACCTAGGTGACCTTAAAAAAGTTACTTTATCTCTCTTGGTCTGTTTATTCATCTGTAAAATAGGAACACATTTCTATCGCACAGAGTTGTGAAGTAGGTGTTTTGTTGAGTAAAACACATAGATACCTTATATGTGCTAGATCCCCAAGTTCTGTGCTATGATAATGGTAGTGAGGATTGCTATTTTAAACAACTTAAATGTGTTGTTTTAAAGTTAAGAATAGAATTTTTAGTCTTATATACAGAAAAGTGAAGTAGCCTGCCTGTCAAGTGATTGTCAACTGTAGACAAGGTATTGGTTGTCTATTGCCTCTGAGGAAGGAGAATTAGCAAGGCTGACTTCATGGGTGTTCTTCCTGCGCAGTTGCAAAGGGCCCTGTGCTTAGAAGGGGTTCATGCTTGGTTTAATGCTCTGCTGTCGACACCTTGAAATTCTTAACAATTTTTTAACAGGGGCCCCGCATTCTCATTTTGCACTGGTCCCTGCAAATTACAGAGTAAGTCCTGAGACTTAGGAAGGAAATTCAATGCTATATGCATGCTTGCTCAAATTTATGAAAAAGAATGAACACGTGGAGGAATTACTCTACCTCAAAGTAAGATGAGACATTAGCATTTATGTGCTTGGTTTCAAAAGATAAAGTTAATTCTGAGTTGGTTTTGTAGAGTCTAAGTGGAATAGATTCCATATTTACATATATAAACATAGCAAAGATTAGAAGATAAACCGAAGGGTGGCAAGAACATTCATATACAAAAGCTCTCAAACCAAAAGTATTTTTAGCTAGAGTGCCTGGGTTCAAATCCCAGCTCTGCTTACCAGCTGTGCAACTTTGGGGAACTTGCTAAATCAGATTACCATCTATGAAATGGGATAGTTGCAATCTCATTGGGTTATTGTGGGGAGTCAATAACTTATTACATGTAAAGTGCTAAGAACACTGATTGACACAGAGTGAGTTCTCAAAAGTATTACTTATTATTATCTCCACAGTAAACTTAGCCACGTTTCACTTTCATTTGGAAATAATATGTACCTGCTACTTCAAGGGACTTGAAAATCTTTCATTGAAAAATAATAAAAATAACTTTAAATTTATTGACACTGTGAGATTTATAAGTCATACTCACCTGAGAATAATGTTCATACTTTTTAATGTACAAAGGGAAGTAGCAATAGCTAGCTTAATAACTGGGAATAAACATTTAAGTGTGAGTCATTCATTTGTATATGTATGTATGTATGTATGTGTGTATTTAACAGTTAATCATTGAGTGTTTTTTATATGCTAGGTTCTGGGTCAGATACTACTGATAAGTTGACGAAAATGTCACTTCTCTCAAATAACTCATCATCTAACAGAAGATACAGACCTGCATTCAAAAAATTACAACTAGAGTATGAAAAGATCTACAAGAGGGATAAGTAACAGGTATAATGGAATCAAAGAGAAGTGTTCCTAATTCATTCTTGAGGCAGTAGGGGGTCAGGAAGGGCTTCAAATAGGAAAGAATATCTAAGATGAGACCTAAAAGGTCATGGGGAGTTAACTATGTGAAAGATGAGGAGAAGCATAAGCAAAGTCCTAGAATTGTTCATAAAAATTACACAAGGTTTAGTATGACTAGAACGTAGAGTGTAAGGTAGAAGAGTAGTGAGATAAGAGGCTGAATTAGAGACGGGCTAAACTACTAACTTTGTAAGGCTTGTTAAGTTTAGACCTTATCCTGAGGCATGTTGAGCCGTTAAAATTTTAAGCAGTTGAGTGACATGATTAAGTTACAGTTTAGAAAATCTACTGACTATTGTATAAGTAATAGATTGGAAGGGGAAAATTATTGTTGGCAGGTAGATAGAAGGCTGTGATATAATCCAGGTGAGAGATGATAAAGACTTGAACTAAGGTAATGGGAATAGTAGTTGTAATAAATGGACACAGTCAACAGAGAACAAAGAGATAGAATCATTAGGACATTACAGAAGAGAGAGGGGAAGAGGCAGGAGTGATCACAAAGTTTTGAGCTTGGGGAATTTTATGGTTGGTGATAAATCACTGATAGCAGTGCTTAAGAGGATGAGTAGGATTGGGAAGGGTGAAGGCTTAGATAGTAATTCATTTAATTTGGGACAGGATGAGTTTGAGGTGTCCTCGAAACATAAAATAGAAATGTTCAACAGGTGGTTAAACATGTAGTTTGAGATTTGGGTAAGAGATTTTGGCTTAGGCAACTATTTGAAAATCATTAGCATAGACGTGAAAAGTGAAGCTATGCAAGGAAGGGAACATGTTTAGAGTGAGACGAGATTAGGAATTAAGAAAGAACCCTGGGTCAAACAAAGGCAGATAGAAGAAAAAGAATTTACAACACCAAGAAGCAGACAAGATGACAGAATAAAAACCAGGAGAGTGTTGTATCAAAGAATGTAATAAACAAAAGAAAGTATTTTAAGAAGTGGAGAGTAACCAAAATGTACAAACATATCAAGTAAGGTAAAGATTGAGACATATCCACTAACATCTACACAAGGGCGCTCCCTGCTGATCTTGGAAAGAAAGCTGCAGTGAAGTTGAAAGCTACCTTATATATCTCTGAAGAATGAATATAAAGTGAGGAAGAAGACAGGAAGAATTCCTGTAGATATTGGTGGCTGCTTACAGTGGAATCTATTCATACATTCTACTGAGAACAATGGAAATTTTAAAGATAGAAAATAAAATCACCCATGGCCTATGCCAACCACATAATAAGGAAACAGAGAAAATGCAAAGTCCAATTAACATGTAAGTGGAGAAATGAATACTCAAGATTAGTAAAGTTGGTTCCAGAACTCACAATAGAGCTGAGAGTCAGTTAGGGACTAAACAGAAGAGAATACAATGTAGTAGGGTCTTTGCAGTGATGGAACACAGTTTACATCAACTAAGATCCACCCAAGGAAAGGGACCCACTTTGGAAATACTGAAGGCAGATCAGAAGATTCCATGAGTCAAAGCACTGGATTATTGGGAGTCAAAAGGAACAAACTTGAAAAATGTGCAGAAAGAGGATTTGGAAGGGAGGGAGACATTTTGGGAGCTGGAGATTCCTTTGAAAGCTCGGTGGTAGAGGTAAAACACAAAGAATTTAAAGCTAAGTGTTTTACTGAATTATCTTACTATTTATTTTCTATTTGTCTATTCTGTGTTCTATTTTTTTCTCTTCTTTTGGACTTTTTATAGATTCCATTTCATCTCTTTTGCTGACTTGTTAGCTATAACTCTTTGCTTTCTTATTTTAGTAGTTGCTTTAAGGTTTAGAGTATACATCTTTAATTTATCACAGTCAACCATTTCCCTTCTGCCTGATGGAACTCCTCTAACATTTCTTTAGTGTGGGTCTTCTGCTGATGCATTCTCTCAGGTTTTATATGTCTGAGAATATCTTTCTTTTCAAAATTTTTTATTGAAGTATAGTTGATTTATAATGTTGTGTTAATTACTGCTGTACAGCAAAGTGATTCAGTTATACATATATATATTCTTTTTCATATTGTTTTCCATTATAGTTTATCAGAGGATATTGAATATAGTTCCCTGTGCTATATAGTATGACCTTGTTGTTTATCCATTCTATATATACCAGCTTGCATCTGCTATTCCCAAACTCCCAATCCATCCCTCTCCCACACCCTTCCCCTTGGCAACCACCAGTCTATTCTCTATGTCCCTGATTCTGTTTCTGTTTCATAGATAGGCTCATTTCTGTCATATTTTAGATTCCACATGTAAGTGATATCATATGGTATTTGTCTTTCTCTTTCTGGCTTACTTCACTTAGTATGATAATCTCTAGTTGCATCCATGTTGCTGCAAATGGCATTATTTTATTCTTTTTTATGGCTGAGTAGTATTCCATCTCTTTCTTTTTTTAAAAGAAATCCTCTTTGTTTTTGAAGGATGATTTAACTAGGTATACAATTCTATATTGACAATATTTTTTCTCTTAGTACTTTAGAGAAATTGCTCCAAAGCCTTCCCACATGCACTGTTTCTGACAATAAATCTGTAGCCATCCTTATCTTTGTTTCTATATTTGTAATGTGTCTTTGTTTTTCAGGTGCTTTTAGGTTTTCCTTTTGATCACCAATTATGAGCAAATGGATTATAACGTGCATTGGTGTACTTTTAATCAAGACTATTGTGCTAGAGTTTTTTTGAGCTTCTAAGATCTGGGGATTTATAGTATTTTTCAAATTTGGCAACACTTTGGTCATTATATCTTTAAGTACTTTTCCTGTGACCTTTCTCTTCTTAGGGCTCCAATTATACATATAAAAGGCCATGTAAAAGTTGTCCCACAATGTGCTGATGATCTTTTTTTTTTTTTTCTGTTTGTGTTTCATTTTGGAGAGTTTCTATTATTTTGTAATCAAACTGACTAATTTTTCTTCTGTGATGTCTAATCTGCCATTATTCCCATTCAGTGTATTTTTCATCTCAGGTAGTATAGTTTTCATTTCAGAAGTTTGACTTTTTTTTAATATTATATATTCCATATATCTACTTAACAGTTTGGATATATGAAATGCATCTATAATAACTGTTTTAATGACTTTTTTGAAATTTCAATATCTGTGTCTGTTCTATGTCACTTTTGGTTGATTTAAATTTCTCTTTAAACTTATTTCTTGCTTCTCTACATGCCTGAGAGTTTTATTATTATTATGAGATTCCAGATATTGTGGTTTTTAACTTGTTGGGGGCTGGAAAAACTTGTTTTCCTATAACTAGTCTTGAAGTTTATTCTGGAATGCAGTTAAGTTACATAACTTTTTTTGATCTTTTGGGGTATTGCTTTTCATATTTGTTAGACTGGACTAGAGAAGTACTCAATCCAAGGCTAATTATCCATCAGTACTGAGACCGGTCCCTTCCAAATGCCTTATGCAATGTCCCTTAATCATGAGATTTTCTAGTCAGCCTAGTGGGAATACAGCTAAATGAACTGTAGATAAGCAATCTACCTGATAAAGCGTTCAAAGTAATAAACATAAAGATGCTCACTGAACTGGGAGAAGAATGAATGAACATGGTGATAATTTCAACAGAGAGTTAGAAAATATAAAGACAAACCAAACAGAGATGAAGAATACAATAACTGAAATAAAAAGTACACTAGAAGGAATCAACAGTAGCTTAGATGATATAGACAAATGGATCAGCAAAGTGGAAGAGAGAGTAGTGAAAATCATCCAAGCTGAACAGAAAAAATAATTTTAAAAAATTAGAATAGTTTAAGAGACCTCTGGGACAACATCAAGTATACTAATGTTTGCATTATAGGGGTTCCATAAAAAGAAGAGAGAGAGAAAGTGACAGAGAACTTATTTAAAGAAAAATAGCTAAAAACTTTTCTTAACTGGGGAAGGAAACACACACCTAGGTCTAGGAATTACAGAGAGTCCCTTAAAAGATCAACCCAAAGAGGTCCACACCAAGAAACATTATAATTAAAAGGCAAAATTTCAAAAGGAAGAGAAAATCTTAAAAGCAGTAAGAGAAAAGCAACTAGTTACACACAAGGAAATCCCATAAGACTATAAGATAACTCTTCAGCAGAAACTTTTCAGGCAGAACAGAAGGAAACAATATACTCGAAGTGATAAAAGAAAAAACCCTGAAACCAAGAATACTCTACCCGGAAAGGTTATCATTCAGATTAGAAGGTGGGCTAAGTGTTCCAATCAAAAGAATTAGAGTACCTGAATGGATACAAAAATAAGACCCATATATATTCTGCCTTCAAAAGACTCACTTCAGATCTAAAGACACACATCTACACTGAAAGTGAGAGGATGAAAAAAGTATTTTATGAAAATGGAAGTGAAGAGCAAGCTGAGATAGCAATACTTATATTAGACAAAATAGACTTTAAAACAAAGACTGTAACAAGAGACAAAGAGCATTATATAATGATAAAGAGATCAATACAACCAGAAGACATAACGATTGTAAATATATATGCACCCACATGGGAGAAAATATTGAAAAAGGAAGAAACTGACATTAATAGTAGTAGACTTTAACACCTCACTTACATCAGTGAACATATCATCCACACAGAAAATCAATAAGAAACACTGATCCAGAGATTGGTTCAAGATGGTGGAGTAGAAGGGACTTGTGCTCAGCACCTCTTGTGAGAGCACCAAAATCACAAGTAACAGCTGAACAACCATCAACAGGAAGATGCTGGAACCCACCAAAAAAGATACCCCACATCCAAAGACAAAGGAGAAGCTGCAATGAGATGTTTGGAGGGGCGTGATCATGATAAAATCAAATGCCATACCTGCTGGGTGGGCAGCCCACAAACGAGAAAAATTATACCACAGAACTCCTCCCACTGGAGTGCAGGTTCTGAGCCCCATGTCAGGCTTCCCAGTCTGAGGGTCCAGCAATGGGACTAAGAATCCCCAGGGAATCTGACTTTGAAGGCCAGTGGGATTTGATTGCAGGACTTCCACAGGACTGGGGGAAACAGAGACTCCACTCTTAGAGGACACACACAAAATCTTGTGCACGCCAGGACCCAAGCAAAGGAGCAGTGACCAGATAGGAGACTGAACCAAACATACCTGCTAGTGTTGGAGGGTCTCCTACAGAGGTGGGGGCCAGCTGTGGCTCTCCATGGCGACAAGGGCACTGGCAGCAGCAGTTCTGGGAAGTACCTATTTGTGTGAGCCCTCCCAGAGGCCAACACTGGCCCTACCATATAGTCTGTAGGCTCCAATGCTGGGTAGCCTCAGACAAAACAACAAACAGGGAGGGAAAACAACCCCACCCATCAGCAGACAAGCAGATTAAAGTTTTCCTGAGCACAGCCCTGCCAACCACAGCAAGACCCAGTTCTACTGACCACCAGTCCCTCCCACCAGGAAGCTTGCATGATCCTCTTGGATAGTCTCATCCACCAGAGGGCAGAGAGCAGAAGCAAGAAGAACTACAATCCTGCAACCTGCAGAATGAAAACCACAATCACAGAAAGCTAGACAAAAAGAAAAGACAAAGGATTATGTCCCAGATGAAGGAACAAGATAAAACCCTAGAAAAACAGCTAAATGAAGAGGAAACAGGCAACCGTCCCGAAAAATAATTCAGAATAATGATAGTGAAGATGACCTAGGATCTCAGCAAAAAGAACTGAGGCAAAGATTGAGAAGATACAAGAAAGGTTTAATTAAAGAACAAACAAACGGAGATGAGCAATACAATAATTAAAATAAAAAATACACTAGAAGGAATCAATAGCAGAATAACTGAGGCAGAAGAACAGATAAGTGACCTGGAAAACAGATGGTGGAAATTGCTACTGTGGAACAGGATAAAGAAAAAAAGAATGAAAAGAAATGAAGACAGTTTAAGAAACATCTGAGACAAGATTAAATGCACCAACATTTGCATTATAGGGGTCCCAGAATAAGAGAGAGAGAAAGGACCTGAGAAAATATTTGAAGAGATAATAGCTGAAAATTTCCCTAACATGGGAATGAAAACAGTCAATCAAGTACAGGAAGTGCAGAGAGTCCCAGGCAGGATAAAACCAAGGAGGAACATATGGAGACAAGAGTAATCAAAGAGACAAAAAGTAAAGACAAAGAAAAAATATTAAAAGCAAAAAGGGAAAAATGACAAATAACATACAAGGGAACTCCCATAAGGTTAATGGCTGATTTCTCAGCAGAAACTCTGCAAGCAAGAAGGGTGTGGCACAATATATTTAAAGTGATGAAAGGGAAGAACTTACAACCAAGAATACTATACCCAGAAAGGGTCTCATTCAGACTTGATGTAGAAATCAAAAGCTTTACAGACAAGCAAAAGCTAAAAGAATTCAGCATCACCAGACCAGCTTTCCAACAAATACTAAAGGAACTTCTCTGGTGGGAAACACAAGAGAAGAAAAAGGCCTACAAGAGCAAACTGAAAACAATTAAGAAAATGGTAATAGTAACATACATATCAATAATTACCTTAAATATAAATGGATTAAATGCATGAACCAAAAGACATAGACTGGCTGAGTGGATACAACAACAAGACCTGTATATATGCTGTCTACAAAGACCCACCTCAGACATAGGGACACGTACAGACTGAAAGTGAGGGGATGGAAGAAGGTACTCCTTGTAAATGGAAATCAAAAGAAAGCTGGAGTAGCAATACTCATATCAGAAAAAACAGACTTTAAAATACTGTTATAAGAAATAAAGGACACTACATAATGGTCAACAGATCAATCCAAGAAGAAGATATAACAATTATAAATATTTATGCACCCAACATAGGACCACCTCAATATATAAGGCAAGTACAAACAGCCATAAAGGGAGAAATTGAGAGTGAGACAAAAATAGTGGGGACTCATTCTACGAGGCCACCATCACCCTGATACCAAAACCAGACAACGATGTCACAAAGAAAGAAAACTACAGGCCAATATCACTGATCAACATAGATGCAAAAATCCTCAACAAAATACTAGCAAACAGAATCCAACAGCACATTAAAGGATCATACACCATGATCAAGTGGGGTTTATTCCAGGAATGCAAGGATTCTTCAACATACACAAATCAATCAACGTGATACACCATATTAACAAACTGAAGGAGAAAAACCATATGATCAGCAAAATAGTTGCAGAGAAAGCTTTCAACAAAATTCAACACCCATTTATGATAAAAACCCTGCAGAAAGTAGGCATAGAGGGAACTTTCCTCAACATAATAAAGGCCATATATGACAAACCCACGGCCAACATCGTCCTCAATCGTGAAAACCTGAAAGCACTTCCACTAAGATCAGGAACAAGACAAGGTTGCCCACTCTCACCACTCTTATTCAACATAGTTTTGGAAGTTTTAGCCACAGCAATCAGAGAAGAAAAGGAAATAAAAGGAATCCAAATCAGAAAAGAAGAAGCTGTCACTGTTTGCAGATGACATGATACTATACATACAGAATCCTAAAGGTGCTACCAGAAAACTACTAGAGCTAATCAATGAATTTGGTAAAGTAGCAGGATACAAAGTTAATGCACAGAAATCTCAGGTATTCTTATACACTAATGATGAAAAATATGAAAGTGAAATCAAGAAAACACTCCCATTTACCATTGCAACAAAAAGAATAAAATATCTAGGAATAAACTTACCTAAGGAGACAAAGGACCTGTATACAGAAAATTATAAGACACTGATGAAAGAAATTAAAGATGATACAAATAGATGGAGAGATATCCCATGTTCTTGGATTGGAAGAATCAACATTGTGAAAATGACTCTACTACCCAAAGCAATCTACAGATTCAATGCAATCCCTATCAAACTACCACTGGCATTTTTCACAGAACTAGAACATAAAATTTCACAATTTGTATGGAAACACAAAAGAACAGGAATAGCCAAAGCAATATTGAGAAGGAAAAACGGAGCTGGAGGAAGCAGGCGCCCTGACTTCAGACTATACTATAAAGCTACAGTAATCAAGACAGTATGGTACTGGCACAAAAACAGAAAGATACATCAACGGAACAGGATAGAGAGCCCAGAGATAAACCCACGCACATATGGTCACCTTATCTTTGATAAAGGAGGCAGGAATGTACAGTGGAGAAAGGACAGCCTCTTCAATAAGTGGTGGGAGGGAGGAAGATGGAGGAGGGGAGAGATATGGGAACATATGTATATGTATAACTGATTCACTTTGTTATAAAGCAGAAACTAACCACACCATTGTAAAGCAATTATACACCAATAAAGATGTAAAAAGAAAAATAATAGGGGGGGACTTTAACACCTAACTTTCGTCAATGGACAGATCATCCAGACAGAAAATCAGTAAGAAAAATAGTACTTAAATGACACGTTAGACTAGATGGACTTAATTGATATTTATAGAGCATTCCATCTGAAAGCAGCAGAATACACATTCTTCTCAAGTGCACACCATACATTCTCCAGGACTGATCACATTCTGGGCCACAAGGTGTCCCTCAGGAAATTTAAGATAATTGAATACACATCAAGCATCTTTTCTGATCACAATGTTATGAGATTAGAAATAAACTACATAAAAAAACCTATAAAAACACAAAAACATGGAGGTTAAACAATATACTACTAAACAACCAATGGATCACTGACGAAATTAAAGAGGAAAACAAAAAACACCTAGAGAAGAATGAAAATGAAGCACAACAATCCAAAACCTATGGGATGCAGCAAAAGCTGTAGTAAGAGGAAAGTTTATAGCAATACAATCTTACCTCAGGAAGGAAAAATCTCAAATAAACAATCTAACTTGACACGTAAAGCAACTAGAGAAAGAAGAACAAACAAAATCTAAAGTTAGTAGAAGGAAAGAAATCATAAAGATCAGAGCAGAAATAAATGAAATAGAGACAGAAAACAATAGTAAATATCAATAAAACTAAAAGTGGTTCTTTGAGAAGATAAACAAAATCAATAAGCCTTTAGCCAGACTAAACAAGAAAAAAAGGGAGATGACTCAAATCAATAAAATTAGAAATGAAAAAGATGTTACAATTGACACCAGAGAAATACAAAGGATCATAAGAGACTACTACAAGCAACTGTATACCAAGAAAATGGACAACATGGAAGAAATGGAAATATTCTTAGAGAGGTACAGTCTCCCAATACTGAACCAGGAAGAAATAGAAAATATGAACAGAACAGTCACAAGTAGTAAAATTGAAACTGTGATTTAAAAACTCCCAACAAACAAAAGTCCAAGACCTGACAGCTTCACAGGCGAATTCTATCAAACATTTAGAGAAGAGCTAACACCATTCCTTCTGAAATTGTTCCAAACAATTGTTGAGGAAGGAAAACTCCCAATCTCATTCTATGAGGCCACCATCGCCCTGATACCAAAACCAGACAAAGATATCACACAGAAAAGAAAATTACAGGGCAATATCACTGATGAACATAGATGCAAAAATCCTCAACAAAATACTAGCAATCTGAATCCAACCATACATTAAAAAGATCATACACCATGATCAAGTTGGGATTTATCCCAGGGATGCAAGGATTTTTCAATGCCTACAAATAAATCAGTGTGATACACCACATCAACAAATTGAAGAATAAAAGCCATATGATCATCTAAATAGAGGCAAAAAAATATTTCACAGAATTCAGCACCCACTTATGATAAAAACACTCCAGAAAGTGGGCATAGAGGGAACATACCACAACATAATAAAGGCCATATATGACAAACCTACAGCCAACATCATATTCAATGGTGAAAAGCTGAAAGCATTTCTTCTAAGATCAGGAACAAGACAAGGATGTCCACTCCCACCACTTTTATTCAACATAGTTTTGGGAGTCTTAGCTACAGCAATCAGAGAAGAAAAAGATACAAAAGGAATCCAAATTGAAAAAGACTAAGTTAAACAGTCACTGTTTGCAGATGACATGATACTATACATAGAAGGTCCTAAAGATGTCACCAGAAAACTACTAGAGCTCATCAATGAATTTGGTAAAATCACAGGTCACAAAATTAATGCACAGAAATCTGTTGCATTTCCACACACTAACAACAAAAGATCAGAAAGAGAAATTCAAGAAACAATCCCATTTACCACTGCATCAAAAAGAATAAAATACCTAGGAATAAACCTATCTAAGGAGACAAAAGACCTGTACTCTGAAAACTATAAGACACCGATGAAAGAAATTGAAGAAGACACTAACAGATGGAAAGATATACCGTGGTTTGGATTAGAAGAATCAATATTGTCAAAATGACTATACTACCCAAGGCAATCTACAGATTCAATGCAATCCCTATCAAATTATCAATGGCATTTTTCACAGAGCAAGACAAAAAATCTTAAAAATTGTGTGGAGACGTAAAAGACCCCAAATAGCCAAAGCAATCTTGAGAAAGAAAAAAAGAGCTGGAGGAAACAAGTTCCCTGACTTCAGATTATACTACAAAGCTATAGTCATCAAAGCAGTATGATACAGGCACAAAAATAGAAATAAAGATCAATGGAACAGGATTGAAAACCCAGAAGTAAACCCACACACCTATGGCCAATTAATCTACAACAAAGGAGGCAAGACTACACAATGGTGGAAAGACAGTCTCTTCAACAAATGGTGCTGGGAAAACTGGACAGATACATGTAAAAAACTGAAATCAGATCATTCTTTAACACCATACACAAAAATAAGCTCAAAATGGATTAAAGACCTAAATGTGAGACTGGACACTGTAACATTTCTAGAGGAAAACATAGGCAGAACACTCTCTGACATAAATCACAGCAATAACTTTTTCGATCTGTCTCCCAGAATAAAAACAAAAGTAAACAAGTGGTACCTAATTAAACTCAAAAGCTCTTCCACAGCAAAGGAAACCATAAACAAAACGAAAAGACAACCCACAGATTGGGAGAAAATATTTACAAATGATGTGACTGACAAGGGATTAGTCTCCAAAATTTACAAACAGCTCATGAGGCTTAATATCATCAAAACAAACAACCCGATCAAAAAATGGGCAGAAGACTTAGACATTTCTCCAAAGAAGACATACAGATGGCCACGAGGCACATGAAAAGATGTCCAACATTGCTAATTATTAGAGAAACATGCAAATCAAAATTACAATGAGATATCACCTAACACCAGTCAGAAAGGCCATCATCAAGTCTACAAACAATAAATGCTGGAGAGGTTGTGGAGAAAAGGGAACCCTCCTACATTGTTGGTGGGAATGTAAATTGGTACAGCCACTATGGAGAACATTATGGAAGTTCCTTAAAAAACTAAAAACAGGGCTTCCCTGGTGGCGCAGTGGTTGAGAGTCCGCCTGCCGATGAAGGGGACATGGCTTCGTGCCCCAGTCCAGAAAGATCCCACATGCCGTGGAGCGGCTGGGCCTGTAAGCCATGGCTGCTGAGCCTGCGCATCCGGAGCCTGTGCTCCCGCAACGGGAGAGGCCAAAACAGTGAGAGGCCCACGTACCGCAATAAAACCAAAAACAAAAAAACAAACCAAAAAACTAAAAACAGAACTATCATATGACCTGGCAATCCCAATCCTGGGCATATACCCAGAGAAAACAATAATTCAAAAAGACACATGCACCCCAGTGTTCATTGCAGCACTATTTACAATAGCCAAGACATGGAAGCAACCTAAATATCCATTAACAGAGGAGTGGATAAAGAAGATGTGGTACATATATACAATGGACTATTACTCGGCTATAAAAGGGAATGAAATTGGTTCATTTGTAGAGACGTGGATGGGACTAGAGACTGTCATACAGAGTGAAGGAAGTCAGAAAGTGCAAAACAAATATCATATATTAACACATATATGTGAAATCTAGAAAAATGGTATAGATGATCTTATTTGCAAAGCAGAAATACAGATACAGACGTAGAGAACAAATGTATGGATACCAAGGGGG